>NW_028233711.1:17500-346430 GCF_054856555.1 Leptonotus elevatus
CATAGCCCTAAATCCTAAAGGCCTAACTCCAGCTAATCCAATCACAGTGCGTGACACCTCGAATAATAACCTTGGCTAGGCGGACGACCGTGGAGAACTTGGCTTTGATACCGTTTGGTAGGGATTATTGGATGGGTTTCTCAAAAAGGGAAATGATTATGAAGAGTACAGGTTCAACAAGAGCCAAACACATTTCTGTTATTAAGAATTTTTATGAAACCGAGGTGAGACATAAGCACAAGAGTTGCAGAATAACGAGCGCCGGCCAGTGCCTTGCCCTGGGTATCTTGACAACCGTCCAGTCTAATGATGAGGCGGGAGGTACTCGGGAGTTAACCCCTTTCCAAAAACCTAACCCTAACCCTAACCCTAAACCCTAAACCCTAACCCTAACCCTAACCCTAACCCTAACCCCAGCCCTAACCCTAACCCTAACCCCAACCCTAACCCTAACCCCAACCTGTCTCAGGTATGGTGTTCAACTTTCCCCAGCACAAATGCCTAACCTCAACCACGTTGAATCTGGTACGAGCCCTGTTTCGGTTTCTGTGTACACCCTATCCCGGTCTGAAAACCTAACCTCAACCATGGTGGGTCCTATATAAATCCTGCTTTGGTCTAAACCATAAACCCAACCAGTGGAGGGAGTTATAGAAACCCTGATTAATTTCATAGCCCTAAATCCTAAAGGCCTAACTCCAGCTAATCCAATCACAGTGTGTGACACCTCGAATAATAACCTTGGCTAGGCGGACGACCGTGGAGAACTTGGCTTTGATACCGTTTGGTAGGGATTATTGGATGGGTTTCTCAAAAAGGGAAATGATAACCCAACCAGTGGAGGGAGTTATAGAAACCCTGATTAATTTCATAGCCCTAAATCCTAAAGGCCTAACTCCAGCTAATCCAATCACAGTGCGTGACACCTCGAATAATAACCTTGGCTAGGCGGACGACCGTGGAGAACTTGGCTTTGATACCGTTTGGTAGGGATTATTGGATGGGTTTCTCAAAAAGGGAAATGATTATGAAGAGTACAGGTTCAACAAGAGCCAAACACATTTCTGTTATTAAGAATTTTTATGAAACCGAGGTGAGACATAAGCACAAGAGTTGCAGAATAACGAGCGCCGGCCAGTGCCTTGCCCTGGGTATCTTGACAACCGTCCAGTCTAATGATGAGGCGGGAGGTACTCGGGAGTTAACCCCTTTCCAAAAACCTAACCCTAACCCTAACCCTAACCCTAAACCCTAAACCCTAAACCCTAACCCTAACCCTAACCCTAACCCCAGCCCTAACCCTAACCCTAACCCCAACCCTAACCCTAACCCCAACCTGTCTCAGGTATGGTGTTCAACTTTCCCCAGCACAAATGCCTAACCTCAACCACGTTGAATCTGGTACGAGCCCTGTTTCGGTTTCTGTGTACACCCTATCCCGGTCTGAAAACCTAACCTCAACCATGGTGGGTCCTATATAAATCCTGCTTTGGTCTAAACCATAAACCCAACCAGTGGAGGGAGTTATAGAAACCCTGATTAATTTCATAGCCCTAAATCCTAAAGGCCTAACTCCAGCTAATCCAATCACAGTGTGTGACACCTCGAATAATAACCTTGGCTAGGCGGACGACTGTGGAGAACTTGGCTTTGATACCGTTTGGTAGGGATTATTGGATGGGTTTCTCAAAGAGGGAAATGATAACCCAACCAGTGGAGGGAGTTATAGAAACCCTGATTAATTTCATAGCCCTAAATCCTAAAGGCCTAACTCCAGCTAATCCAATCACAGTGCGTGACACCTCGAATAATAACCTTGGCTAGGCGGACGACCGTGGAGAACTTGGCTTTGATACCGTTTGGTAGGGATTATTGGATGGGTTTCTCAAAAAGGGAAATGATTATGAAGAGTACAGGTTCAACAAGAGCCAAACACATTTTTGTTATTAAGAATTTTTATGAAACCGAGGTGAGACATAAGCACAAGAGTTGCAGAATAACGAGCGCCGGCCAGTGCCTTGCCCTGGGTATCTTGACAACCGTCCAGTCTAATGATGAGGCGGGAGGTACTCGGGAGTTAACCCCTTTCCAAAAACCTAACCCAAACCCAAACCCAAACCCAAACCCTAACCCTAACCCTAACCCAAACCCAAACCCAAACCCAAACCCAAACCCAATCCCAAACCCAAACCCAAACCCAAACCCAAACCCAAACCCAAACCCAAACCCAAACCCAAACCCAAACCCAAACCCAAACCCCTACCCCAACCCTAACCCCTAACCCCAACCCCCTAACCCCAACCCCCTGAGACAGTAGTCCGTTATGGACGCCGTCGACCTGTACAACAGGACAGGGACTATGGCCCTGAGAGAGGCCGTGGATGGGGGGGATATTCCCCCTATCCTGCGAGGGGAAGGGTTCAGTCCCTTCTTCCTAACCCTAACCCCTAACCCTAAACCCTAACCCTAACCCTAACCCTAACCCTAACCCTAACCCTAGATAGATTAAAAACAAAAAAATATATAATTAATTGAAAAAAAAAATATATATATATATATGATGTATGACAATGGTGATGACTGGACCGTTGTCCAGTATGGCAGACGTCGCCAACGATTTGGGGAACAGAATAAGCAACAGGGGGGTGGCGGTCGACCACGCTGGTACCAGGGAGGGCGAGAGCGCTGGGGGATGGACAGTGCAACTCTCTCCTCCCGCTTCGGCGGAAGGAGGAATCCTGTTCATAAACCTAACCCTATCCCCAACCCTAAACCCTAAACCCTAAACCCTAACCCTAACCCCTAACCCTAACCTTTTTTTTTTGTGGGATATTTAGTTTAGTATTTTTCATAGCTTTGTCTACATATTCAAAAACAGTACTGAATCCGTAGAATCCTAGTTAGCTCAGTCGGTAGAGCACCAGACTCTTAATCTCAGGGTCTTGGGTTCAAGCCCAAATTTGGAGGGTGTTTGTTTTGTGCGATGTTTTATCTAGTTTTGTCATAGCTTTGTCTACATATACAAAAACAGTACTGAACCCGTAGAAGCCCAGTTAACTCAGTCGGTAGACCACTAGACTCTTAAACTCAGGGTCATAGTTTCGAGCCCAATGTTGGGAGTTTTTTTTGTGTGGGATATTTAGTCTAGTATTTTTCATAGCTATGTCTACATATTCAAACAAAGTACTGGTTCCGGAGAATCCTAGTTAACTCAGTCGGTAGACCACTAGACTCTTAAACTCAGGGTCATAATTTCGAGCCCAAGGTTGGGAGTTTTTTTTTTGTGGGATATTTAGTCTAGTATTTTTCATAGCTTTGTCTACATATTCAAAAACAGTACTGAATCTGTAGAATCCTAGTTAGCTCAGTCGGTAGAGCACTAGACTCTTAATCTCAGGCTCATGGGCTCGAGCCCAATGTTGGGAGTTTTTTTTTTGTGGGATATTTAGTCTAGTATTTTTCATAGCTTTGTCTACATATTCAAAAACAGTACTGAATCGGTAGCATCCTAGTTAGCTCAGTCGGTAGAGCACTAGACTCTTAATCTCAGGGTCTTGGGTTTGAGATTTACATTGGGAGTTGTTTTTTTTGTGGGATATTTTGTCTAGTTTTGTCATAGCTTTGTCTACATATTCAAAAACAGTACTGATATTTTAGATGCCCAGTTAGCTTAGTCGGTAGAGCAATAGACTCTTAAACTCAGGGTCTTGGCTTCGAGCCTTACATTGGGAGGTTGTTTTTATTGTGGGATATATTGTCTTGTCTTTGTCATAGCTTTGTCTACATATTCAAAAACAGTACTGATACTTTAGATGCCCAGTTAGCTCAGTCGGTAGAGCACTAGACTCTTAATCTCAGGTCATGGGTTCGAGCCCAATGTTGGGAGGTTGGTTTTTTTTGTGGGATATTTTGTCTAGTTTTGTCATAGCTTTGTCTACATATACAAAAACAGTACTGAAACTGGAGAATCCTAGTTAGCTCAGTCGGTAGAGCACTAGACTCTTAATCTCAGGGTCTTGGGTTCAAGCCCAAATTTGGAGGGTGTTTGTTTTGTGCGATATTTGATCTAGTTTTGTCATTGCTTTGTCTACATATTCAAAAACAGTACAGAACCTGTAGAAACCTAGTTAGCTCAGTCGGTAGAGCACTAGACTCTTAAACTCAGGGTCTTGGGTTAGAGATTTACATTGGGAGGTTGTTTTTTTTTGTGGGATATTTTGTCTAGTTTTGTCATAGCTTTGTCTACATATTCAAAAACAGTACTGATACTTTAGATGCCCAGTTAGCTTAGTCGGTAGAGCAATATACCCTTAATCTCAGGGTCTTGGGTTCGAGCCTTACATTGGGAGGCTGTTTTTATTGTGGGATATATTGGCTAGTCTTTGTCATAGCTTTGTCTACATATTCAAAAACAGTACTGATATTTTAGATGCCCAGTTAGCTCAGTCGGTAGAGCACTAGACTCTTAATCTCAGGGTCATGGGTTTGAGCCAAATGTTGGGAGTTTTTTTTTTTTTGTGGGATATTTAGTTTAGTATTTTTCATAGCTTTGTCTACATATTCAAAAACAGTACTGAATCTGTAGAAGCCTAGTTAGCACAGTTGGTAGAGCACAAGACTCTTAATCTCAGGTTCATGGGTTCGAGCCCAATGTTGTGATTTTTTTTTCGTGGGATATTTAATCTATTTTTTTTCATAGCTTTGTCTACATTTTCAAAAACAGTACTGAATCTGTAGAAGCCCAGTTAACTCAGTCGGTAGACCACTAGACTCTTAAACTCAGGGTCATTGTTTTCGAGCCCAATGTTGGGAGTTTTTTTTTTGTGGGATATTTAGTCTAGTATTTTTCATAGCTATGTCTACATATTCAAACAAAGTACTGGTTCTGGAGAATCCTAGTTAACTCAGTTGGTAGAACACTAGACTCTCAATCTCAGGTTCACGGTTTCGAGCCCAATGTTGGGAGTTGTTTTTTTTGTGGGATATTTAGTCTAGTATTTTTCATAGCTGTGTCTACATATTCAAAAACAGTACTGAACCTGTAGAATCCTAGTTAGCTCAGTCGGTAGAGCACTAGACTCTTAATCTCAGGCTCACGGGCTCGAGCCCAATGTTGGGAGTTTTTTTTTTGTGGGATATTTAGTCTAGAATTTTTCATAGCTTTGTCTACATATTCAAAAACAGTACTGAATCCGTAGAAGCCTAGTTAACACAGTTGGTAGAGCACTAGACTCTCAATCTCAGGTTCATGGGTTTGAGCCCAATGTTGGGAGTTTTTTTTTTTGTGGGATATTTAGTCTAGTATTTGTCATAGCTTTGTCTACATATTCAAAAACAGTACTGATATTTTAGATGCCCAGTTAGCTTAGTCGGTAGAGCAATAGACTCTTAAACTCAGGGTCTTGGCTTCGAGCCTTACATTGGGAGGTTGTTTTTATTGTGGGATATATTGTCGTCTTTGTCATAGCTTTGTCTACATATTCAAAAACAGTACTGATATTTTAGATGCCCAGTTATCTTAGTCGGTAGAGCAATAGACTCTTAATCTCAGGGTCTTGGGTTCGAGCCTTACATTGGGAGGTTGTTTTTATTGTGGGATATTTAGTCTAGTCTTTGTCATAGCTTTGTCTACATATTCAAAAACAGTACTGATACTTTAGATGCCCAGTTAGCTCAGTCGGTAGAGCACTAGACTTTTAATCTCAGGTTCATGGGTTTGAGCCCAATGTTGGGAGTTTTTTTTTTTTGTGGGATATTTAGTCTAGTATTTTTCATAGCTTTATCTACATATTCAAAAACAGTACTGAATCCGTAGCATCCTAGTTATCTCTGTCGGTAGAGCACTAGACTCTTAATCTCAGGGTCTTGGGTTCAAGCCCAAATTTGGAGGGTGTTTGTTTTGTGCGATATTTGATCTAGTTTTGTCATTGCTTTGTCTACATATTCAAAAACAGTACAGAACCTGTAGAAACCTAGTTAGCTCAGTCGGTAGAGCACTAGACTCTTAAACTCAGGGTCTTGGGTTAGAGATTTACATTGGGAGGTTGTTTTTTTTTGTGGGATATTTTGTCTAGTTTTGTCATAGCTTTGTCTACATATTCAAAAACAGTACTGATACTTTAGATGCCCAGTTAGCTTAGTCGGTAGAGCAATATACCCTTAATCTCAGGGTCTTGGGTTCGAGCCTTACATTGGGAGGCTGTTTTTATTGTGGGATATATTGGCTAGTCTTTGTCATAGCTTTGTCTACATATTCAAAAACAGTACTGATATTTTAGATGCCCAGTTAGCTCAGTCGGTAGAGCACTAGACTCTTAATCTCAGGGTCATGGGTTTGAGCCAAATGTTGGGAGTTTTTTTTTTTTTGTGGGATATTTAGTTTAGTATTTTTCATAGCTTTGTCTACATATTCAAAAACAGTACTGAATCTGTAGAAGCCTAGTTAGCACAGTTGGTAGAGCACAAGACTCTTAATCTCAGGTTCATGGGTTCGAGCCCAATGTTGTGATTTTTTTTTCGTGGGATATTTAATCTATTTTTTTTCATAGCTTTGTCTACATTTTCAAAAACAGTACTGAATCTGTAGAAGCCCAGTTAACTCAGTCGGTAGACCACTAGACTCTTAAACTCAGGGTCATTGTTTTCGAGCCCAATGTTGGGAGTTTTTTTTTTGTGGGATATTTAGTCTAGTATTTTTCATAGCTATGTCTACATATTCAAACAAAGTACTGGTTCTGGAGAATCCTAGTTAACTCAGTTGGTAGAACACTAGACTCTCAATCTCAGGTTCACGGTTTCGAGCCCAATGTTGGGAGTTGTTTTTTTTGTGGGATATTTAGTCTAGTATTTTTCATAGCTGTGTCTACATATTCAAAAACAGTACTGAACCTGTAGAATCCTAGTTAGCTCAGTCGGTAGAGCACTAGACTCTTAATCTCAGGCTCACGGGCTCGAGCCCAATGTTGGGAGTTTTTTTTTTGTGGGATATTTAGTCTAGAATTTTTCATAGCTTTGTCTACATATTCAAAAACAGTACTGAATCCGTAGAAGCCTAGTTAACACAGTTGGTAGAGCACTAGACTCTCAATCTCAGGTTCATGGGTTTGAGCCCAATGTTGGGAGTTTTTTTTTTTGTGGGATATTTAGTCTAGTATTTGTCATAGCTTTGTCTACATATTCAAAAACAGTACTGATATTTTAGATGCCCAGTTAGCTTAGTCGGTAGAGCAATAGACTCTTAAACTCAGGGTCTTGGCTTCGAGCCTTACATTGGGAGGTTGTTTTTATTGTGGGATATATTGTCGTCTTTGTCATAGCTTTGTCTACATATTCAAAAACAGTACTGATATTTTAGATGCCCAGTTATCTTAGTCGGTAGAGCAATAGACTCTTAATCTCAGGGTCTTGGGTTCGAGCCTTACATTGGGAGGTTGTTTTTATTGTGGGATATTTAGTCTAGTCTTTGTCATAGCTTTGTCTACATATTCAAAAACAGTACTGATACTTTAGATGCCCAGTTAGCTCAGTCGGTAGAGCACTAGACTTTTAATCTCAGGTTCATGGGTTTGAGCCCAATGTTGGGAGTTTTTTTTTTTGTGGGATATTTAGTCTAGTATTTTTCATAGCTTTATCTACATATTCAAAAACAGTACTGAATCCGTAGCATCCTAGTTATCTCTGTCGGTAGAACACTAGACTTTTAATCTCAGGGTCATTGGTTCGAGCCCAATGTTGGGAGTTTTTTTTTTTGTGGGATATTTAGTCTAGAATTTTTCATAGCTTTAACTACATATTAAAAAACAGTACTGAATCCGGAGAAGCCTAGTTAGCACAGTTGGTAGAGCACTAGACTCTCAATGTAAGGTTCATAGGTTTGAGCCCAATGTTGGGAGTTTTTTTTTTTTGTGGGATATTTAGTCTAGTATTTTTCATAGCTTTGTCTACATATTCAAAAACAGTACTGAATCCGTAAATTCCTTGTTAGCTCAGTCGGTAGAGCACTAGACTCTTAATCTCAGGCTCATGGGTTTGAGCCCAATGTTGGGAGTTTTTCATTTTTGTGGGATATTTAGTCTAGTATTTTTCATAGCTTTGTCTACATATTCAAAAACAGTACTGAATCCGTAGCATCCTAGTTATCTCTGTCGGTAGAACACTAGACTTTTAATCTCAGGGTCATGGGTTCGAGCCCAATGTTGGGAGTTTTTTTTTTTGTGGGATATTTAGTCTAGAATTTTTCATAGCTTTAACTACATATTAAAAAACAGTACTGAATCCGGAGAAGCCTAGTTAGCACAGTTGGTAGAGCACTAGACTCTCAATCTAAGGTTCATAGGTTTGAGCCCAATTTTGGGAGTTTTTTTTTTTGTGGGATAATTAGTCTAGTATTTTTCATAGCTTTGTCTACATATTCAAAAACAGTACTGAATCCGTAGCATCCTAGTTAGCTCAGTCGGTAGAACACAAGACTCTTAATCTCAGGGTCTTGGTTTTGAGATTTACATTGGGAGTTGTTTTTTTTGTGGGATATTTTGTCTAGTTTTGTCATAGCTTTGTCTACATATTCAAAAACAGTACTGATATTTTAGATGCCCAGTTAACTTAGTCGGTAGAGCAATAGACTCTTAAACTCAGGGTCTTGGCTTCGAGGCTTTTCATTAGGAGGTTGTTTTAATTGTGGGATATATTGTCGTCTTTGTCATAGCTTTGTCTACATATTCAAAAACAGTACTGATATTTTTGATGCACAGTTAGCTCAGTCGGTAGAGCACTAGACTCTAAATCTCAGGTCATGGGTTCGAGCCCAATGTTGGGAGGTTGTTTCTTTTTGTGGGATATTTTGTCTAGTTTTGTCATAGCTTTGTCTACATATTCAAAAACAGTACTGAACCTGTAGAAACCTAGTTAGCTCAGTCGGTAGAGCACTAGACTCTTAAACTCAGGGTCTTGGCTTCGAGGCTTTTCATTAGGAGGTTGTTTTAATTGTGGGATATATTGTCGTCTTTGTCATAGCTTTGTCTACATATTCAAAAACAGTACTGATACTTTAGATGCAGAGTTAGCTCAGTCGGTAGAGCACTAGACTCTCAATCTCAGGTCATGGGTTTGAGCCCAATGTTGGGAGGTTGTTTTTTTTTGTGGGATATTTTGTCTAGTTTTGTCATAGCTTTGTCTACATATTCAAAAACAGTACTACACCTGTAGAAACCTAGTTAGCTCAGTCGGTAGTGCACTAGACTCTTAAACTCAGGGTCTTGGGTTCGAGACTTACATTGGGAGGTTGTTTTTTTTGTGGGATATTTTGTCTAGTTTTGTCATAGCTTTGTCTACATATTCAAAAACAGTACTGATACTTTAGATGCCCAGTTAGCTCAGTCGGTAGAGCACTAGACACTTAATCTCGGTGTCATGGGTTTGAGCCAAATGTTGGGAGTTTTTTTTTTTTGGGGGTTTTTTGGTCTAGTATTTTTCATAGCTTTGTCTACATATTCAAAAACAGTACTGAATCTGTAGAAGCCTAGTTAGCACAGTTGGTAGAGCACAATACTCTTAATCTCAGGTTCATGGGTTCGAGCCCAATGTTGTGAGTTTTTTTTTCATGGGATATTTAATCTAGTATTTTTAATAGCTTTGTCTACATTTTCAAAAACAGTACTGAATCTGTAGAAGCCTAGTTAGCTCAGTCGGTAGAGCACTAGACAATTTTTTTTTTTCTTTAAGAGCTCAGTAGTGTTCATTCGGAAATGTCATCATCATTGCTCTTTTTTATTTTATTTTATTTTTTTATATATATATATATATAATTTTTTTTTTGTGTGTGTGGGTGAGTATGTGTATGTGCGTGCGTGCGTGCGTGCGTGTATTTGTTAGCTCACCAGAAAACCTATTAGAAAAAATCTCATACCGTTCACCTAAACTGAACACCAGGAGACACGAGGGGACCAAAGAAAACCAAGGAAGGTGAAATCCAGCACCGACCAGACACCCCCCACCAGAACTCCTCCCCAGCCCAAGAAACATCCAGACCCCAACAAATCCAAAAAACATAAAATCAGGGAGGCCTCAAGAGACCAAAGGAGAGACCGAGAAAAGGAAGGAAGGACAGACGAAGCCGCGTGAGATCCGCAGACACCAGCCTCCACCGATTCAATAACCTGAGGAGGAAACAGATTGTGTCTGAGTTTCGGTAGATGCTGGTGTGGTGGATCTGGCACGCATGAAAATCTCCACCAAAGAGGGGAGCCGTCGACCCCCGCCGGAACAGAGCAAGCGCAACACCTCAGGGCCCCCCAGGCCGCGGGTGCGCCAAAGGACGACCCCCGGGCCCCGCCAGGGCCACCGGCCGGAGAGCAAACCCAGGAGCAGGAGCGCCCCCCGCCCCAACACGGCCCGCGCCCCCGGCCCAACGCAGCAGGACGGGGCGCTGCAGGCCCACCAGGCACCCCACCGGCCCCCAACCCCCGCACCCCCCACTACCCCCCGCCCCCCATCCACCCCCGCCACCCAGCCCCAGCCGCCCCCACGTCCCCAATCCCCCAGACACCCCCCACCCCCAGCACCCCCACACCCCGCAACCCCCACCACCGCCCCCCCCCCAACAAAGCCGCCCCCCCCCCCGACCCCACCCCGACCAACCGGCAGCCCCCCAACCCCCGACCCACAGCCCCCGGGGACCACCCGCACCCAGGCACCGGCGCCGAAGAGGGGCCGGACAGCGGAGCGGAGAGGGCAGCCGCGCACACCCCACCCCCCGCCGTGTGGAAGGACGGAACACCGGGGGCAGAAGGGGGAGATGGGGGCACCGGAGGGCGGCCGACACCCCCGAACCCCAGGGGGGCGGGGACACGGACAGGGGACCGCAGCACTGCTCTATACTGCGGCCCCCAACCGATGGCACCCCCACAAGCCCCCCCCCCCCCCCTATTTAGTCTAGTATTTTTCATAGCTTTGACTACATATTCAAAAACAGTACTGGATCCATAGAAGCCTAGTTAGCACAGTTGGTAGATTACTAGACTCTGAATCTCAGGTTCATGGGTTTGAGCCCAATGTTGGGAGTTTTTTTTTTGTTGGATATTTAGTGTAGTATTTTTCATAGCTTTGTCTACATATTCAAACACAGTACTGAATCCGTAGAAGCCTAGTTAACACAGTTGGTACAACACTAGACTCTCAATCTCAGGTTCATGGGTTTGAGCCCAATGTTGGGAGTTTTTTTTTTGTGGGATATTTAGTCTAGTATTTTTCATAGCTTTGTCTACATATTCAAAAACAGTACTGATACTTTAGATGCCCAGTTAGCTCAGTCGGTAGAGCACTACACTCTCAATCTCAGGTCATGGGTTCAAGCCTAATGTTGGGAGGTTGTTTTTTTTTGTGGGATATTTTGTCTAGTTTTGTCATAGCTTTGTCTACATATTCAAAAACAGTACTGAAGCCGTAGAAGCCCAGTTGGCTCAGTCGGTAGACCACTAGACTCTTAAACTCAGGGTCATAGTTTCGAGACCAATGTTGGGAATTTTTTTTTTGTAGGATATTTAGTCTAGTATTTTTCATAGATTTGTCTACATATTCAAACACAGTACTGAATCTGGAGAATCCCAGTTAGCTCAGTCGGTAGAGCACTAGACTCTTAATCTCAGGGTCTTGGGTTCAAGCCCAAATTTGGAGGGTGTTTGTTTTGTGCGATATTTGATCTAGTTTTGTCATAGCTTTGTCTACATATTCAAAAACAGTACTGAACCTGTAGAAACCTAGTTAGCTCAGTCGGTAGAGCACTAGACTTTTAAACTCAGGGTCTTGGGTTCGAGACTTACATTGGGAGGTGGTTTTTTTTGTGGGATATTTTGTCTAGTTTTGTCATAGCTTTGTCTACATATTCAAAAACAGTACTGATGTTTTAGATGCCCAGTTAGCTTAGTCGGTAGAGCAATAGACTCTTAATCTCAGGGTCTTGGGTTCGAGCCTTACATTGGGAGGTTGTTTTTATTGTGGGATATTTAGTCTAGTCTTTGTCATAGCTTTGTCTACATATTCAAAAACAGTACTGATACTTCAGATGCCCAGTTAGCTCAGTCGGTAGAGCACTAGACTCTTAATCTCGGAATCATGGGTTCGAGCCCAATGTTGGGAGTTTTTTTTTGTTGTGGGATATTTAGTCTAGTATTTTTCATAGTTTTGTCTACATATTCAAACACAGTACTGAATCTGGAGAATCCTAGTTAGCTCAGTCGGTAGAGCACTAGACTCTCAATCTCAGGTTCATGGGTTTGAGCCCAAATCTGGAGGGTGTCTGTTTTGTGCGATATTTGATCTAGTTTTGTCATAGCTTTGTCTACATATTCAAAAACAGTACTGAATCCGTAGCATCCTAGTTAGCTCAGTCGGTAGAGCACTAGACTCCTAATCTCAGGGTCTTGGGTTTGAGATTTACATTGGGAGATTGTTTTTATTGTGGGATATATTGTCTAGTCTTTGTCATAGCTTTGTCTACATATTTAAAACAGTACTGAAACCATACAACCCTATTTAGCTCAGTCGGTAGAGCACTAGACTCTTAATCTAAGGGTCATGGGTTCAAGCCCAATGTTGGGAGGTTGTTTTTTTTTGTGGGATATTTTGTCTAGTTTTGTCATATTTTTGTCTACATATTCAAAAACAGTACTGAGCCTGTAGAAGCCCAGTTAACTCAGTCGGTAGACCACTAGACTCTTAAACTCAGGGTCATAATTTCGAGCCCAATGTTGGGAGTTTTTTTTTTGTGGGATATTTAGTCTAGTATTTTTCATAGCTTTGTCTACATATTCAAACACAGTACTGAATCTGGAGAATCCTAGTTAGCTCAGTCGGTAGAGCACTAGACTCTTAATCTCAGGGTCTTGGGTTCAAGCCCAAATTTGGATGGTGTTTGTTTTGTGCGATATTTGATCTAGTTTTGTCATAGCTTTGTCTACATATTCAGAAACAGTACTGAACCTGTAGAAACCTAGTTAGCTCAGTCGGTAGAGCACTAGACTCTTAAACTCAGGGTCTTGGGTTCGAGACTTACATTGGGAGGTTGTTTTTTTTTGTGGGATATTTTGTCTAGTTTTGTCATAGCTTTGTCTACATATTCAAAAAAAGTACTGATATTTTAGATGCCCAGTTAGCTTAGTCGGTAGAGCAATAGACTCTTAATCTCAGGGTCTTGGGTTCGAGCCTTACATTGGGAGGTTGTTTTTATTGTGGGATATTTAGTCTAGTCTTTGTCATAGCTTTGTCTACATATTCAAAAACAGTACTGATGCTTTAGATGCCCAGTTAGCTCAGTCGGTAGAGCACTAGATTTTTAATCTCAGGTTCATGGGTTTGAGCCCAATGTTGGGAGGTTTTTTTTTTTTGTGGGATATTTAGTCTAGTATTTTTCATAGCTTTGTCTACATATTTAAAATCAGTACTGAATCCGTAGCATCCTAGTTCGCTCCGTCGGTAGAGCACTAGACTCTTAATCTCAGGGTCATGGGTTCGAGCCCAATGTTGGGAGTTTCTTATTTTTTATGGGATATTTAGTCTAGTATTTTTCATAGCTTTAATTACATATTCAAAAACAGTACTGAATCCGTAGAAGCCTAGTTATCACAGTTGGTAGAGCACTAGACTCTCAATCTCAGGTTCATGGGTTTGAGCCCAATGTTGGGAGTTGTTTTTTTTGTGGGATATTTATTCTAGTATTTTTCATAGCTTTCTCTACATATTCAAAAACAGTACTGAATCTGTAGATTCCTAGTTAGCTCAGTCGGTAGAGCACTAGACTCTTAATCTCAGGCTCATGGGCTGGATGGAGCCCAATGTTGGGAGTTTTTTTTTTTGTGGGATATTTAGTCTAGTATTTTTCATAGCTTTGTCTACATATTCAAAAACAGTACTGAAAACGTAGAAGCGTAGTTAACACAGTTGGTAGAGCACTAGACTCTCAATCTCAGGTCATGGGTTTGAGCCCAATGTTGGGAGGTTGTTTTTTTTTGTGGGATATTTTGTCTAGTTTTGTCATAGCTTTGTCTACATATTCAAAAACAGTACTACACCTGTAGAAACCTAGTTAGCTCAGTCGGTAGTGCACTAGACTCTTAAACTCAGGGTCTTGGGTTCGAGACTTACATTGGGAGGTTGTTTTTTTTGTGGGATATTTTGTCTAGTTTTGTCATAGCTTTGTCTACATATTCAAAAACAGTACTGATATTTTAGATGCCAAGTTAGCTTAGTCGGTAGAGCAATAGACTCTTAATCTCAGGGTCTTGGGGGCGAGCCTTACATTGGGACGTTGTTTTTATTGTGGGATATTTAGTCGTCTTTGTCATAGCTTTGTCTACATATTCAAAAACAGTACTGTTACTTTAGATGCCCAGTTAGCTCAGTTGGTAGAGCACTAGACTCTTAATCTCAGGTCATGGGTTCGAGCCTAATGTTGAGAGGTTGTTTTTTTTGTGGGATATTTTGTCTAGTTTTGTCATAGCTTTGTCTACATATTCAAAAACAGTACTGAACCCGTAGAAGCCCAGTTAACTCAGTCGGTAGACCACTAGACTCTTAAACTCAGGGTCATAACTTCGAGCCCAATGTTGGGAGTTTTTTTTTTGTGGGATATTTAGTCTAGTATTTTTCATAGCTTTGTCTACATATTCAAAAACAGTACTGAAACTGGAGAATCCTAGTTAGCTCAGTCGGTAGAGCACTAGACTCTTAATCTCAGGGTCTTGTGTTCAAGCCCAAATTTGGAGGGTGTTTGTTTTGTGCGATATTTGATCTAGTTTTGTCATAGCTTTGTCTACATATTCAAAAACAGTACTGAACCTGTAGAAACCTAGTTAGCTCAGTCGGTAGCGGACTAGACTCTTAAACTCAGGGTCCTGGGTTCGAGACTTACATTGGGAGGTTGTTTTTTTTTGTGGGATATTTTGTCTAGTTTTGTCATAGCTTTGTCTACATATTCAAAAACAGTACTGATATTTTAGATGCCCAGTTAGCTTAGTCGGTAGAGCAATAGACTCTTAATCTCAGGGTCTTGGGTTTGAGCCTTACATTGGGAGGTTGTTTTTATTGTGGGATATGTTTAGTCTTTGTCATAGCTTTGTCTACATATTCAAAAACAGTACTGATACTTTAGATGCCCAGTTAGCTCAGTCGGTAGAGCACTAGACACTTAATCTCGGTGTCATGGGTTTGAGCCAAATGTTGGGAGTTTTTTTTTTTTGGGGGTTTTTTGGTCTAGTATTTTTCATAGCTTTGTCTACATATTCAAAAACAGTACTGAATCTGTAGAAGCCTAGTTAGCACAGTTGGTAGAGCACAATACTCTTAATCTCAGGTTCATGGGTTCGAGCCCAATGTTGTGAGTTTTTTTTTCATGGGATA
Source organism: Leptonotus elevatus (assembly GCF_054856555.1). Lineage (NCBI taxonomy): Eukaryota > Metazoa > Chordata > Actinopteri > Syngnathiformes > Syngnathidae > Leptonotus > Leptonotus elevatus. Next base: position 32,891 of record NW_028233711.1, read on the forward strand.
TTTAATCTAGTATTTTTAATAGCTTTGTCTACATTTTCAAAAACAGTACTGAATCTTTAGAAGCCTAGTTAGCTCAGTCGGTAGAGCACTAGACAATTTTTTTTTTTCTTTAAGAGCTCAGTATTGTTCATTCGGAAATGTCATCATCATTGCTCTTTTTTTTTATTTTTTATTTTTTTATATATATATATATATATATATTTTTTTTTGTGTGTGTGGGTGAGTATGTGTATGTGCGTGCGTGCGTGCGTGCGTGTATTTGTTAGCTCACCAGAAAACCTATTAGAAAAAATCTCATACCGTTCACCTAAACTGAACACCAGGAGACCCGAGGGGACCAAAGAAAACCAAGGAAGGTGAAATCCAGCACCGACCAGACACCCCCCACCAGAACTCCTCCCCAGCCCAAGAAACATCCAGACCCCAACAAATCCAAAAAACATAAAATCAGGGAGGCCTCAAGAGACCAAAGGAGAGACCGAGAAAAGGAAGGAAGGACAGACGAAGCCGCGTGAGATCCGCAGACACCAGCCTCCACCGATTCAATAACCTGAGGAGGAAACAGATTGTGTCTGAGTTTCGGTAGATGCTGGTGTGGTGGATCTGGCATGCATGAAAATCTCCACCAAAGAGGGGAGCCGTCGACCCCCGCCGGAACAGAGCAAGCGCAACACCTCAGGGCCCCCCAGGCCGCGGCAGCGCCAAAGGACGACCCCCGGGCCCCGCCAGGGCCACCGGCCGGAGAGCAAACCCAGGAGCAGGAGCGCCCCCCGCCCCAACACGGCCCGCGCCCCCGGCCCAACGCAGCAGGACGGGGCACTGCAGGCCCACCAGGCACCCCACCGGCCCCCAACCCCCGCCCCCCCCCACGACCCCCCGCCCCCCATCCACCCCCGCCACCCACCCCAACCCAGCCCCAGCCGCCCCCAATCCCCCAGACACCCCCCACCCCCAGCACCCCCCACCCCGCAACCCCCACCACCGCCCCCCCCCCAACAAAGCCGCCCCCCACCCCGACCAACCGGCAGCCCCCCAGCCCCCATACTCCGGGGACCACCCGCACCCAGGCACCGGCGCCGAAGAGGGGCCGGACAGCGGAGCGGAGAGGGCAGCCGCGCCCACCCCACCCCCCGCCGTGTGGAAGGACGGAACACCGGGGGCAGAAGGGGGAGATGGGGGCACCGGAGGGCGGCCGACACCCCCGAACCCCAGGCCCAGCGGGGGAAGGCCCCGGTCGTCACCCCAGCGTTCTTTGTGAAAATTAACCCCTGTTACTGAGTCCGCCAGCTCGCGGACTGGCGAACTCTACCCCTAAACCGTGAATGTGACCCCACCCAGTGTATATAAAAGTGTGTGTGTGTGGTGCATTAAAATTAGGAGCAGGTGAACCGGAGCCGATGGAAATGATATTCCCACGCTCCGATCCACCCGCCACCCAAGCATGTTGCTGAGTGTATGTGGTGCATTAAAAAAAAATAGATAGGGCGGGGGGGGGGGGGGTGTGGGGTGGCGACACGGACAGGGGACCGCAGCACTGCTCTATACTGCGGCCCCCAACCGATGGCACCCCCACAAGCCCCCCCCCCCACCCACAAGTTGTGTGGTGTATTAAAATTGGAGGGGAGTTGTAGGGTGAAGACGGTGTTTCCACCCTACCCCACCCCCCAAAGTGTGTTATGTGCTCTATATGTCTATAAAAGTGTATTGTGCAAACCTAGTGTAGTGAGTTAAGAGGTGTGACCAGCGGGGCCCTCCCCAACCGGGCGGGGGCAGGAGGCGCACCGGCCCACCAAGCCCCCACCCACCCCACCAGGACCCCGGCGGGCATATGGGACCCGTCCGGCGGGGCGATAGGGCTCGCCCCCCGGATACTGGGTCCCGCCCGAGGTGTCAGGACGCCCACCGGAGCGGGGCGGGCACGACACCAAACCCCAGCCACCCCCGCCGGCCCCCATAGCACCGAGACCCGGGCCATGGATGGAGCCCCCGGGCCAGGGGAGGGGAAGGAAGGCGTACCGGGGAAGGGGAAGGGAGGAGGGAAGGGGACGACAAGAAGGGCAGGGGGCAGCGGCAGGGACGCAAGGAGAGGGGGAGAGGAGGAGGAAGGGCGACGAGGGAGAGGGGACAGGGAGGCGGAGGACGGGCGGGGAGAGGCGAGGAGGGAGAGGCAGCAAGGGGGAGGAAGGGGGAGGGGAGAGGGAACCACCGGGCACCCCGGCGGCCCACAGGCCCCGAACCGCGTCGCCGGGCCCAGAGCGACGGACCGCGCCGGAACGGCGCCGCCCCCGACACCAGGGAAAGCCCCGCAACGCAGCACTAGACTCTTAAACTCAGGGTCTTGGGTTCGAGACTTACATTGGGAGGTTGTTTTTTTTTGTGGGATATTTTGTCTAGTTTTGTCATAGCTTTGTCTACATATTCAAAAACAGTACTGATATTTTAGATGCCCAGTTAGCTTAGTCGGTAGAGCAATAGACTCTTAATCTCAGGTTCTTGGGTTCGAGCCTTACATTGGGAGGTTGTTTTTATTGTGGGATATTTAGTCTAGTCTTTGTCATAGCTTTGTCTACATATTCAAAAACAGTACTGCTACTTTAGATGCCCAGTTAGCTCAGTCGGTAGAGCAATAGACTCTTAATCTCAGGTTCAAGTGTTTGAGCCCAATGTTGGGAGTTTTTTTTTTTTGTGGGATATTTATAGTATTTTTCAAAGTTTTGTCTACATATTCAAAAACAGTAATGAATCCGTAGCATCCTAGTTAGCTCAGTCGGTAGAGCACTAGACTCTTAATCTCAGGGTCTTGGATTTGAGACTTACATTGGGAGGTTGTTTTTTTTTGTGGGATATTTTGTTTAGTTTTGTCATAGCTTTGTCTACATATTCAAAAACATTAATGATATTTTAGATGCCCAGTTAGTTTAGTCGGTAGATCAATAGACTCTTAATCTCAGGGTTTTGGGTTCGAGCCTTACATTGGGAGGTTGTTTTTATTGTGGGATATATTGTCTAGTCTTTGTCATAGCTTTGTCTACATATTCAAAAACAGTACTGATGCTTTAGATGCCTAGTTAGCTCAGTCGGTAGAGCACGAGACTCTCAATCTCAGGTCATGGGTTCGAGCCCAATGTTGGGAGGTTGTTTTTTTTTGTGGGATATTTTGTCTAGTTTTGTCATAGCTTTGTCTATATATTCAAAAACAGTACTGAACCCATAGAAGCCCAGTTAGCTCAGTCGGTAGACCACCAGACTCTTAAACTCAGGGTCATAGTTTTGAGCCCAATGTTGGGAGTTTTTTTATTGTGGGATATATTGTCTAGTCTTTGTCATAGCTTTTTCTACATATTTAAAACAATACTGAAACCATACAATCCTAGTTAGCTCAGTCGGTAGAGCACTAGACTCTTAAACTCAAGGTCTTGGGTTCAAGCCCAAATTTGGAGGGTGTTCGTTTTGTGCGATATTTGATCTAGTTTTGTCATAGCTTTGTCTACATATTCAAAAACAGTACTGAACCTGTGGAAACCTAGTTAGCTCAGTCGGTAGAACGCTGGACTCTTAATCTCAGGGTCATGGGTTCGAGCCCAATGTTGGGAGTTTTTTTTTTTGTTGGATATTTAGTCTAGTATTTTTCATAGCTTTGTCTACATATTCAAAAACAGTACTGAATCCGTAGAAGCCTAGTTAGCACAGTTGGTAGAGCACTAGACTCTGAATCTCAGGTTCATGGGTTTGAGCCCAATGTTTGTTTTTTTTTTTTTTTGTGGGATATTTTGTCGAGTATATTTCATAGCTTTGTCTACATATTCAAAAACAGTACTGATGCTTTAGATTCCCAGTTAGCTCAGTCGGTAGAGCACTAGACTCTCATTCTCAGGTTATGGGTTCAAGCCTAATGTTGGGAGGTTGTTTTTTTTGTGGGATATTTAGTCTAGTATTTTTCATAGCTTTGTCTACATATTCAAACACAGTACTGAATCCGGAGAACCCTAGTTAGCTCAGTCGGTAGAGCACTAGACTCTTAAACTCAAGGTCTTGGGTTCAAGCCCAAATTTGGAGGGTGTTCGTTTTGTGCGATATTTGATCTAGTTTTGTCATAGCTTTGTCTACATATTCAAAAACAGTACTGAACCTGTGGAAACCTAGTTAGCTCAGTCGGTAGAACGCTGGACTCTTAATCTCAGGGTCATGGGTTCGAGCCCAATGTTGGGAGTTTTTTTTTTTGTTGGATATTTAGTCTAGTATTTTTCATAGCTTTGTCTACATATTCAAAAACAGTACTGAATCCGTAGAAGCCTAGTTAGCACAGTTGGTAGAGCACTAGACTCTGAATCTCAGGTTCATGGGTTTGAGCCCAATGTTTTTTTTTTTTTTTTTTTTGTGGGATATTTTGTCGAGTATATTTCATAGCTTTGTCTACATATTCAAAAACAGTACTGATGCTTTAGATTCCCAGTTAGCTCAGTCGGTAGAGCACTAGACTCTCATTCTCAGGTTATGGGTTCAAGCCTAATGTTGGGAGGTTGTTTTTTTTGTGGGATATTTAGTCTAGTATTTTTCATAGCTTTGTCTACATATTCAAACACAGTACTGATTCCGGAGAACCCTAGTTAGCTCAGTCGGTAGAGCACTAGACTCTTAAACTCAAGGTCTTGGGTTCAAGCCCAAATTTGGAGGGTGTTCGTTTTGTGCGATATTTGATCTAGTTTTGTCATAGCTTTGTCTACATATTCAAAAACAGTACTGAACCTGTGGAAACCTAGTTAGCTCAGTCGGTAGAACGCTGGACTCTTAATCTCAGGGTCATGGGTTCGAGCCCAATGTTGGGAGTTTTTTTTTTTGTTGGATATTTAGTCTAGTATTTTTCATAGCTTTGTCTACATATTCAAAAACAGTACTGAATGCGTAGAAGCCTATTTAGCACAGTTGGTAGAGCACTAGACTCTCAATCTCAGGTTCATGGGTTTGAGCCCAATGTTGTTGTTTATTTTTTTTTGTGGGATATTTAGTCTAGTATTTTTCATAGCTTTGTCTACATATTCAAAAACAGTACTGATACTTTAGATGCCCAGTTAGCTCAGTCGGTAGAGCACGAGACTCTCAATCTCAGGTAATGGGTTTGAGCCCAATGTTGGGAGGTTGTTTTTTTTTGTGGGATATTTTGTCTAGTTTTGTCATAGCTTTGTCTATATATTCAAAAACAGTACTGAACCCGTAGAAGCCCAGTTAGCTCAGTTGGTAGACCACCAGACTCTTAAACTCAGGGTCATAGTTTTGAGCCCAATGTTGGGAGTTTTTTTTTTGTGGGATATTAAGTCTAGTATTTTTCATAGCTTTGTCTACATATTCAAACACAGTACTGAATCCGTAGCATCCTAGTTAGCTCAGTCGGTAGAGCACTAGGCTCTTAATCTCAGGGTCTTGGGTTCAAGGCCAAATTTGGAGGGTGTTTGTTTTGTGCGATATTTGATCTAGTTTTGTCATAGCTTTGTCTACATATTCAAAAACAGTACTGAACCTGTAGAAACCTAGTTAGCTCAGTCGGTAGAGCACTAGACTCTTAAACTCAGGGTCTTGTGTTTGAGACTTACATTGGGAGGTTGTTTTTTTTTGTTGGATATTTTGTCTAGTTTTGTCATAGCTTTGTCTACATATTCAAAAACAGTACTGAACCTGTAGAAGCCTAGTTAGCTCAGTCGGTAGAGTGCTGTACTCTTAATCTCAGGGTCATGGGTTTGAGCCCAATGTTGGGAGTTTTTTTTTTTGTTGGATATTTAGTCTAGTATTTTTCATAGCTTTGTCTACATATTCAAAAACAGTACTGAATGCGTAGAAGCCTATTTAGCACAGTTGGTAGAGCACTAGACTCTCAATCTCAGGTTCATGGGTTTGAGCCCAATGTTGTTGTTTTTTTTTTTTTGTGAGATATTTAGTCGTATTTTTCATAGCTTTGTCTACATATTCAAAAACAGTACTGATACTTTAGATGCCCAGTTAGCTCAGTCGGTAGAGCACGAGACTCTTAATCTCAGGTAATGGGTTCGAGCCCAATGTTGGGAGGTTGTTTTTTTTGTGGGATATTTTGTCTAGTTTTGTCATAGCTTTGTCTATATATTCAAAAACAGTACTGAACCCATAGAAGCCCAGTTAGCTCAGTCGGTAGACCACCAGACTCTTAAACTCAGGGTCATAGTTTTGAGCCCAATGTTGGGAGTTTTTTTTTTGTGGGATATTAAGTCTAGTATTTTTCATAGCTTTCTCTACATATTCAAACACAGTACTAAATCCGTAGCATCCTAGTTAGCTCAGTCGGTAGAGCACTAGACTCTTAATCTCAGGGTCTTGGGTTCAAGGCCAAATTTGGAGGGTGTTTTTTTTTGTGGGATATTTTGTCTAGTTTTGTCATAGCTTTGTCTACATATTTAAAAACAGTACTGATATTTTAGATGCCCAGTTAGCTTAGTCGGTAGAGCAATAGACTCTTAATCTCAGGGTCTTGGGTTCGAGCCTTACATTGGGAGGTTGTTTTTATTGTGGGATATTTAGTCTAGTCTTTGTCATAGCTTTGTCTACATATTCAAAAACAGTACCAATACTTTAGATGCCCAGTTAGCTCAGTCGGTAGAGCACTAAACTCTTAATCTCAGGTTCATGGGTTTGAGCCCAATGTTGGGAGTTTTTTTTTTTTGTGGGATATTTAGTCTAGTATTTTTCATAGTTTTTTCTACATATTCAAAAACAGTACTGAATGCGTAGAAGCCTATTTAGCACAGTTGGTAGAGCACTAGACTCTCAATCTCAGGTTCATGGGTTTGAGCCCAATGTTGTTGTTTTTTTTTTTTGTGGGATATTTAGTCTAGTATTTTTCATAGCTTTGTCTACATATTCAAAAACAGTACTGATACTTTAGATGCCCAGTTAGCTCAGTCGGTAGAGCACGAGACTCTCAATCTCAGGTAATGGGTTCGAGCCCAATGTTGGGAGGTTGTTTTTTTTTGTGGGATATTTTGTCTAGTTTTGTCATAGCTGTGTCTATATATTCAAAAACAGTACTGGACCCGTAGAAGCCCAGTTAGCTCAGTCGGTAGACCACCAGACTCTTAAACTCAGGGTCATAGTTTTGAGCCCAATGTTGGGAGTTTTTTTTTTGTGGGATATTAAGTCTAGTATTTTTCATAGCTTTGTCTACATATTCAAAAACAGTACCAATACTTTAGATGCCCAGTTAGCTCAGTCGGTAGAGCACTAAACTCTTAATCTCAGGTTCATGGGTTTGAGCCCAATGTTGGGAGGTTTATTTTTTTGTGGGATATTTAGTCTAGTATTTTTCATAGTTTTGTCTACATATTCAAAAACAGTACTGAATCCGTAGCATCCTAGTTAGCTCAGTCGGTAGAGCACTAGACTCCTAAACTCAGGGTCTAGGTTTGGAGATTTAAATTGGGAGGTTGTTTTTTTTTGTGGGATATTTAGTCTAGTCTTTGTCATAGCTTTGTCTACATATTCAAAAACAGTACTGACACTTTAGGTGACCAGTTAGCTCAGTCGGTAGAGCACTAGACTCTTAATCTCAGGGTCATGGGTTTGAGCCCAATGTTGGGAGTTTTTTTTTTTTTGGTGGGATATTTAGTCTAGTATTTTTCATAGTTTTGTCTACATTTTCAAAAACAGTACTGAATCCGTAGCATCCTAGTTAGCTCAGTCGGTAGAGCACTAGATTCTTAATCTCAGGGTCTTGGGTTCAAGCCCAAATTTGGAGGGTGTTTGTTTTGTGCGATATTTGATCTAGTTTTGTCATAGCTTTGTCTACATATTCAAAAACAGTACTGAACCTGTAGAAACCTAGTTAGCTCAGTCGGTAGAGCACTAGACTCTTAAACTCAGGGTCTTGGGTTTGAGACTTACATTGGGAGGTTGTTTTTTTTTGTGGGATATTTTGTCTAGTTTTGTCATAGTTTTGTCTACATATTTAAAAACACTACTGATATTTTAGTTCCCCAGTTAGCTTAGTCGGTAGAGCAATAGACTCTTAATCTCAGGGTCTTGGGTTCTAGCCTTACATTGGGAGGTTGTTTTTATTGTGGGATATTTAGTCGTATTTGTCATAGCTTTGTCTACATATTCAAAAACAGTACTGATACTTCAGATGCCCAGTTAGCTCAGTCGGTAGAGCACTAGACTAAAAATATCAGGGTCATGGGTTTGAGCCCAATGTTGGGAGTTTTTTTTTTTTGTGGGATATTTAGTCTAGTATTTTTCATAGCTTTGTCTACATATTCTAACATAGTACTGAATCTGGAGAATCCTAGTTAGCTCAGTCGGTACAGCACTAGACTCTTAATCTCAGGGTCTTGGGTTCAAGCCCAAGTTTGGTGGGTGTCTGTTTTGTGCGATATTTGATCTAGTTTTGTCATAGCTTTGACTACATATTCAAAAACAGTACTGATACTATAGATTCCCAGTTAGCTTAGTCGGTAGAGCACTAGACTCTTAATCTCAGGGTCATGGGTTTGAGCCCAATGTTGGGAGTTTTTTTTTTGTGGGATATTTAGTCTAGTATTTTTCATAGCTTTGTCTACATATTCAAAAACAGTACTGAATCCGTAGAAGCCTAGTTAGCACAGTTGGTAGAGCACTAGACTCTCAATTTCAGGTACATGGGTTTGAGCCCAATGTTGTTGTTTTTGTTTTTTTGTGGGATATTTTGTCTAGTATTTTTCATAGCTTTGTCTACATATTCAAAAACAATACTGATACTTTAGATGCCCACTTAGCTCAGTCGGTTGAGCACTAGACTCAATCTCAGGTTATGGGTTCAAGCCTAATGTTGGGAGTTTTTTTTTTTTGTGGGATATTTTGTCTAGTTTTGTCATAGCTTTGTCTACATATTCAAAAACAGTACTGAACCAGTAGAAGCCCGGTTGGCTCAGTCAGTAGACCCCTAGACTCTTAAACTCAGGGTCATAGTTTCGAGCCCAATGTTGGGAATTTTTTTTTTGTGGGATATTTAGTCTAGTATTTTTCATAGCTTTGTCTACATATTCAAAAACATTAATGATATTTTAGATGCCCAGTTAGCTTAGTCGGTAGGTCAATAGACTCTTAATCTCAGGGTTTTGGGTTCGAGCCTTACATTGGGAGTTTGTTTTTATTGTGGGATATATTGTCTAGTCTTTGTCATAGCTTTGTCTACATATTCAAAAACAGTACTGATACTTTAGATGCCCAGTTAGCTCAGTCGGTAGAGCACTAGACTCTTTATCTCAGGGTCATGGGTTCGAGCCCAATGTTGGGAGTTTTGTTTTTTTGTGGGATATTTAGTCTAGAATTTTTCATAGCTTTGTCTACATATTCAAACACAGTACTGAATTTGGAGAATCCTAGTTAGCTCAGTCGGTAGAGCACTAGACTCTCAATCTCAGGGTCTTGGGTTCAAGCCCAAATTTGGAGGGTGTCTATTTTGTGCGATATTTGATCTAGTTTTGTCATAGCTTTGTCTACATATTTAAAACAGTACTGAAACCATACGACCCTAGTTAGCTCAGTAGGTAGAGCACTAGACTCTTAATCTCAGGGTCATGGGTTCGAGCCCAATGTTTGGAGTTTTTTTTTTGTGGGATATTTAGTCTAGTATTTTTCATAGCTTTGTCTAGATATTCAAAAACAGTACTGAATCTGTAGAAGCCTAGTTAGCACTGTTGGTAGAGCACTAGACTCTCAATCTCAGGTTCATGGATTTGAGCCCAATGTTGTTGTTTTTTTTTGTGGGATATTTAGTTGAGTATTTTTCATAGCTTTGTCTACATATTCAAAAACAGTACTAATGCTTTAGATGCCCATTTAGCTCAGTCGGTAGAGCACTAGACGCTCAATCTCAGGTCATGGGTTCAAGCTTAATGTTGGGAGGTTGTATTTTTTTGTGGGATATTTTTTTTAGTTTTGTCATAGCTTTGTCTACATATTCAAAAACAGTACTGAACCCGTAGAAGCCCAGTTGGCTAAGTCGGTAGACCACTAGAGTCTTAAACTCAGGGTTATAGTTTCGAGCCCAATGTTGGGAGTTTTTTTTTTGTGGGATATTTAGTCTCGTATTTTTCATAGCTTTGTCTACATATTCAAACACAGTACTGATTCCGGAGAATCCTAGTTAGCTCAGTCGTTAGAGCACAAGACTCTTAATCTCAGGGTCTTGGGTTCAAGCCCAAATTTGGAGGGTGTTTGTTTTGTGCGATATTTGATCTGGTTTTGTCATAGCTTTGTCTACATATTCAAAAACATTACTGATATTTTAGCTGCCCGGTTGGCTCAGTCGGTAGACCACTAGACTCTTAAACACAGGGTCATATTTTCGAGCCCAATGTTGGGAGTTTTTTTTTTTGTGGGATATTTAGTCTAGTATTTTTCATAGCTTTGTCTACATATTCAAAAACATTAATGATATTTTAGATGCCCAGTTAGCTTAGTCGGTAGAGCACTAGACTCTTAATCTCAGGGTCATGGGTTCGAGCCCAATGTTGGGAGTTTTTTTTTTTGTGGGATATTTAGTCTAGTATTTTTAATAGCTTTGTCTACATATTCAAACACAGTACTGAATCTGGAGAATCCTAGTTAGCTCAGTCGGTAGAGCACTAGACTCTCAATCTCAGGGTCTTGGGTTCAAGCCCAAACTTGGAGGGTGTCTGTTTTGTGCGATATTTGATCTAGTTTTGTCATAGCTTTGTCTACATATTTAAAACAGTACTGAAACCATACAACCCTAGTTAGCTCAGTCGGTAGAGCACTAGACTCTTAATCTCAGGGTCATGGGTTCGAGCCCAATGTTGGGAGTTTTTTTTTTTGTGGGATATTTAGTCTAGTATTTTTAATAGCTTTGTCTACATATTCAAACACAGTACTGAATCTGGAGAATCCTAGTTAGCTCAGTCGGTAGAGCACTAGACTCTCAATCTCAGGGTCTTGGGTTCAAGCCCAAATTTGGAGGGTGTTTGTTTTGTGCGATATTTGATCTAGTTTTGTCATAGCTTTGTCTACATATTCAAAAACAGTACTGAACCTGTAGAAACCTATTTAGCTCAGTCGGTAGAGCACTAGACTCTTAATCTCATGGTCTTGGGTTCGAGATTTACATTGGGAGGTTGTTTTTTTTTGTGGGATGTTTTGTCTAGTTTTGTCATAGCTTTGTCTACATATTCAAAAACATTACTGATATTTTAGATGCCCAGTTAGCTTAGTCGGTAGATCAATAGACTCTTAATCTCAGGGTCTTGGGTTCGAGCCTTACATTGGGAGGTTGTTTTTATTGTGGGATACATTGTCTAGTCTTTGTCATAGCTTTGTCTACATATTCAAAAATAGTACTGATACTATAGGTTCCCAGTTAGCTCAGTCGGTAGAGCACTAGACTCTTAATCTCAGGGTCATGGGTTCGAGCCCAATGTTGGGAGTTTTTTTTTTGTGGGATATTTAGTATAGTATTTTTCATAGCTTTGTCTACATATTCAAACACAGTACTGAATCTGGAGAATCCTAGTTAGCTCAGTCGGTAGAGCACTAAACTCTTAATCTAAGGGTCTTGGGTTCAAGCGTAAATTTGGAAGGTTTTTGTTTTGTGCGATATTTGATCTAGTTTTGTCGTAGCTTTGTCTACATATTCAAAAACAGTACTGAACCTGTAGAAACCTAGTTAGCTCAGTCGGTAGAGCACTAGACTCTTAATCTCAGGGTCTTGGGTTTGAGACTTACATTGGGAGGTTGTTTTTTTTTGTGGGATATTTTGTCTAGTTTTGTCATAGCTTTGTCTACATATTCAAAAACAGTACTGATACTTTAGATGCCCAGTTAGCTCAGTCGGTAGAGCACTAGACTCTTAATCTCAGGGTCATGGGTTTGATCCAAATGTTGGGAGTTTTTTTTTTTCGTTGGATTTTTAATCTAGTATTTTTCATAGTTTTGTCTACATTTTCAAAAACAGTACTGAATCTGTAGAAGCCTAGTTAGCTCAGTCGGTAGAGCACCAGACTCTTAATCTCAGGTTCGTGGGTTCAAACCCAAATTTGGAGGGTGTTTGTTTTATCTAGTTTTGTCATAGCTTTGTCTACATAATCAAAAACAGTACTGAACCCGTAGAAACCTAGTTAGCTCAGTCGGTAGATAACTAGACTCTTAATCTCAGGGTCATGGGTTAGAGCCCAATGTTGGGAGTTTTTTTTTTTTGTGGGATATTTAGTCTAGTATTTTTCATAGCTTTGTCTACATATTCAAACACAGTACTGAATCTGGAGAATCCTAGTTAGCTCAGTCGGTAGAGCACTAGACTCTCAATCTCAGGGTCTTGGTTTCAAGCCTAAATTTGGAGGGTGTTTGTTTTTTGTGGGATATTTAGTCTAGTTTTGTCGTAGCTTTGTCTACATATTCAAAAACAGTACTGAACCTGTAGAAACCTAGTTAGCTCAGTCGGTAGAGCACTAGACTCTTAATCTCAGGGTCTTGGGTTTGAGACTTACTTTGGGAGGTTGTTTTTTTTTGTGGGATATTTTGTATAGTTTTGTCATAGCTTTGTCTACATATTCAAAAACATTACTGATATTTTAGCTGCCCAGTTAGCTTAGTCGGTAGATCAATAGACTCTTAAGCTCAGGATCTTGGGTTCGAGCTTAACATTGGGAGGTTGTTTTTATTTTGGGATATATTGTCGAATCTTTGTCATAGCTTTGTCTACATATTCAAAAACAGTACTGATACTTTAGATGCCCAGTTAGCTCAGTCGGTAGAGCACTAGACTCTTAATCTCAGGGTCATGGGTTCGAGCCCAATGTTGGGAGTTTTTTTTTTTGTGGGATATTTAGTCTAGTATTTTTCATAGCTTTGTCTAGATATTCAAAAACAGTACTGAATCTGTAGAAGCCTAGTTAGCACAGTTGGTAGAGCATTAGACTCTCAATCTCAGGTTCATGGGTTTGAGCCCAATGTTGTTGTTGTTTTTTTTTGTGGGATATTTAGTTGAGTATTTTTCATAGCTTTGTCTACATATTCAAAAACAGTACTGATGCTTTAGATACCCAGTTAGCTCAGTCGGTAGAGCACTAGACTCTCAATCTCAGGTCATGGCTTCAAGTTTAATGTTGGGAGGTTGGTTTTTTTTGTGGGATATTTTGTCTAGTTTTGTCATAGCTTTGTCTACATATTCAAAAACAGTACTGAACCCGTAGAAGCCCAGTTGGCTCAGTCGCTAGACCACTAGACTCTTAAACTCAGGGTCATAGTTTCGAGCCCAATGTTGGGAGTATTTTTTTTGTGGGATATTTAGTCTCGTATTTTTCATTGCTTTGTCTACATATTCAAACACAGTACTGAATCCGGAGAATCCTAGTTAGCTCAGTCGGTAAAGCACTAGACTCTTAATCTCGGGGTCTTGGGTTCAAGCCCAAATTTGGAGGGTGTTTGTTTTGTGCGATATTTGATCTAGTTTTGTCATAGCTTGGTCTACATATTCAAAAACAGTACTGAACCTGTAGAAACCTAGTTAGCTCAGTCGGTAGAGCACTAGACTCTTAATCTCAGGGTCTTGGGTTTGAGATTTACATTGGGAGGTTGTTTTTTTTTTGTGGGATATTTTGTCTAGTTTTGTCATAGCTTTGTCTACATATTCAAAAATATTACTGATATTTTAGATACCCAGTTAGCTTAGTCGGTAGATCAATAGACTCTTAATCTCAGGGTCTTGGGTTCGAGCCTTACATTGGGAGGTTGTTTTTATTGTGGGATATATTGTCGAGTCTTTGTCATAGCTTTGTCTACATATTCAAAAACAGTACTGATACTTTAGATGCCCAGTTAGCTCAGTCGGTAGAGCACTAGACTCTTAATCTCAGGGTCATGGGTTTGATCCAAATTTGGAGGGTGTTTGTTTTATCTAGTTTTGTCATAGCTTTGTCTACATAATCAAAAACAGTACTGAACCCGTAGAAACCTAGTTATGTCAGTAGGTAGATAACTAGACTCTTAATCTCAGGGTCATAGTTTTGAGCCCAATGTTGGGAGTTTTTTTTTTGTGGGATATTTAGTCTAGTATTTTTCATAGCTTTGTCTACATATTCAAACACAGTACAGAATCCAGAGTATCCTAGTTAGCTCAGTCGGTAGAGCACTAGACTCTTAATCTCAGGGTATTTGGTTCAAACCCAAATTTGGAGGGTGTTTGTTTTGTGCGATATTTGATCTAGTTTTGTCATAGCTTTGTCTACATATTTAAAAACAGTACTGAATCCGTAGAAGCCTAGTTAGCACAGTTGGTAGAGCACTAGACTCTCAATCTCAGGTCATGGGTTCTAGCCTAATGTTGGGAGGTTGTTTTTTTTTGTGGGATATTTTGTCTAGTTTTGTCATAGCTTTGTCTACATATTCAAAAACAGTACTGAACCCGTAGAAGCCCAGTTGGCTCAGTCGCTAGACCACTAGACTCTTAAACTGAGGGTCATAGTTTCAAGCCCAATGTTGGGAGTTTTTTTTTTGTGGGATATTTAGTCTAGTATTTTTCATAGCTTTGTCTACATATTCAAACACAGTACTGAATCCAGAGTATCCTAATTAGCTCAGTCGGTAGAGCACTAGACTCTTAATCTCAGGGTCTTTGGTTCAAGTCCAAATGTGGAGGGTGTTTGTTTTGTGCGATATTTGATCTAGTTTTGTCATAGCTTTGTCTACATATTTAAAAACAGTACTGAATCCGTAGAAGCCTAGTTAGCACAGTTGGTAGAGCACTAGACTCTCAATTTCAGGTCATGGGTTCAAGCCTAATGTTGGGAGGTTGTTTTTTTTTGTGGGATATTTTGTCTAGTTTTGTCATAGCTTTGTCTACATATTCAAAAACAGTACTGAACCCGTAGAAGCCCAGTTGGCTTAGTCGCTAGACCACTAGACTCTTAAACTGAGGGTCATAGTTTCAAGCCCAATGTTTGGAGTTTTTTTTTGTGGGATATTTAGTCTAGTATTTTTCATAGCTTTGTCTACATATTCAAACACAGTACTGAATCTGGAGAATCCTAGTTAGCTCAGTCGGTAGAGCACTAGACTCTTAATCTCAGGGTCTTGGGTTCAAGCCCAAATTTGGAGGGTGTCTGTTTTGTGCGATATTTGATCTAGTTTTGTCATAGCTTTGTCTACATATTCAATAACAGTACTGAACCTTTACAAACCTAGTTAGCTCAGTCGGTAGAGCACTAGACTCTTAATCTCAGGGTCTTGGGTTCGAGATTTACATTGGGAGGTTGTTTTTTTTTGTGGGATATTTTGTCTAGTTTTGTCATAGCTGTGTCTACATATTCAAAAACATTAATGATATTTGAGATGCCCAGTTAGCTTAGTCGGTAGATCAATATATATATATCAGTATTGTTGGGAGTTTTTTTTTTTCGTTGGATTTTTAATCTAGTATTTTTCATAGTTTTGTCTACATTTTCAAAAACAGTACTGAATCTGTAGAAGCCTAGTTAGCTCAGTCGGTAGAGCACCAGACTCTTAATCTCAGGGTCTTGGGTTCAAGCCCAAATTTGGAGGGGGTTTGTTTTGTGCGATGTTTTATCTAGTTTTGTCATAGCTTTGTCTACATAATCAAAAACAGTACTGAATACGTAGAATCCTAGTTAGCTCAGTCGGTAGAGCACTAAACTCTTAATCTCAGGGTCATGGGTTTGAGCCCAATGTTGGGAGGTTTTTTTTTTGTGGGATATTTAGTCTAGTTTTGTCATAGCTTTGTCTATATATTCAAAAACAGTACTGAACCCGTAGAAGCCCAGTTAGCTCACTCGGTAGACCACCAGACTCTTAATCTCAGGGTCATGGGTTCGAGCCCAATGTTGGGAGTTTTTTTTTGTGGGATATTTAGTCTAGTATTTTTCATAGCTTTGTCTACATATTCAAAAACAGTACTGAATCCGTTGAAGCCCAGTTGGCTCAGTCGCTAGACCACCAGACTCTTAAACTCAGGGTCATAGTTTTGAGCCCAATGTTGGGAGTTTTTTTTTGTGGGATATTTAGTCTAGTATTTTTCATAGCTTTGTCTACATATTCAAAAACAGTACTGAATCTGGAGTATCCTAGTTAGCTCAGTCGGTAGAGCACTAGACTCTTAATCTCAGGGTTTTTGGTTCAAGCCCAAATTTGGAGGGTGTTTGTTTTGAGCGATATTTGATCTAGTTTTGTCATAGCTTTGTCTACATATTTAAAAACAGTACTGAATGCGTAGAAACCTAGTTAGCACAGTTGGTAGCGCACTAGACTCTCAATCTCAGTTTCATGGGTTCAAGCCTAATGTTGGGAGGTTGTTTTTTTTTGTGGGATATTTTGTCTAGTTTTGTCATAGCTTTGTCTACATATTCAAAAACAGTACTGAATCCGTAGCATCCTAGTTAGCTGAGCCGGTAGAGCACTAGACTCTTAATCTCAGGGTCTTGGGTTTGAGACTTACATTGGGAGTTGTTTTTTTTGTGGGATATTTTGTCTAGTTTTGTCATAGCTTTGTCTACATATTCAAAAACAGTACTGATATTTTAGATGCCCAGTTAGCTTAGTCGGTAGAGCAATAGACTCTTAATCTCAGGGTCTTGGGTTTGAGCCTTACATTCTGAGGTTGTTTTTATTGTGGGATATATTGTCTAGTCTTTGTCATAGCTTTGTCTACATATTCAAAAACAGTACTGATGCTTTAGATGCCCAGTTAGCTCAGTCGGTAGAGCACGAGACTCTCAATCTCTGGTCATGGGTTTGAGCCCAATGTTGGGAGGTTGTTTTTTTTTGTGGGATGTTTTGTCTAGTATTTTTCATAGCTTTGTCTACATATTCAAACACAGTACAGAATCCAGAGTATCCTAGTTAGCTCAGTCGGTAGAGCACTAGACTCTTAATCTCAGGGTCTTTGGTTCAAACCCAAATTTGGAGGGTGTTTGTTTTGTGCGATATTTTATCTAGTTTTGTCATAGCTTTGTCTAAATATATTTAAAAACAGTACTGAATCCGTAGAAGCCTAGTTAGCACAGTTGGTAGAGCACTACACTCTCAATCTCAGGTCATGGGTTCTAGCCTAATGTTGGGAGGTTGTTTTTTTTTGTGGGATATTTTGTCTAGTTTTGTCATAGCTTTGTCTACATATTCAAAAACAGTACTGAACCCGTAGAAGCCCAGTTGGCTCAGTCGCTAGACCACTAGACTCTTAAACTGAGGGTCATAGTTTCAAGCCCAATGTTGGGAGTTTTTTTTTTGGGGGATATTTAGTCTAGTATTTTTCATAGCTTTGTCTACATATTCAAACACAGTACGGAATATGGAGAATCCTAGTTAGCTCAGTCGGTAGAGCACTAGACTCTTAATCTCAGGGTCTTGGGTTCAAGCCCAAATTTGGAGGGTGTCTGTTTTTTTAGATATTTGATCTAGTTTTGTCATAGCTTTGTCTACATATTCAAAAACAGTACTGAACCTGTAGATACCTAGTTAGCTCAGTCGGTAGAGCACTAGACTCTTAATCTCAGGGTCTTTGGTTCAAGCCCAAATTTGGAGGGTGTTTGTTTTGTGCGATATTTGATCTAGTTTTGTTATAGCTTTGTCTACATATTCAAAAACAGTACTGAACCTGTAGAAACATAGTTAACTCAGTCGGTAGAGCACTAGACTCTTAATCTCAGGGTCTTGGGTTCGAGACTTACATTGGGAGGTTGTTTTTTTTTGTGGGATATTTTGTCTAGTTTTGTCATAGCTGTGTCTACATATTCAAAAACATTAATGATATTTGAGATGCCCAGTTAGCTTAGTCGGTAGATCAATAGACTCTTAATTTCAGGATCATGGGTTCGAGCCCAATATTGGGAGTTTATTTTTTTGTGGGATATTTAGTCTAGTATTTTTCATAGCTTTGTCTACATATTCAAAAACAGTACTGAATCCGTAGCATCCTAGTTAGCTGAGCCGGTAGAGCACTAGACTCTTAATCTCAGGGTCTTGGGTTTGAGATTTACATTGGGAGTTGTTTTTTTTGTGGGATATTTTGTTTAGTTTTGTCATAGCTTTGTCTACATATTCAACAACAGTACTGATATTTTAGATGCCCAGTTAGCTTAGTCGGTAGACCAATAGACTCTTAATCTCAGGGTCTTGGGTTTGAGCCTTACATTCTGAGGTTGTTTTTATTGTGGGATATATTGTCGTCTTTGTCATAGCTTTGTCTACATATTCAAAAACAGTACTGATACTTTAGATGCCCAGTTAGCTCAGTCGGTAGAGCACGACACTCTCAATCTCAGGTCATGGGTTTGAGCCCAATGTTGGGAGGTTGTTTTTTTTTGTGGGATATTTTGTCTAGTTTTGTCATAGCTTTGTCTATATATTTAAAAACAGTACTGAACCCGTAGAAGCCCAGTTACCTCACTCGGTAGACCACCAGACTCTTAATCTCAGGGTCATGGGTTCGAGCCCAATGTTGGGAGTTTTTTTTTGTGGGATATTTAGTCTAGTATTTTTCATAGCTTTGTCTACATATTCAAAAACAGTACTGAATCCGTTGAAGCCCAGTTGGCTCAGTCGCTAGACCACCAGACTCTTAAACTCAGGGTCATAGTTTCGAGCCCAATGCTTGGAGTTTTTTTTTTGTGGGATATTTAGTCTAGTATTTTTCATAGCTTTGTCTACATATTCAAACACAGTACTGAATCCGGAGTATCCTAGTTTGCTCAGTCGGTAGAGCACTAGACTCTTAATCTCAGGGTCTTGGGTTTGAGACTTACATTGGGAGTTGTTTTTTTTGTGGGATATTTTGTCTAGTTTTGTCATAGCTTTGTCTACATATTCAAAAACAGTACTGATATTTTAGATGCCCAGTTAGCTTAGTCGGTAGAGCAATAGACTCTTAATCTCAGGGTCTTGGGTTTGAGCCTTACATTCTGAGGTTGTTTTTATTGTGGGATATATTGTCTAGTCTTTGTCATAGCTTTGTCTACATATTCAAAAACAGTACTGATACTTTAGATGCCCAGTTAGCTCAGTCGGTAGAGCACGAGACTCTCAATCTCTGGTCATGGGTTTGAGCCCAATGTTGGGAGGTTGTTTTTTTTTGTGGGATGTTTTGTCTAGTTTTGTCATAGCTTTGTCTATATATTCAAAAACAGTACTGAACCCGTAGAAGCCCAGTTAGCTCAGTCGGTAGACCACCAGACTCTTAAACTCAGGGTCATAGTTTTGAGCCCAATGTTGGGAGTTTTTTTTTGTGGGATATTTAGTCTAGTATTTTTCATAGCTTTGTCTACATATTCAAACACAGTACAGAATCCAGAGTATCCTAGTTAGCTCAGTCGGTAGAGCACTAGACTCTTAATCTCAGGGTCTTTGGTTCAAACCCAAATTTGGAGGGTGTTTGTTTTGTGCGATATTTGATCTAGTTTTGTCATAGCTTTGTCTACATATTTAAAAACAGTACTGAATCCGTAGAAGCCTAGTTAGCACAGTTGGTAGAGCACTAGACTCTCAATCTCAGGTCATGGGTTCTAGCCTAATGTTGGGAGGTTGTTTTTTTTTGTGGGATATTTTGTCTAGTTTTGTCATAGCTTTGTCTACATATTCAAAAACAGTACTGAACCCGTAGAAGCCCAGTTGGCTCAGTCGCTAGACCACTAGACTCTTAAACTGAGGGTCATAGTTTCAAGCCCAATGTTGGGAGTTTTTTTTTTGGGGGATATTTAGTCTAGTATTTTTCATAGCTTTGTCTACATATTCAAAAACAGTACTGAACCTGTAGAAAC
The DNA here is from genome assembly GCF_054856555.1 of Leptonotus elevatus. Classification (NCBI taxonomy): domain Eukaryota; kingdom Metazoa; phylum Chordata; class Actinopteri; order Syngnathiformes; family Syngnathidae; genus Leptonotus; species Leptonotus elevatus. The sequence goes on from NW_028233711.1 coordinate 52,669, forward strand.
CTAGTTAGCTCAGTCGGTAGAGCACTAGACTCTTAATCTCAGGGTCTTTGGTTCAAGCCCAAATTTGGAGGGTGTTTGTTTTGTGCGATATTTGATCTAGTTTTGTCATAGCTTTGTCTACATATTCAAAAACAGTACTGAACCTGTAGAAACCTAGTTAGCTCAGTCGGTAGAGCACTAGACTCTTAATCTCAGGGTCTTTGGTTCAAGCCCAAATTTGGAGGGTGTTTGTTTTGTGCGATATTTGATCTAGTTTTGTCATAGCTTTGTCTACATATTCAAAAACAGTACTGAACCTGTAGAAACCTAGTTAACTCAGTCGGTAGAGCACTAGACTCTTAATCTCAGGGTCTTGGGTTTGAGATTTACATTGGGAGGTTGTTTTTTTTTGTGGGATATTTTGTCTAGTTTTGTCATAGCTGTGTCTACATATTCAAAAACATTAATGATATTTGAGATGCCCAGTTAGCTTAGTCGGTAGATCAATAGACTCTTAATTTTAGGATCATGGGTTCGAGCCCAATATTGGGAGTTTATTTTTTTGTGGGATATTTAGTCTAGTATTTTTCATAGCTTTGTCTACATATTCAAAAACAGTACTGAATCCGTAGCATCCTAGTTAGCTGAGCCGGTAGAGCACTAGACTCTTAATCTCAGGGTCTTGGGTTTGAGATTTACATTGGGAGTTGTTTTTTTTGTGGGATATTTTGTTTAGTTTTGTCATAGCTTTGTCTACATATTCAAAAACAGTACTGATATTTTAGATGCCCAGTTAGCTTAGTCGGTAGACCAATAGACTCTTAATCTCAGGGTCTTGGGTTTGAGCCTTACATTCTGAGGTTGTTTTTATTGTGGGATATATTGTCGTCTTTGTCATAGCTTTGTCTACATATTCAAAAACAGTACTGATACTTTAGATGCCCAGTTAGCTCAGTCGGTAGAGCACGACACTCTCAATCTCAGGTCATGGGTTTGAGCCCAATGTTGGGAGGTTGTTTTTTTTTGTGGGATATTTTGTCTAGTTTTGTCATAGCTTTGTCTACATATTCAAAAACAGTACTGAACCCGTAGAAGCCCAGTTGGCTCAGTCGCTAGACCACTAGACTCTTAAACTGAGGGTCATAGTTTCAAGCCCAATGTTGGGAGTTTTTTTTTTGGGGGATATTTAGTCTAGTATTTTTCATAGCTTTGTCTACATATTCAAAAACAGTACTGAACCTGTAGAAACCTAGTTAGCTCAGTCGGTAGAGCACTAGACTCTTAATCTCAGGGTCTTTGGTTCAAGCCCAAATTTGGAGGGTGTTTGTTTTGTGCGATATTTGATCTAGTTTTGTCATAGCTTTGTCTACATATTCAAAAACAGTACTGAACCTGTAGAAACCTAGTTAGCTCAGTCGGTAGAGCACTAGACTCTTAATCTCAGGGTCTTTGGTTCAAGCCCAAATTTGGAGGGTGTTTGTTTTGTGCGATATTTGATCTAGTTTTGTCATAGCTTTGTCTACATATTTAAAAACAGTACTGAACCTGTAGAAACCTAGTTAACTCAGTCGGTAGAGCACTAGACTCTTAATCTCAGGGTCTTGGGTTCGAGACTTACATTGGGAGGTTGTTTTTTTGTGGGATATTTTGTCTAGTTTTGTCATAGCTGTGTCTACATATTCAAAAACATTAATGATATTTGAGATGCCCAGTTAGCTTAGTCGGTAGATCAATAGACTCTTAATTTTAGGATCATGGGTTCGAGCCCAATATTGGGAGTTTATTTTTTTGTGGGATATTTAGTCTAGTATTTTTCATAGCTTTGTCTACATATTCAAAAACAGTACTGAATCCGTAGCATCCTAGTTAGCTGAGCCGGTAGAGCACTAGACTCTTAATCTCAGGGTCTTGGGTTTGAGATTTACATTGGGAGTTGTTTTTTTTGTGGGATATTTTGTTTAGTTTTGTCATAGCTTTGTCTACATATTCAAAAACAGTACTGATATTTTAGATGCCCAGTTAGCTTAGTCGGTAGACCAATAGACTCTTAATCTCAGGGTCTTGGGTTTGAGCCTTACATTCTGAGGTTGTTTTTATTGTGGGATATATTGTCGTCTTTGTCATAGCTTTGTCTACATATTCAAAAACAGTACTGATACTTTAGATGCCCAGTTAGCTCAGTCGGTAGAGCACGACACTCTCAATCTCAGGTCATGGGTTTGAGCCCAATGTTGGGAGGTTGTTTTTTTTTGTGGGATATTTTGTCTAGTTTTGTCATAGCTTTGTCTATATATTTAAAAACAGTACTGAACCCGTAGAAGCCCAGTTACCTCACTCGGTAGACCACCAGACTCTTAATCTCAGGGTCATGGGTTCGAGCCCAATGTTGGGAGTTTTTTTTTGTGGGATATTTAGTCTAGTATTTTTCATAGCTTTGTCTACATATTCAAAAACAGTACTGAACCCGTAGAAGCCCAGTTGGCTCAGTCGCTAGACCACCAGACTCTTAAACTCAGGGTCATAGTTTCGAGCCCAATGTTGGGAGTTTTTTTTTGTGGGATATTTAGTCTAGTATTTTTCATAGCTTTGTCTACATATTCAAACACAGTACTGAATCCGGAGTATCCTAGTTAGCTCAGTCGGTAGAGCACTAGACTCTTAATCTCAGGGTCTTTGGTTCAAGCCCAAATTTGGAGGGTGTTTGTTTTGTGCGATATTTGATCTACTTTTGTCATAGCTTTGTCTACATATTCAAACACAGTACTGAATCCGGAGTATCCTAGTTTGCTCAGTCGGTAGAGCACTAGACTCTTAATCTCAGGGTCTTGGGTTCAAGCCCAAATTTGGAGGGTGTTTGTTTTGTGCGATATTTGATCTAGTTTTGTCATAGCTTTGTCTACATATTTAAAAACAGTACTGAAACCATACAACCCTAGTTAGCTCAGTCGGTAGAGCACTAGACTCTTAATCTCAGGGTCATGGGTTTGAGCCCAATGTTGGGAGTTTTTTTTTTGAGGGATATTTAGTCTAGTATTTTTCATAGCTTTGTCTACATATTCAAAAACAGTACTGAATCCATTGAAGCCCAGTTGGCTCAGTCGCTAGACCACCAGACTCTTAAACTCAGGGTCATAGTTTCGAGCCCAATGTTGGGAGTTTTTTCTTTGTGGGATATTTAGTCTAGTATTTTTCATAGCTTTGTCTACATATTCAAAAACAGTACTGAATCCATAGAAGCCTAGTTAGCACAGTTGGTAGAGCACTAGACTCTCAATCTCAGGTCATGGGTTCAAGCCTAATGTTGGGAGGTTTTTTTTTTTTGTGGGATATTTTGTCTAGTTTTGTCATAGCTTTGTCTACATATTCAAAAACAGTACTGAACCCGTAGAAGCCCAGTTGGCTCAGTCGCTAGACCACTAGACTCTTAAACTGAGGGTCATAGTTTCAAGCCCAATGTTGGGAGGTTTTTTTTTGTGGGATATTTAGTCTAGTATTTTTCATAGCTTTGTCTACATATTCAAACACAGTACTGAATCTGGAGAATCCTAGTTAGCTCAGTCGGTAGAGCACTAGACTCTTAATCTCAGGGTCTTGGGTTCAAGCCCAAATTTGGAGGATGTCTGTTTTGTGCGATATTTGATCTAGTTTTGTCATAGCTTTGTCTACATATTCAAAAACAGTACTGAACCTGTAGAAACCTAGTTAGCTCAGTCGGTAGAGCACTAGACTCTTAATCTCAGGGTCTTGGGTTCGAGACTTACATTGGGAGGTTGTTTTTTTTTTGTGGGATATTTTGTCTAGTTTTGTCATAGCTGTGTCTACATATTCAAAAACATTAATGATATTTGAGATGCTGTTGGAAATCAATTCTTTGATTTCTGCGTGTTCAAATAAATTCAAAGTTGAAATCTGTGAACAAGTTTGCCAGCTTTATTTCAGATTCTGAAAGCCACTTGGAGCTACTGCTCAATCATCACAGCTCACCCACAAATGTGTTCTTCTCAAAGTTCATGCATGCATATATACAGAAATCGTTCCCTCCCCCTTTGTTGACAAAGAAAGTACGATTTGGTCTCTTCTCAACATGTGACATTTTCCTGTCACAACAAGTCTACACCCCCCCTCTTCTTATCTCTTCCTCAAGGATGTGGGCAACTTGGCCACACCACCTCCCTGCACCAGAGATTCCCCATAAAACTCCACACAGAGCACAGCCCCCCCTTTGATCTTGTCCTGTCAGCAGAGTGAGATACAATCTGGCCATCTCCCATTGAGTTCTTTCAGTCCTTAACAGATGTGAGGTAAACAATTGGCTTCCTAGATAAACTATTGAACTCTGTAGCTGCTTTGCACCAGAGATTCCCGCATATCTGCCTTGTGGATTCCGACACCTCACTTCCTTAGGAGAAAAACAGACCACATTCTTCTACCATATGGGAACAGTTTTACATATCTAACTAAAATCAAAAACACTTTGAAGAATATATATGTAAAACAGAAAAACAATGTTAATAATTCTAACAATGCCCAGTTAGCTTAGTCGGTAGATCAATAGACTCTTAATCTCAGGGTTTTGGGTTCGAGCTTTACATTGGGAGGTTGTTTTTATTGTGGGATACATTGTCTAGTCTTTGTCATAGCTTTGTCTACATATTCAAAAACAGTACTGATACTTTAGATGCCCAGTTAGCTCAGTCGGTAGAGCACTAGACTCTTAATTTCAGGGTCATTGGTTTGAGCCCAATATTGGGAGGTTTTTTTTATGTGGGATATTTAGTCTAGTATTTTTCATAGCTTTGTCTACATATTGAAACACAGTACTGAATCTGGAGAATCCTAGTTAGCTCAGTCGGTAGAGCACTAGACTCTCAATCTCAGGTTCATGGGTTTGAGCCCAATGTTGGGATTTTTTTTTTTTGTTGTGGGATATTTAGTCTAGTATTTTTCATAGCTTTGTCTACATATTCAAAAACAGTACTGAATCCGTAGCATCCTAGTTAGCTGAGCACTAGACTCTTAATCTCAGGGTCTTGGGTTTGAGACTTACATTGGGAGTTGTTTTTTTTGTGGGATATTTTGTTTAGTTTTGTCATAGCTTTGTCTACAAATTCAAAAACAGTACTGATATTTTAGATGCCCAGTTAGCTTAGTCGGTAGACCAATAGACTCTTAATCTCAGGGTCTTGAGTTTGAGCCTTACATTCTGAGGTTGTTTTTATTGTGGGATATATTGTCTAGTCTTTGTCATAGCTTTGTCTACATATTCAAAAACAGTACGGATACTTTAGATGCCCAGTTAGCTCAGTCGGTAGAGCACGAGACTCTCAATCTCAGGTCATGGGTTTGAGCCCAATGTTGGGAGGTTGTTTTTTTTTGTTGGATATTTTGTCTAGTTTTGTCATAGCTTTGTCTATATATTCAAAAACAGTACTGAACCCGTAGAAGCCCCGTTAGCTCAGTCGGTAGACCACCAGACTCTTAAACTGAGGGTCATAGTTTCAAGCCCAATGTTGGGAGTTTTTTTTTTGTGGGATATTTATAGTATTTTTCATAGCTTTGTCTACATATTCAAACACAGTACTGAATCTGGAGAATCCTAGTTAGCTCAGTCGGTAGAGCACTAGACTCTTAATCTCAGGGTCTTGGGTTCAAGCCCAAATTTGGAGGGTGTTTGTTTTGTGCGATATTTGATCTAGTTTTGTCATAGCTTTGTCTACATATTTAAAAACAGTACCGACACCATACAACCCTAGTTAGCTCAGTCGGTAGAGCACTAGACTCTTAATCTCAGGGTCATGGGTTCGAGCCCAGTGTTGGGAGTTTTTTTTTTGTGGGATATTTAGTCTAGTATTTTTCATAGCTTTGTCTACATATTCAAAAACAGTACTGAATCCGTTGAAGCCCAGTTGGCTCAGTCCCTAGACCACCAGACTCTTAAACTCAGGGTCATAGTTTCGAGCCCAATGTTGGGAGTTTTTTTTTTTGGGATATTTAGTCTAGTATTTTTTCATAGCTTTGTCTACATATTCAATAACAGTACTGAATCAGTAGAAGCCTAGTTAGCACAGTTGGTAGTGCACTAGACTCTCAATCTCAGGTCATGGGTTCAAGCCTAATGTTGGGAGGTTATTTTTTTTTGTGGGATGTTTTGTCTAGTTTTGTCATAGCTTTGTCTACATATTCAAAAACAGTACTGAACCCGTAGAAGCCCAGTTGGCTCAGTCGCTAGACCACCAGACTCTTAAACTCAGGGTCATAGTTTCGAGCCCAATGTTGGGAGTTTTTTTTTTGTGGGATATTTAGTTTAGTATTTTTCATAATTTTGTCTACATATTCAAACACAGTACTGAATCTGGAGAATCCTAGTTAGCTCAGTCGGTAGATTACTAGACTCTTAATCTCAGGGTCTTGGGTTCAAGCCCAAATTTGGAGGGTGTTTGTTTTGTGCGATATTTGATCTAGTTTTGTCATAGCTTTGTCTACATATTCAAAAACAGTACTGAACCTGTAGAAACCTAGTTAGTTCAGTCGATAGAGCACTAGACTTTTAATCTCAGGGTCTTGGGTTCGAGAATTACAGTGGGAGGTTGTTTTTTTTTGTGGGATATTTTGTCTAGTTTTGTCATAGCTGTGTCTACATATTCAAAAACATTAATGGTATTTGAGATGCCCAGTTAGCTTAGTCGGTAGATCAATAGACTCTTAATCTCAGGGTTTTGGGTTCGAGCTTTACATTGGGAGGTTGTTTTTATTGTGGGATATATTGTCTAGTCTTTGTCATAGCTTTGTCTACATATTCAAAAACAGTATTGATACTTCAGATGCCCAGTTAGCTCAGTCGGTAGAGCAGTAGACTCTTAATCTCAGGGTCATGGGTTTGAGCCCAATATTGGGAGTTTTTTTTTTTGTGGGATATTTAGTCTAGTATTTTTCATAGCTTTGTCTACATATTCAAACACAGTACTGAATCTGGAGAATCCTAGTTAACTCAGTCGGTAGAGCACTAGACTCTTAATCTCAGGGTCATGGGTTTGATTCCAATGTTGGGAGTTTTTTTTTTTGGGATATTTAGTCTAGTATTTTTCATAGCTTTGTCTACATATTCAAAAACAGTACTGAACCCGTAGAAGCCCAGTTGGCTCAGTCGGTACACCACTAAACTCTTAAACTCAGGGTCATAGTTTCGAGCCCAATGTTGGGAGTTTTTTTTTTGTGGGATATTTAGTCTAGTATTTTTCATAGCTTTGTCTACATATTCAAACACAGTACTGAATTCGGAGAATCCTAGTTAGCTCAGTCGGTAGAGCACTAGACTCTCAATCTCAGGGTCTTGAGTTCAAGCCCAAATTTGGAGGGTGTCTGTTTAGTGCGATATTTGATGTGGTTTTGTCATAGCTTTGTCTACATATTTAAAACAGTACTGAAACCATACAACCCTAGTTAGCTCAGTCGGTAGAGTACTAGACTCTTAATCTCAGGGTCATGGGTTCGAGACCGGCTAGTATTTTTCATAGCTTTGTCTACATATTCAAAAACAGTACTGAATCCGTAGAAGCCTAGTTAGCACAGTTGGTAGAGCACTAGACTCTCAATCTCAGGTTCATGGGTTTGAAACCAATGTTGTTGTTTGTTTGTTTTTGTAAGATATTTAGTCTAGTATTTTTCATAGCTTTGTCTACATATTTAAACACAGTACTGAATCTGGAGAATCCTAGTTAGCTCAGTCGGTAGAGCACTAGACTCCTAATCTCATGGTCTTGGGTTCAAGCCCAAATTTGGAGGGTGTTTGTCTTGTGTGATATTTGATCTGGTTTTGTCATAGCTTTGTCTACATATTCAAAAACAGTACTGAACCTTTATAAACCTAGTTAGCTCAGTCGGTAGAGCACTAGACTCTTAATCTCAGGGTCTTGGGTTTGAGATTTACATTGGGAGCTTGTTTTTTTTTGTGGGATATTTTTTCTAGTTTTGTCATAGCTTTGTCTACATATTCAAAAACATTACTGATATTTTAGATGCCCAGTTAGCTTAGTCGGTAGATCAATAGACTCTTAATCTCAGGGTCTTGGGTTCGAGCCTTACATTGGGAGGTTGTTTTTATTGTGGGATATTTAGTCTAGTATTTTTCATAGATTTGTCTACATATTCAAACACAGTACTGAATCTGGAGAATCCTAGTTAGCTCAGTCGGTAGAGCACTAGACTCTTAATCTCAGGGTCATGGGTTCGATTCCAATGTTGGGAGTTTTTTTTTTTGGGATATTTAGTCTAGTATTTTTCATAGCTTTGTCTACATATTGAAAAACAGTACTGAATCCTTAGAAGCCTAGTTAGCACAGTTGGTAGAGCACTAGACTCTCATTCTCAGGGTCATAGTTTCGAGCCCAATGTTGGGAGGTTTTTTTTTGTGGGATATTTAGTCTAGTATTTTTCATAGCTTTGTCTACATATTCAAACACAGTACTGAATCTGGAGAATCCTAGTTAGCTCAGTCGGTAGAGCACTAGACTCTCAATCTCAGGGTCTTGGGTTCAAGACCAAATTTGGAGGGGTGTCTGTTTTGTGCGATATTTGATCTAGTTTTGTCATAGCTTTGTCTACATATTCAAAAACAGTACTGAACCTGTAGAAACCCAGTTAGCGTAGTCGGTAGATCAATAGACTCTTAATCTCAGGGTCTTGGGTTCGAGCCTTACATTGGGAGTTTGTTTTTATTGTGGGATATATTGTCTAGTCTTTGTCATAGCGTTGTCTACATATTCAAAAATAGTACTGATACTATAGATTCCCAGTTAGCTCAGTCGGTAGAGCACTAGACTCTTAATCTCAGGGTTATGGGTTCGAGCCCAATATTGGGAGTTTTTTTTTTTGTGGGATATTTAGTATAGTATTTTTCATAGCTTTGTCTATATATTCAAACACAGTACTGAATCTGGAGAATCCTAGTTAGCTCAGTCGGTAGAGCACTAAACTCTTAATCTCAGGGTCTTGGGTTCAAGCCTAAATTTGGAGGGTGTTTGTTTTGTGCGATATTTGATCTAGTTTTGTCATAGCTTTGTCTACATATTCAAAAACAGTACTGAACCTGTAGAAACCTAGTTAGCTCAGTCGGTAGAGCACTAGACTCTTAATCTCAGGGTCTTGGGTTGGAGACTTACATTGGGAGGTTGTTTTTTTTTGTGGGATATTTTGTCTAGTTTTGTCATAGCTTTGTCTACATATTCAAAAACATTACTGATATTTTAGCTGCCCAGTTAGCTTAGTCGGTAGATCAATAGACTCTTAAGGTCAGGGTCTTGGGTTCGAGCTTTACATTGGGAGGTTGTTTTTATTTTGGGATATATTTTCGAGTCTTTGTCATAGCTTTGTCTACATATTCAAAAACAGTACTGAACCAGTAGAAGCCCGGTTGGCTCAGTCGGTAGACCACTAGACTCTTAAACTCAGGGTCATATTTTCGAGCCCAATGTTGGGAGTTTTTTTTTTTGTGGGATATTTAGTCTAGTACTTTTCATAGCTTTGTCTACATATTCAAAAAAAGGACTGATACTTTAGATGCCCAGTTAGCTCAGTCGGTAGAGCACTAGACTTTCAATCTCAGGTCATGGGTTCAAGCCTAATGTTGGGTGTTTTTTTTTTTTGTGGGATATTTTGTCTAGTTTTGTCATAGATTTGTCTACATATTCAAAAACAGTACTGAACCCGTAGAAGCCCATTTGGCTCAGTCGGTAGACCACTAGACTCTTAAACTCAGGGTCATAGTTTCGAGCCCAATTTTGGGAGTTTTTTTTTTGTGGGATATTTAGTCTCGTATTTTTCATAGCTTTGTCTACATATTCAAACACAGTACTGAATCTGGAGAATCCTAGTTAGCTCAGTCGGTAGAGCACTAGACTCCTAATCTCAGGCTCTTGGGTTCAAACCCAAATTTGGAGGGTGTTTGTCTTGTGTGATATTTGATCTAGTTTTGTCATAGCTTTGTCTACATATTCAAAAACAGTACTGAACCTGTAGAAACCTAGTTAGCTCAGTCGGTAGAGCACTAGACTCTTAATTTCAGGGTCTTGGGTTTGAGATTTACATTGGGAGCTTTTTTTTTTTGTGGGATATTTTTTCTAGTTTTGTCATAGCTTTGTCTACATATTCAAAAACATTACTGATATTTTAGATGCCAAGTTAGCTCAGTCGGTAGATCAATAGACTCTTAATCTCAGTGTCTTGGGTTCGAGCCTTACATTGGGAGGTTGTTTTTATTGTGGGATATTTAGTCTAGTATTTTTCATAGATTTGTCTACATATTCAAACACAGTACTGAATCTGGAGAATCCTAGTTAGCTCAGTCGGTAGTGCACTAGACTCTTAATCTCAGGGTCTTGGGTTCAAGCCCAAATTTGGAGGGTGTCTGTTTTGTGCGATATTTGATCTAGTTTTGTCATAGCTTTGTCTACATATTTAAAACAGTACTAAAAGCATACAACCCTAGTTAGCTCAGTCGGTAGAGTACTAGACTCTTAATCTCAGGGTCATGGGTTCGATTCCAATGTTGGGAGTTTTTTTTTTGGGATATTTAGTCTAGTATTTTTCATAGCTTTGTCTACTTATTCAAAAACAGTACTGAATCCGTAGAAACCTAGTTAGCACAGTTGGTAGAGCAGTAGACTCTCATTCTCAGGTTCATGGGTTTGAGCCCAATGTTGTTGTTTTTTTTGTGTGGGATATTTAGTCTAGTATTTTTCATAGCTTTGTCTACATATTCAAACACAGTACTGAATCTGGAGAATCCTAGTTAGCTCAGTCGGTAGAGCACTAGACTCTCAATCTCAGGGTCTTGGGTTCAAGCCCAAATTTGGAGGGTGTCTGTTTTGTGCGATATTTGATCTAGTTTTGTCATAGCTTTGTCTACATATTTAAAACAGTACTGAAACCATACAACCCTAGTTAGCTCAGTCGGTAGAGCACTAGACTCTTAATCTCAGGGTCATGGGTTCGAGCCCAATGTTGTTTTTTTTTTTTTTTTGTGGGATATTTAGTCTAGTATTTTTCATAGCTTTGTCTACATATTCAAAAACAGTACTGATACTTTAGATGCCCAGTTAGCTCAGTGGGTAGAGCACTAGACTCTCAATCTCAGGTCATGGGTTCAAGCCTAATGTTGGGAGGTTGTTTTTTTTTGTGGGATATTTTGTCTAGTTTTGTCATAGCTTTGTCTACATATTCAAAAACAGTACTAAACCCTTAGAAGCCCAGTTGGCTCAGTCGGTAGACCACTAGTCTCTTAAACTCAGGGTCATAGTTTCGAGCCCAATGTTGGGAGTTTTTTTTTGTGGGATATTTAGTCTCGTATTTTTCATAGCTTTGTCTACATATTCAAACACAGTACTGAATCTGGAGAATCCTAGTTAGCTCAGTCGGTAGAGCACTAGACTCTTAATCTCAGGGTCTTGGTTTCAAGACCAAATTTGGAGGGTGTTTGTTTTGTGCGATATTTGATCTAGTTTTGTGATAGCTTTGTCTACATATTTAAAAACAGTACTGAACCTGTAGAAACCTAGTTAGCTCAGTCGGTAGAGCACTAGACTCTTAATCTCAGGGTCTTGGGTTTGAGATTTACATTGGGAGGTTGTTGTTTTTTTGTGGGATATTTTGTCTAGTTTTGTCATAGCTTTGTCTACATATTCAAAAACATTACTGATATTTCAGATGCCCAGTTAGCTTAGTCGGTAGATCAATAGACTCTTAATCTCAGGGTCTTGGGTTCGAGCCTTACATTGGGAGGTTGTTTTTATTGTGGGATATATTGTCTAGTCTTTGTCATAGCTTTGTCTACATATACAAAAACAGTACTGAATCCGTAGAAGCCTAGTTAACACAGTTGGTAGATTACTAGACTCTCAATCTCAGGTCATGGGTTCAAGCCTAATGTTGGGAGTTTTTTTTTTTTTGTGGGTTATTTTGTCTAGTTTTGTCATAGCTTTGTCTACATATTCAAAAACATTACTTATACTTTAGATGCCCAGTTAGCTCAGTCGGTAGAGCACTAGACTCTCAATCTCAGGGTCATGGGTTTGAGCCAAATGTTGGGAGTTTTTTTTTTTTGTCGGATATTTAGTCTAGTATTTTTCATAGCTTTGACTACATATACAAAAACAGTACTGAATCTGTAGAAGCCTAGTTAACACAGTTGGTAGATTACTAGACTCTCAATCTCAGGTCATGGGTTCAAGCCTAATGTTGGGAGTTTTTTTTTTTTTGTGGGTTATTTTGTCTAGTTTTGTCATAGCTTTGTCTACATATTCAAAAACAGTACTGACTCCGTGGAAGCCTATTTAGCTCAGTCGGTAGAGCACTAGACTCTTAATCTCAGGGTCATGGGTTTGAGCCCAATGTTGGGAGTTTTTTTTTTTGTCGGATATTTAGTCTAGTATTTTTCATATCTTTGACTACATATACAAAAACAGTACTGAATCCGTAGAAGCCTAGTTAACACAGTTGGTAGATTACTAGACTCTCAATCTCAGGTCATGGGTTCAAGCCTAATGTTGGGAGTTTTTTTTTTTTGTGGGTTATTTTGTCTAGTTTTGTCATAGCTTTGTCTACATATTCAAAAGCAGTACTGAACCCGTAGAAGCCCAGTTGGCTCAGTCGGTACACCACTAAACTCTTAAACTCAGGGTCATAGTTTCGAGCCCAATGTTGGGAGTTTTTTTTTTGTGGGATATTTAGTCTCGTATTTTTCATAGCTTTGTCTACATATTCAAACACAGTACTGAATCTGGAGAATCCTAGTTAGCTCAGTCGGTAGAGCACTAGACTCTCAATCTCAGGGTCTTGGGTTCAAGCCCAAATTTGGAGGGTGTCTGTTTAGTGCGATATTTGATCTAGTTTTGTCATAGCTTTGTCTACATATTTAAAACAGTACTGAAACCATACAACCCTAGTTAGCTCAGTCGGTAGAGCACTAGACTCTTAATCTCAGGGTCATGGGTTCGAGCCCGTCTAGTATTTTCCATAGCTTTGTCTACATATTCAAAAACAGTACTGAGACCATAGAAGCCTAGTTAGCACAGTTGGTAGAGCACTAGACTCTTAATCTCAGGTTCATGGGTTTGAAACCAATGTTGTTGTTTTTTTTTTTTGTAAGATATTTAGTCTAGTATTTTTCAGAGCTTTGTCTACATATTCAAAAACAGTACTGATACTTAAGATGCCCAGTTAGCTCAGTCGGTAGAGCACTAGACTCTAAATCTCAGGTCATGGGTTCAAGCCTAATGTTGGGAGGTTTTTTTTTTTTGTGGGATATTTTGTCTAATTTTGTCATAGCTTTGTCTACATATTCAAAAACAGTACTGAACCCGTAGAAGCCCAGTTGGCTCAGTCTGTAGACCACTAGACTCTTAAACTCAGGGTCATAGTTTCGAGCCCAATGTTGGGAGTTTTTTTTTTGTGGGATATTTAGTCTCGTATTTTTCATAGCTTTGTCTACATATTCAAACACAGTACTGAAGCTGGAGAATCCTAGTTAGCTCAGTCGGTAGAGCACTAGACTGCTAATCTCAGGGTCTTGGGTTCAAGCCCAAATTTGGAGGGTGTTTGTCTTGTGTGATATTTGATCTAGTTTTGTCATAGCTTTGTCTACATATTCAAAAACAGTACTGAACCTGTAGAAACCTAGTTAGCTCAGTCGGTAGAGCACTAGACTCTTAATCTCAGGGTCTTGGGTTTGAGATTTATATTGGGAGCTTGTTTTTTTTTGTGGGATATTTTTTCTAGTTTTGTCATAGCTTTGTCTACATATTCAAAAACATTACTGATATTTTAGATGCCCAGTTAGCTTAGTCGGTAGATCAATAGACTCTTAATCTCAGGGTCTTGGGTTCGAGCCTTACATTGGGAGGTTGTTTTTATTGTGGGATATTTAGTCTAGTATTTTTCATAGATTTGTCTACATATTCAAACACAGTACTGAATTTGGAGAATCCTAGTTAGCTCAGTCGGTAGTGCACTAGACTCTTAATCTCAGAGTCTTGGGTTCAAGCCCAAATTTGGAGGGTGTCTGTTTTGTGCGATATTTGATCTAGTTTTGTCATAGCTTTGTCTACATATTCAAAAACAGTATTTAACCTGTAGAAACCTTGTTAGCTCAGTCGGTAGAGCACTAGACTCTTAATCTCAGGGTCATGGGTTCGATTCCAATGTTGGGAGTTTTTTTTTTTTGGGATATTTAGTCTAGTATTTTTCATAGCTTTGTCTACATATTCAAAAACAGTACTGAATCCGTAGAAGCCTAGTTAGCACAGTTGGTAGAGCACTAGACTCTCATTCTCAGGTTCATGGGTTTGAGCCCAATGTTGTTGTTTTTTTTTTGTGGGATATTTAGTCTAGTATTTTTCATAGCTTTGTCTACATATTCAAAAACAGTACTGATACTTTAGATGCCCAGTTAGCTCAGTCGGTAGAGCAGTAGACTCTTAATCTCAGGGTCATGGGTTCGAGCCCAATATTGGGAGTTTTTTTTTTGTGGGATATTTAGTCTAGTATTTTTCATAGCTTTGTCTACATATTCAAACACAGTACTGAATCTGGAGAATCCTAGTTAGCTCAGTCGGTAGAACACTAGACTCTCAATCTCAGGGTCTTGGGTTCAAGCCCAAATTTGGAGGGTGTCTGTTTTGTGCGATATTTGATCTAGTTTTGTCATAGCTTTGTCTACATATTTAAAACAGTACTGAAACCATACAACCCTAATTAGCTCAGTCGGTAGAGCACTAGACTCTTAATCTCAGGGTCATGGGTTTGAGCCCAATGTTGGGAGTTTTTTTTTTGTGGGATATTTAGTCTAGTATTTTTCATAGCTTTGTCTACATATTCAAAAACAGTACTGAATCCATAAAAGCCTAGTTAACACAGTTGGTAGAGCACTAGACTCTCAATGTCAGGTTCATGGGTTTGAGCCCAATGTTGTTGTTTTTTTTTTTTTTTTGTGGGATATTTAGTCTAGTATTTTTCATAGCTTTGTCTACATATTCAAAAACAGTACTGATACTTTAGATGCCCAGTTAGCTCAGTGGGTAGAGCAGTAGACTCTTAATCTCAGGGTCATGGGTTCGAGCCCAATGTTGGGAGTTTTTTTTTTTTGTCGGATATTTAGTCTAGTATTTTTCATAGCTTTGACTACATATACAAAAACAGTACTGAATCTGTAGAAGCCTAGTTAACACAGTTGGTAGATTACTAGACTCTCAATCTCAGGTCATGGGTTCAAGCCTAATGTTGGGAGTTTTTTTTTTTTTGTGGGTTATTTTGTCTAGTTTTGTCATAGCTTTGTCTACATATTCAAAAACAGTACTGACTCCGTGGAAGCCTATTTAGCTCAGTCGGTAGAGCACTAGACTCTTAATCTCAGGGTCATGGGTTTGAGCCCAATGTTGGGAGTTTTTTTTTTTGTCGGATATTTAGTCTAGTATTTTTCATATCTTTGACTACATATACAAAAACAGTACTGAATCCGTAGAAGCCTAGTTAACACAGTTGGTAGATTACTAGACTCTCAATCTCAGGTCATGGGTTCAAGCCTAATGTTGGGAGTTTTTTTTTTTTGTGGGTTATTTTGTCTAGTTTTGTCATAGCTTTGTCTACATATTCAAAAGCAGTACTGAACCCGTAGAAGCCCAGTTGGCTCAGTCGGTACACCACTAAACTCTTAAACTCAGGGTCATAGTTTCGAGCCCAATGTTGGGAGTTTTTTTTTTGTGGGATATTTAGTCTCGTATTTTTCATAGCTTTGTCTACATATTCAAACACAGTACTGAATCTGGAGAATCCTAGTTAGCTCAGTCGGTAGAGCACTAGACTCTCAATCTCAGGGTCTTGGGTTCAAGCCCAAATTTGGAGGGTGTCTGTTTAGTGCGATATTTGATCTAGTTTTGTCATAGCTTTGTCTACATATTTAAAACAGTACTGAAACCATACAACCCTAGTTAGCTCAGTCGGTAGAGCACTAGACTCTTAATCTCAGGGTCATGGGTTCGAGCCCGTCTAGTATTTTCCATAGCTTTGTCTACATATTCAAAAACAGTACTGAGACCATAGAAGCCTAGTTAGCACAGTTGGTAGAGCACTAGACTCTTAATCTCAGGTTCATGGGTTTGAAACCAATGTTGTTGTTTTTTTTTTTTGTAAGATATTTAGTCTAGTATTTTTCAGAGCTTTGTCTACATATTCAAAAACAGTACTGATACTTAAGATGCCCAGTTAGCTCAGTCGGTAGAGCACTAGACTCTAAATCTCAGGTCATGGGTTCAAGCCTAATGTTGGGAGGTTTTTTTTTTTTGTGGGATATTTTGTCTAATTTTGTCATAGCTTTGTCTACATATTCAAAAACAGTACTGAACCCGTAGAAGCCCAGTTGGCTCAGTCTGTAGACCACTAGACTCTTAAACTCAGGGTCATAGTTTCGAGCCCAATGTTGGGAGTTTTTTTTTTGTGGGATATTTAGTCTCGTATTTTTCATAGCTTTGTCTACATATTCAAACACAGTACTGAAGCTGGAGAATCCTAGTTAGCTCAGTCGGTAGAGCACTAGACTGCTAATCTCAGGGTCTTGGGTTCAAGCCCAAATTTGGAGGGTGTTTGTCTTGTGTGATATTTGATCTAGTTTTGTCATAGCTTTGTCTACATATTCAAAAACAGTACTGAACCTGTAGAAACCTAGTTAGCTCAGTCGGTAGAGCACTAGACTCTTAATCTCAGGGTCTTGGGTTTGAGATTTATATTGGGAGCTTGTTTTTTTTTGTGGGATATTTTTTCTAGTTTTGTCATAGCTTTGTCTACATATTCAAAAACATTACTGATATTTTAGATGCCCAGTTAGCTTAGTCGGTAGATCAATAGACTCTTAATCTCAGGGTCTTGGGTTCGAGCCTTACATTGGGAGGTTGTTTTTATTGTGGGATATTTAGTCTAGTATTTTTCATAGATTTGTCTACATATTCAAACACAGTACTGAATTTGGAGAATCCTAGTTAGCTCAGTCGGTAGTGCACTAGACTCTTAATCTCAGAGTCTTGGGTTCAAGCCCAAATTTGGAGGGTGTCTGTTTTGTGCGATATTTGATCTAGTTTTGTCATAGCTTTGTCTACATATTCAAAAACAGTATTTAACCTGTAGAAACCTTGTTAGCTCAGTCGGTAGAGCACTAGACTCTTAATCTCAGGGTCATGGGTTCGATTCCAATGTTGGGAGTTTTTTTTTTTTGGGATATTTAGTCTAGTATTTTTCATAGCTTTGTCTACATATTCAAAAACAGTACTGAATCCGTAGAAGCCTAGTTAGCACAGTTGGTAGAGCACTAGACTCTCATTCTCAGGTTCATGGGTTTGAGCCCAATGTTGTTGTTTTTTTTTTGTGGGATATTTAGTCTAGTATTTTTCATAGCTTTGTCTACATATTCAAAAACAGTACTGATACTTTAGATGCCCAGTTAGCTCAGTCGGTAGAGCAGTAGACTCTTAATCTCAGGGTCATGGGTTCGAGCCCAATATTGGGAGTTTTTTTTTTGTGGGATATTTAGTCTAGTATTTTTCATAGCTTTGTCTACATATTCAAACACAGTACTGAATCTGGAGAATCCTAGTTAGCTCAGTCGGTAGAACACTAGACTCTCAATCTCAGGGTCTTGGGTTCAAGCCCAAATTTGGAGGGTGTCTGTTTTGTGCGATATTTGATCTAGTTTTGTCATAGCTTTGTCTACATATTTAAAACAGTACTGAAACCATACAACCCTAATTAGCTCAGTCGGTAGAGCACTAGACTCTTAATCTCAGGGTCATGGGTTTGAGCCCAATGTTGGGAGTTTTTTTTTTGTGGGATATTTAGTCTAGTATTTTTCATAGCTTTGTCTACATATTCAAAAACAGTACTGAATCCATAAAAGCCTAGTTAACACAGTTGGTAGAGCACTAGACTCTCAATGTCAGGTTCATGGGTTTGAGCCCAATGTTGTTGTTTTTTTTTTTTTTTGTGGGATATTTAGTCTAGTATTTTTCATAGCTTTGTCTACATATTCAAAAACAGTACTGATACTTTAGATGCCCAGTTAGCTCAGTGGGTAGAGCAGTAGACTCTTAATCTCAGGGTCATGGGTTCGAGCCCAATATTGGGAGTTTTTTTTTTGTGGGATATTTAGTCTAGTATTTTTCATAGCTTTGTCTACATATTCAAACACAGTACTGAATCTGGAGAATCCTAGTTAGCTCAGTCGGTAGAACACTAGACTCTCAATCTCAGGGTCTTGGGTTCAAGCCCAAATTTGGAGGGTGTCTGTTTTGTGCGATATTTGATCTAGTTTTGTCATAGCTTTGTCTACATATTTAAAACAGTACTGAAACCATACAACCCTAATTAGCTCAGTCGGTAGAGCACTAGACTCTTAATCTCAGGGTCATGGGTTTGAGCCCAATGTTGGGAGTTTTTTTTTTGTGGGATATTTAGTCTAGTATTTTTCATAGCTTTGTCTACATATTCAAAAACAGTACTGAATCCATAAAAGCCTAGTTAACACAGTTGGTAGAGCACTAGACTCTCAATGTCAGGTTCATGGGTTTGAGCCCAATGTTGTTGTTTTTTTTTTTTTTTGTGGGATATTTAGTCTAGTATTTTTCATAGCTTTGTCTACATATTCAAACACAGTACTGAATCCGGAGAATCCTAGTTAGCTCAGTCGGTAGAGCACTAGACTCTTAATCTCAGGGTCTTGGGTTCGAGATTCACATTGGGAGGTTGTTGTTTTTTTGTGGGATATTTTGTCTAGTTTTGTCATAGCTTTGTCTACATATTCAAAAACATTACTGATATTTTAGATGCCCAGTTAGCTTAGTCGGTAGATCAATAGACTCTTAATCTCAGGGTCTTGGGTTCGAGCCTTACTTTGGGAGGTTGTTTTTATTGTGGGATATATTGTCTAGTCTTTGTCATAGCTTTGTCTACATATTCAAAAACAGTACTTATACTTTAGATGCCCAGTTAGCTCAGTCGGTAGAGCACTAGACTCTCAATCTCAGGGTCATGGGTTTGAGCCAAATGTTGGGAGTTTTTTTTTTTTGTGGGATATTTAGTCTAGTATTTTTCATAGCTTTGTCTACATATTCAAAAACAGTACTGACTCTGTGGAAGCCTAGTTAGCTCAGTCGGTAGAGCACTAGACTCTTAATCTCAGGGTCATGGGTTTGAGCCCAATGTTGGGAGTTTTTTTTTTGTGTCGGATATTTAGTCTAGTATTTTTCATAGCTTTGACTACATATACAAAAACAGTACTGATTCCGTAGAAGCCTAGTTAACACGGTTGGTAGATTACTAGACTCTCAATCTCAGGTCATGGGTTCAAGCCTAATGTTGGGAGGTTGTTTTTTTTTGTGGGTTATTTTGTCTAGTTTTGTCATAGCTTTGTCTACATATTCAAAAACAGTACTGAACCCGTAGAAGCCCAGTTGGCTCAGTCGGTACACCACTAAACTCTTAAACTCAGGGTCATAGTTTCGAGCCCAATGTTGGGAGTTTTTTTTTTGTGGGATATTTAGTCTAGTATTTTTCATAGCTTTGTCTACATATTCAAACACAGTACTGAATCCGGAGAATCCTAGTTAGCTCAGTCGATAGAGCACTAGACTCTCAATCTCAGGGTCTTGGGTTCAAGCCCAAATTTGGAGGGTGTCTGTTTAGTGCGATATTTGATCTAGTTTTGTCATAGCTTTGTCTACATATTTAAAACAGTACTGAAACCATACAACCCTAGTTAGCTCAGTCGGTAGAGTACTAGACTCTTAATCTCAGGGTCATGGGTTCGAGCCCGTCTAGTATTTTTCATAGCTTTGACTACATATTCAAAAACAGTACTGAATCCGTAGAAGCCTAGTTAGCACAGTTGGTAGAGCACTACACTCTCAATCTCAGGTTCATGGGTTTGAAACCAATGTTGTTGTTTTTTTTTTTTTGTAAGATATTTAGTCTAGTATTTTTCATAGCTTTGTCTACATATTCAAACACAGTACTGAATCTGGAGAATCCTAGTTAGCTCAGTCGGTAGAGAACTAGACTCTTAATCTCAGGGTCATGGGTTCGAGCCCGTCTAGTATTTTTCATAGCTTTGTCTACATATTCAAAAACAGTACTGAATCCGTAGAAGCCTAGTTAGCACAGTTGGTAGAGCACTAGACTCTCAATCTCAGGTTCATGGGTTTGAAACCATTGTTGTTGTTTTTTTTTTGTTGTAAGATATTTAGTCTAGTATTTTTCATAGCTTTGTCTACATATTCAAACACAGTACTGAATCTGGAGAATCCTAGTTAGCTCAGTCTGTAGAGCACTAGACTCCTAATCTCAGGGTCTTGGGTTCAAGCCCAAATTTGGAGGGTGTTTGTCTTGTGTGATATTTGATCTAGTTTTGTCATAGCTTTGTCTACATATTCAAAAACAGTACTGAACCTGTAGAAACCTAGTTAGCTCAGTCGGTAGAGCACTAGACTCTTAATCTCAGGGTCTTGGGTTTGAGATTTACATTGGGAGCTTGTTTTTTTTTGTGGGATATTTTTTTTAGTTTTGTCATAGCTTTGTCTACATATTCAAAAACATTACTGATATTTTAGATGCCCAGTTAGCTTAGTCGGTAGATCAATAGACTCTTAATCTCAGGGTCTTGGGTTCGAGCCTTACATTGGGAGGTTGTTTTTATTGTGGGATATTTAGTCTAGTATTTTTCATAGATTTGTCTACATATTCAAACACAGTACTGAATCTGGAGAATCCTAGTTAGCTCAGTCGGTAGTGCACTAGACTCTTAATCTCAGGGTCTTGGGTTCAAGCCCAAATTTGGGAGGTTTTTTTTTTGGGATATTTAGTCTAGTATTTTTCATAGCTTTGTCTACATATTGAAAAACAGTACTGAATCCGTAGAAGCCTAGTTAGCACAGTTGGTAGAGCACTAGACTCTCATTCTCAGGTTCATTGGTTTGAGCCCAATGTTGTTGTTGTTTTTTTGTGGGATATTTAGTCTAGTATTTTTCATAGCTTTGTCTACATATTCAAAAACAGTACTGATACTTTAGATGCCCAGTTAGCTCAGTCGGTAGAGCAGTAGACTCTTAATCTAAGGGTCATGGGTTCGAGCCCAATATTGGGAGTTTTTTTTTTTGTGGGATATTTAGTCTAGTATTTTTCATAGCTTTGTCTACATATTCAAACACAGTACTGAATCTTGAGAATCCTAGTTAGCTCAGTCGGTAGAGCACTAGACTCTGAATCTCAGGGTCTTGGGTTCAAGCCCAAATTTGGAGGGTGTCTGTTTTGTGCGATATTTGATCTAGTTTTGTCATAGCTTTGTCTACATATTTAAAACAGTACTGAAACCATACAACCCTAGTTAGCTCAGTCGGTAGAGCACTAGACTCTTAATCTCAGGGTCATGGGTTTGAGCCCAATGTTGGGAGTTTTTTTTTTGTGTGATATTTAGTCTAGTATTTTTCATAGCTTTGTCTACATATTCAAAAACAGTACTGAATCCATAGAAGCCTAGTTACCACAGTTGGTAGAGCACTAGACTCTCAATGTCAGGTTCATGGGTTTGAGCTCAATGTTGTTGTTTTTTTTTTTTTTGTGGGATATTTATAGTATTTTTCATAGCTTTGTCTACATATTCAAAAACAGTACTGATACTTTAGATGCCCAGTTAGCTCAGTGGGTAGAGCACTAGACTCTCAATTTCAGGTTCATGGGTTTGAGCCCAATGTTGGGAGTTTTTTTTTTGTGGGATATTTAGTCTAGTATTTTTCATAGCTTTGTCTAGATATTCAAAAACAGTACTGAATCTGTAGAAGCCTAGTTAGCACAGTTGGTAGAGCACTAGACTCTCAATCTCAGGTTCATGGGTTTGAGCCCAATGTTGGGAGTTCTTTTTTTGTGGGATATTTAGTCTAGTATTTTTCATAGCTTTGTCTACATATTCAAACACAGTACTTAATCTGGAGAATCCTAGTTAGCTCAGTCGGTAGAGCACTAGACTCTCAATCTCAGGGTCTTGGGTTCAAGCCCAAATTTGGAGGGTGTCTGTTTTGTGCGATATTTGATCTAGTTTTGTCATAGCTTTGTCTACATATTTAAAACAGTACTGAAACCATACAACCCTAGTTAGCTCAGTCGGTAGAGCACTAGGCTATTAATCTCAGGGTCATGGGTTTGAGCCCAATGTTGGGAGTTTTTTTTTTGTGGGATATTTAGTCTAGTATTTTTCATAGCTTTGTCTAGATATTCAAAAACAGTACTGAATCTGTAGAAGCCTAGTTAGCACAGTTGGTAGAGCACTAGACTCTCAATCTCAGGTTCATGGGTTTGAGCCCAATGTTGGGAGTTCTTTTTTTGTGGGATATTTAGTCTCGTATTTTTCATAGCTTTGTCTACATATTCAAACACAGTACTGAATCCGGAGAATCCTAGTTAGCTCAGTCGGTAGAGCACAAGACTCTTAATCTCAGGGTCTTGGGTTCAAGCCCAAATTTGGAGGGTGTTTGTTTTGTGCGATATTTGATCTAGTTTTGTCATAACTTTGTCTACATATTCAAAAACAGTACTGAACCTGTAGAAACCCAGTTAGCTTAGTCGGTAGATCAATAGACTCTTAATCTCAGGGTCTTGGGTTCGAGCCTTACATTGGGAGTTTGTTTTTATTGTGGGATATATTGTCTAGTCTTTGTCATAGCGTTGTCTACATATTCAAAAATAGTACTGATACTATAGATTCCCAGTTAGCTCAGTCGGTAGAGCACTAGACTCTTAATCTCAGGGTCATGGGTTTGAGCCCAATATTGGGAGGTTTTTTTTTTTGTGGGATATTTAGTATAGTATTTTTCATAGCTTTGTCTACATATTCAAACACAGTACTGAATCTGGAGAATCCTAGTTAGCTCAGTCGGTAGAGCACTAGACTCTTAATCTCAGGGTCTTGGGTTTGAGACTTACATTGGGAGGTTGTTTTTTTTTGTGGGATATTTTGTCTAGTTTTGTCATAGCTTTGTCTACATATTCAAAAACATTACTGATATTTTAGCTGCCCAGTTAGCTTAGTCGGTAGATCAATAGACTCTTAAAGTCAGGGTCTTGGGTTCGAGCTTTACATTGGGAGGTTGTTTTTATTTTGGGATATATTGTCGAGTCTTTGTCATAGCTTTGTCTACATATTCAAAAACAGTACTGAACTAGAACTAGTAGAAGCCCGGTTGGCTCAGTCGGTAGACCACTAGATTCTTAAACTCAGGGTCATATTTCTGAGCCCAATGTTGGGAGTTTTTTTTTTTGTGGGATATTTAGTCTAGTATTTTTCATAGCTTTGTCTACATATTCAAAAACATTAATGATATTTTAGATGCCCAGTTAGCTTAGTCGGTAGAGCACTAGACTCTTAATCTCAGGGTCTTGGGTTCAAGCCCAAATTTGGAGGGTGTTTGTTTTGTGCGATATTTGATCTAGTTTTGTCATAGCTTTATCTACATATTCAAAAACAGTACTGAACCTGTAGAAAACTAGTTAGCTCAGTCGGTAGAGCACTAGACTCTTAATCTCAGGGTCTTGGGTTCGAGATTTACATTGGGAGGTTGTTTTTTTTTGTGGGATGTTTTGTCTAGTTTTGTCATAGCTTTGTCTACATATTCAAAAACATTACTGATATTTTAGATGCCCAGTTAGCTTAGTCGTCAGATCCAATAGACTCTTAATCTCAGGGTCTTGGGTTCTAGCCTTACATTTGGAGTTTGTTTTTATTGTGGGATATATTGTCTAGTCTTTGTCATAACTTTGTCTACATATTCAAAAATAGTACTGATACTATAGATTCCCAGTTAGCTCAGTCGGTAGAGCACTAGACTCTTAATCTCAGGGTCATGGGTTCGAGCCCAATATTGGGAGTTTTTTTTTTTGTGGGATATTTAGTCTAGTATTTTTCATAGCTTTGTCTACATATTCAAACACAGTACTGAATCTTGAGAATCCTAGTTAGCTCAGTCGGTAGAGCACTAGACTCTGAATCTCAGGGTCTTGGGTTCAAGCCCAAATTTGGAGGGTGTCTGTTTTGTGCGATATTTGATCTAGTTTTGTCATAGCTTTGTCTACATATTTAAAACAGTACTGAAACCATACAACCCTAGTTAGCTCAGTCGGTAGAGCACTAGACTCTTAATCTCAGGGTCATGGGTTTGAGCCCAATGTTGGGAGTTTTTTTTTTGTGTGATATTTAGTCTAGTATTTTTCATAGCTTTGTCTACATATTCAAAAACAGTACTGAATCCATAGAAGCCTAGTTACCACAGTTGGTAGAGCACTAGACTCTCAATGTCAGGTTCATGGGTTTGAGCTCAATGTTGTTGTTTTTTTTTTTTTTGTGGGATATTTATAGTATTTTTCATAGCTTTGTCTACATATTCAAAAACAGTACTGATACTTTAGATGCCCAGTTAGCTCAGTGGGTAGAGCACTAGACTCTCAATTTCAGGTTCATGGGTTTGAGCCCAATGTTGGGAGTTTTTTTTTTGTGGGATATTTAGTCTAGTATTTTTCATAGCTTTGTCTAGATATTCAAAAACAGTACTGAATCTGTAGAAGCCTAGTTAGCACAGTTGGTAGAGCACTAGACTCTCAATCTCAGGTTCATGGGTTTGAGCCCAATGTTGGGAGTTCTTTTTTTGTGGGATATTTAGTCTAGTATTTTTCATAGCTTTGTCTACATATTCAAACACAGTACTTAATCTGGAGAATCCTAGTTAGCTCAGTCGGTAGAGCACTAGACTCTCAATCTCAGGGTCTTGGGTTCAAGCCCAAATTTGGAGGGTGTCTGTTTTGTGCGATATTTGATCTAGTTTTGTCATAGCTTTGTCTACATATTTAAAACAGTACTGAAACCATACAACCCTAGTTAGCTCAGTCGGTAGAGCACTAGGCTATTAATCTCAGGGTCATGGGTTTGAGCCCAATGTTGGGAGTTTTTTTTTTGTGGGATATTTAGTCTAGTATTTTTCATAGCTTTGTCTAGATATTCAAAAACAGTACTGAATCTGTAGAAGCCTAGTTAGCACAGTTGGTAGAGCACTAGACTCTCAATCTCAGGTTCATGGGTTTGAGCCCAATGTTGGGAGTTCTTTTTTTGTGGGATATTTAGTCTCGTATTTTTCATAGCTTTGTCTACATATTCAAACACAGTACTGAATCCGGAGAATCCTAGTTAGCTCAGTCGGTAGAGCACAAGACTCTTAATCTCAGGGTCTTGGGTTCAAGCCCAAATTTGGAGGGTGTTTGTTTTGTGCGATATTTGATCTAGTTTTGTCATAACTTTGTCTACATATTCAAAAACAGTACTGAACCTGTAGAAACCCAGTTAGCTTAGTCGGTAGATCAATAGACTCTTAATCTCAGGGTCTTGGGTTCGAGCCTTACATTGGGAGTTTGTTTTTATTGTGGGATATATTGTCTAGTCTTTGTCATAGCGTTGTCTACATATTCAAAAATAGTACTGATACTATAGATTCCCAGTTAGCTCAGTCGGTAGAGCACTAGACTCTTAATCTCAGGGTCATGGGTTTGAGCCCAATATTGGGAGGTTTTTTTTTTTGTGGGATATTTAGTATAGTATTTTTCATAGCTTTGTCTACATATTCAAACACAGTACTGAATCTGGAGAATCCTAGTTAGCTCAGTCGGTAGAGCACTAGACTCTTAATCTCAGGGTCTTGGGTTTGAGACTTACATTGGGAGGTTGTTTTTTTTTGTGGGATATTTTGTCTAGTTTTGTCATAGCTTTGTCTACATATTCAAAAACATTACTGATATTTTAGCTGCCCAGTTAGCTTAGTCGGTAGATCAATAGACTCTTAAAGTCAGGGTCTTGGGTTCGAGCTTTACATTGGGAGGTTGTTTTTATTTTGGGATATATTGTCGAGTCTTTGTCATAGCTTTGTCTACATATTCAAAAACAGTACTGAACTAGAACTAGTAGAAGCCCGGTTGGCTCAGTCGGTAGACCACTAGATTCTTAAACTCAGGGTCATATTTCTGAGCCCAATGTTGGGAGTTTTTTTTTTTGTGGGATATTTAGTCTAGTATTTTTCATAGCTTTGTCTACATATTCAAAAACATTAATGATATTTTAGATGCCCAGTTAGCTTAGTCGGTAGAGCACTAGACTCTTAATCTCAGGGTCTTGGGTTCAAGCCCAAATTTGGAGGGTGTTTGTTTTGTGCGATATTTGATCTAGTTTTGTCATAGCTTTATCTACATATTCAAAAACAGTACTGAACCTGTAGAAAACTAGTTAGCTCAGTCGGTAGAGCACTAGACTCTTAATCTCAGGGTCTTGGGTTCGAGATTTACATTGGGAGGTTGTTTTTTTTTGTGGGATGTTTTGTCTAGTTTTGTCATAGCTTTGTCTACATATTCAAAAACATTACTGATATTTTAGATGCCCAGTTAGCTTAGTCGTCAGATCCAATAGACTCTTAATCTCAGGGTCTTGGGTTCTAGCCTTACATTTGGAGTTTGTTTTTATTGTGGGATATATTGTCTAGTCTTTGTCATAACTTTGTCTACATATTCAAAAATAGTACTGATACTATAGATTCCCAGTTAGCTCAGTCGGTAGAGCACTAGACTCTTAATCTCAGGGTCATGGGTTCGAGCCCAATATAGGGAGTTTTTTTTTTTGTGGGATATTTAGTATAGTATTTTTCATAGCTTTGTCTACATATTCAAACACAGTACTGAATCTGGAGAATCCTAGTTAGCTCAGTCGGTAGAGCACTAAACTCTTAATCTCAGGGTCTTGGGTTCAAGCCTAAATTTGGAGGGTGTTTGTTTTGTGTGATATTTGATCTAGTTTTGTCATAGCTTTGTCTACATATTCAAAAACAGTACTGAACCTGTAGAAACCTAGTTAGCTCAGTCGGTAGAGCACTAGACTCTTAATCTCAGGGTCTTGGGTTTGAGACTTACATTGGGAGGTTGTTTTTTTTTGTGGGATATTTTGTCTAGTTTTGTCATAGCTTTGTTTACATATTCAAAAACATTACTGATATTTTAGCTGCCCAGTTAGCTTAGTCGGTAGATCAATAGACTCTTAAGCTCAGGGTCTTGGGTTCGAGCTTTACATTGGGAGGTTGTTTTTATTTTGGGATATATTGTCGAGTCTTTGTCATAGCTTTGTCTACATATTCAAAAACAGTACTGAACCAGTAGAAGCCCGGTTGGCTCAGTCGGTAGACCACTAGACTCTTAAACTCAGGGTCATAGTTTCGAGCCCAATGTTGGGAGTATTTTTTTTTGTGGGATATTTAGTCTAGTATTTTTCATAGCTTTGTCTACATATTCAAAAACATTAATGATATTTTAGATGCCCAGTTAGCTTAGTCGGTAGAGCACTAGACTCTTAATCTCAGGGTCATGGGTTTGAGCCCAATGTTGGGAGTTTTTTTTTTTGTGGGATATTTAGTCTAGTATTTTTCATAGCTCTATCTACATATTCAAACACAGTACTGAATCTGGAGAATCCTAGTTAGCTCAGTCGGTAGAGCACTAGACTCTCAATCTCAGGGTCTTGGGTTCAAGCCCAAATTTGGAGGGTGTCTGTTTTGTGCGATATTTGATCTAGTTTTGTCATAGCTTTGTCTACATATTTAAAACAGTACTGAAACCATACAACCCTAGTTAGCTCAGTCGGTAGAGCACTAGACTCTTAATCTTAGGGTCATGGGTTCGAGCCCAATGTTGGGAGTTTTTTTTGTTGTGGGATATTTAGTCTAGTATTTTTCATAGCTTTGTCTAGATATTCAAAAACAGTACTGAATCAGTAGAAGCCTAGTTAGCACAGTTGGTAGAGCACTAGACTCTCAATCTCAGGTCATGGGTTCAAGCCTAATGTTGGGAGGTTGTTTTTTTTTGTGGGATATTTTGTCTAGTTTTGTCATAGCTTTGTCTACATATTCAAAAACAGTACTGAACCCGTAAAAGCCCAGTTGGCTCAGTCGCTAGACCACTAGACTCTTAAACTGAGGGTCATAGTTTCAAGCCCAATGTTGGGAGTTTTTTTTTTGTGGGATATTTATAGTATTTTTCATAGCTTTGTCTACATATTCAAACACAGTACTGAATCTGGAGAATCCTAGTTAGCTCAGTCGGTAGAGCACTAGACTCTTAATCTCAGGGTCTTGGGTTCAAGCCCAAATTTGGAGGGTGTCTGTTTTGTGCGATATTTGATCTAGTTTTGTCATAGCTTTGTCTACATATTCAAAAACAGTACTGAACCTGCAGAAACCTAGTTAGCTCAGTCGGTAGAGCACTAGACTCTTAATCTCAGGGTCTTGGGTTCGAGACTTACATTGGGAGGTTGTTTTTTTTTGTGGGATATTTTGTCTAGTTTTGTCATAGCTGTGTCTACATATTCAAAAACATTAATGATATTTGAGATGCCCAGTTAGCTCAGTCGGTAGAGCACTAGACTCTTAATCTCAGGGTCATGGGTTTGAGCCCAATGTTAGAAGTTTTTTTTTTGTGGGATATTTAGTCTAGTATTTTTCATAGCTTTGTCTAGATATTCAAAAACAGTACTGAATCCGTAGAAGCCTAGTTAGCACAGTTGGTATAGCATTAGACTCTCAATCTTAG
Source organism: Leptonotus elevatus (assembly GCF_054856555.1). Lineage (NCBI taxonomy): Eukaryota > Metazoa > Chordata > Actinopteri > Syngnathiformes > Syngnathidae > Leptonotus > Leptonotus elevatus. The sequence continues at coordinate 81,334 of NW_028233711.1, forward strand.
GTTCATGGGTTTGAGCCCAATGTTGTTGTTGTTATTTTTTGTGGGATATTTAGTTGAGTATTTTTTGTTGCTTTGTCTACATATTCAAAAACAGTACTGATGCTTTAGATGCCCAGTTAGCTCAGTCGGTAGAGCACAAGACTCTCAATCTCAGGTCATGGCTTCAAGCTTAATGTTGGGAGTTTTTTTTTTTTTTGTGGGATATTTTTAGTTTTGTCATAGCTTTGTCTACATATTCTAAAACAGTACTAAACCCGTAGAAGCCCAGTTGGCTCAGTCGGTAGACCACTAGACTCTTAAACTCAGGGTCATAGTTTCGAGCCCAATGTTGGGAGGTTTTTTTTTGTGAGATATTTAGTCTCGTATTTTTCATAGCTTTGTCTACATATTCAAACACAGTACTGAATCAGGAGAATCCTAGTTAGCTCAGTCGGTAAAGCACTAGACTCTTAATCTCGGGGTCTTGGGTTCAAGCCCAAATTTGGAGGGTGTTTGTTTTGTGCGATATTTGATCTAGTTTTGTCATAGCTTGGTCTACATATTCAAAAACAGTACTGAACCTGTAGAAACCTAGTTAGCTCAATCGGTAGAGCACTAGACTCTTAATCTCAGGGTCATGGGTTTGATCCAAATGTTGGGAGTTTTTTTTTTTCGTGAGATTTTTAATCTAGTATTTTTCATAGTTTTGTCTACATTTTCAAAAACAGTACTGAATCTGTAGAAGCCTAGTTAGCTCAGTCGGTAGAGCAACAGACTCTTAATCTCAGGGTCTTGGGTTCAAGCCCAAATTTGGAGGTTGTTTGTTTTGTGCGATGTTTTATCTAGTTTTGTCATAGCTTTGTCTACATAATCAAAAACAGTACTGAACACGTAGAAACTTAGTTAGCTTAGTCGGTAGATAACTAGACTCTTAATCCCAGGGTCATGGGTTCGAGCCCAATGTTGGGAATTTTAGTTTTTTGTGGGATATTTAGTCTAGTATTTTTCATAGCTTTAACTACATATTCAAAAACAGTACTGAATCAGTAGTATCCTAGTTAGCTCAGTCGGTAGAGCACTAGACTCTTAATCTCAGGGTTATGGGTTTGAGCCCAATGTTGGGAGTTTTTTTTTTGTGGGATATTTAGTCTAGTATTTTTCATAGCTTTGTCTACATATTCAAAAACAGTACTGAATCAGTAGCATCCTAGTTAGCTTAGCCGGTAGAGCACTAGACTCTTAATCTCAGGGTCTTGGGTTTGAGACTTACATTGGGAGTTGTTTTTTTTGTGGGATATTTTGTCTAGTTTTGTCATAGCTTTGTCTACATATTCAAAAACAGTACTGATATTTTAGATGCCCAGTTAGCTTAGTCGGTAGAGCACGAGACTCGCAATCTCTGGTCATGGGTTCGAGCCCAATGTTGGGAGGTTGTTTTTTTTTGTGGGATATTTTGTCTAGTTTTGTCATAGCTTTGTCTATATATTCAAAAACAGTACTGAACCCGTAGAAGCCCAGTTAGCTCAGTCGGTAGACCACCAGACTCTTAAACTCAGGGTCATAGTTTTGAGCCCAATGTTGGGAGTTTTTTTTTGTGGGATATTTAGTCTAGTATTTTTCATAGCTTTGTCTACATATTCAAAAACAGTACTGAATCCGGAGTATCCTAGTTAGCTCAGTCGGTAGAGCACTAGACTCTTAATCTCAGGGTTTTTGGTTCAAGCCCAAATTTGGAGGGTGTTTGTTTCGAGCGATATTTGATCTAGTTTTGTCATAGCTTTGTCTACATATTTAAAAACAGTACTGAATGCGTAGAAGCCTAGTTAGCACAGTTGGTAGCGCACTAGACTCTCAATCTCAGTTTCATGGGTTCAAGCCTAATGTTGGGAGGTTGTTTTTTTTTGTGGGATATTTTGTCTAGTTTTGTCATAGCTGTGTCTACATATTCAAAAACATTAATGATATTTGAGATGCCCAGTTAGCTTAGTCGGTAGATCAATAGACTCTTAATCTCAGGGTTTTGGGTTCGAGCTTTAAATTGGGAGGTTGTTTTTATTGTGGGATACAGTCTAGTCTTTGTCATAGCTTTGTCTACATATTCAAAAACAGTACTGATACTTTAGATGCCCAGTTAGCTCAGTCGGTAGAGCACTAGACTCTTAATCTCAGGGTCATGGGTTTGATCCAAATGTTGGGAGGTTTTTTTTTTCGTGGGATATTTAATCTAGTATTTTTCATAGTTCTGTCTACATTTTTAAAAACAGTACTGAATCTGTAGAAGCCTAGTTAGCTCAGTCGGTAGAGCACCAGACTCTTAATCTCAGGGTCTTGGGTTCAAGCCCAAATTTGTAGGGTGTTTGTTTTGTGCGATGTTTTATCTAGTTTTGTCATAGCTTTGTCTACATAATCAAAAACAGTACTGAACCCGTAGAAACCTAGTTAGCTCAGTCGGTAGACCACCAGACTCTTAAACTCAGGGTCATAGTTTTGAGCCCAATGTTGGGAGTTTTTTTTTGTGGGATATTTAGTCTAGTATTTTTCATAGCTTTGTCTACATATTCAAAAACAGTACTGAGTCCGGAGTATCCTAGTTAGCTCAGTCGGTAGAGCACTAGACTCTTAATCTCAGGGTTTTTGGTTCAAGCCCAAATTTGGAGGGTGTTTGTTTTGAGCGATATTTGATCTAGTTTTGTCATAGCTTTGTCTACATATTTAAAAACAGTACTGAATGCGTAGAAGCCTAGTTAGCACAGTTGGTAGCGCACTAGACTCTCAATCTCAGTTTCATGGGTTCAAGCCTAATGTTGGGAGGTTGTTTTTTTTTGTGGGATATTTTGTCTAGTTTTGTCATAGCTTTGTCTACATATTCAAAAACAGTACTGAACCCGTAAGCCCATTTGGCTCAGTCGCTAGACCACTAGACTCTTAAACTGAGGGTCATAGTTTCAAGCCCAATGTTGGGAGTTTTTTTTTTGTGGGATATTTAGTCTAGTATTTTTCATAGCTTTGTCTACATATTCAAACACAGTACTGAATCTGGAGAATCCTAGTTAGCTCAGTCGGTAGAGCACTAGACTCTTAATCTCAGGGTCTTGGTTTCAAGCCCAAATTTGGAGGGTGTCTGCTTTGTGCGATATTTGATCTAGTTTTGTCATAACTTTGTCTACATATTCAAAAACAGTACTGAACCTGTAGAAACCTAGTTAGCTCAGTCGTTAGAGCACTAGACTCTTAATCTCAGGGTCTTGGGTTCGAGACTTACATGGGGAGGTTGTTTTTTTTTGTGGGATATTTTGTCTAGTTTTGTCATAGCTGTGTCTACATATTCAAAAACATTAATGATATTTGAGATGCCCAGTTAGCTTAGTCGGTAGATCAATAGACTCTTAATCTCAGGGGTTTGGGTTCGAGCTTTAAATTGGGAGGTTGTTTTTATTGTGGGATACATTGTCTAGTCTTTGTCATAGCTTTGTCTACATATTCAAAAACAGTACTGATACTTTAGATGCCCAGTTAGCTCAGTCGGTAGAGCACTAGACTCTTAATCTCAGGGTCATGGGTTTGATCCAAATGTTGGGAGTTTTTTTTTTTCGTGGGATATTTAATCTAGTATTTTTCATAGTTTTGTCTACATTTTCAAAAACAGTACTGAATCTGTAGAAGCCTAGTTAGCTCAGTCGGTAGAGCAACAGACTCTTAATCTCAGGGTCTTGGGTTCAAGCCCAAATTTGGAGGTTGTTTGTTTTGTGCGATGTTTTATCTAGTTTTGTCATAGCTTTGTCTACATAATCAAAAACAGTACTGAACCCGTAGAAACTTAGTTAGCTTAGTCGGTAGATAACTAGACTCTTAATCCCAGGGTCATGGGTTCGAGCCCAATGTTGGGAATTTTAGTTTTTTGTGGGATATTTAGTCTAGTATTTTTCATAGCTTTAACTACATATTCAAAAACAGTACTGAATCAGTAGTATCCTAGTTAGCTCAGTCGGTAGAGCACTAGACTCTTAATCTCAGGGTTATGGGTTTGAGCCCAATGTTGGGAGTTTTTTTTTTGTGGGATATTTAGTCTAGTATTTTTCATAGCTTTGTCTACATATTCAAAAACAGTACTGAATCAGTAGCATCCTAGTTAGCTTAGCCGGTAGAGCACTAGACTCTTAATCTCAGGGTCTTGGGTTTGAGACTTACATTGGGAGTTGTTTTTTTTGTGGGATATTTTGTCTAGTTTTGTCATAGCTTTGTCTACATATTCAAAAACAGTACTCATATTTTAGATGCCCAGTTAGCTTAGTCGGTAGAGCACGAGACTCGCAATCTCTGGTCATGGGTTCGAGCCCAATGTTGGGAGGTTGTTTTTTTTTGTGGGATATTTTGTCTAGTTTTGTCATAGCTTTGTCTATATATTCAAAAACAGTACTGAACCCGTAGAAGCCCAGTTAGCTCAGTCGGTAGACCACCAGACTCTTAAACTCAGGGTCATAGTTTTGAGCCCAATGTTGGGAGTTTTTTTTTGTGGGATATTTAGTCTAGTATTTTTCATAGCTTTGTCTACATATTCAAAAACAGTACTGAATCCGGAGTATCCTAGTTAGCTCAGTCGGTAGAGCACTAGACTCTTAATCTCAGGGTTTTTGGTTCAAGCCCAAATTTGGAGGGTGTTTGTTTCGAGCGATATTTGATCTAGTTTTGTCATAGCTTTGTCTACATATTTAAAAACAGTACTGAATGCGTAGAAGCCTAGTTAGCACAGTTGGTAGCGCACTAGACTCTCAATCTCAGTTTCATGGGTTCAAGCCTAATGTTGGGAGGTTGTTTTTTTTTGTGGGATATTTTGTCTAGTTTTGTCATAGCTGTGTCTACATATTCAAAAACATTAATGATATTTGAGATGCCCAGTTAGCTTAGTCGGTAGATCAATAGACTCTTAATCTCAGGGTTTTGGGTTCGAGCTTTAAATTGGGAGGTTGTTTTTATTGTGGGATACAGTCTAGTCTTTGTCATAGCTTTGTCTACATATTCAAAAACAGTACTGATACTTTAGATGCCCAGTTAGCTCAGTCGGTAGAGCACTAGACTCTTAATCTCAGGGTCATGGGTTTGATCCAAATGTTGGGAGGTTTTTTTTTTCGTGGGATATTTAATCTAGTATTTTTCATAGTTCTGTCTACATTTTTAAAAACAGTACTGAATCTGTAGAAGCCTAGTTAGCTCAGTCGGTAGAGCACCAGACTCTTAATCTCAGGGTCTTGGGTTCAAGCCCAAATTTGTAGGGTGTTTGTTTTGTGCGATGTTTTATCTAGTTTTGTCATAGCTTTGTCTACATAATCAAAAACAGTACTGAACCCGTAGAAACCTAGTTAGCTCAGTCGGTAGACCACCAGACTCTTAAACTCAGGGTCATAGTTTTGAGCCCAATGTTGGGAGTTTTTTTTTGTGGGATATTTAGTCTAGTATTTTTCATAGCTTTGTCTACATATTCAAAAACAGTACTGAGTCCGGAGTATCCTAGTTAGCTCAGTCGGTAGAGCACTAGACTCTTAATCTCAGGGTTTTTGGTTCAAGCCCAAATTTGGAGGGTGTTTGTTTTGAGCGATATTTGATCTAGTTTTGTCATAGCTTTGTCTACATATTTAAAAACAGTACTGAATGCGTAGAAGCCTAGTTAGCACAGTTGGTAGCGCACTAGACTCTCAATCTCAGTTTCATGGGTTCAAGCCTAATGTTGGGAGGTTGTTTTTTTTTGTGGGATATTTTGTCTAGTTTTGTCATAGCTTTGTCTACATATTCAAAAACAGTACTGAACCCGTAAGCCCATTTGGCTCAGTCGCTAGACCACTAGACTCTTAAACTGAGGGTCATAGTTTCAAGCCCAATGTTGGGAGTTTTTTTTTTGTGGGATATTTAGTCTAGTATTTTTCATAGCTTTGTCTACATATTCAAACACAGTACTGAATCTGGAGAATCCTAGTTAGCTCAGTCGGTAGAGCACTAGACTCTTAATCTCAGGGTCTTGGTTTCAAGCCCAAATTTGGAGGGTGTCTGCTTTGTGCGATATTTGATCTAGTTTTGTCATAACTTTGTCTACATATTCAAAAACAGTACTGAACCTGTAGAAACCTAGTTAGCTCAGTCGTTAGAGCACTAGACTCTTAATCTCAGGGTCTTGGGTTCGAGACTTACATGGGGAGGTTGTTTTTTTTTGTGGGATATTTTGTCTAGTTTTGTCATAGCTGTGTCTACATATTCAAAAACATTAATGATATTTGAGATGCCCAGTTAGCTTAGTCGGTAGATCAATAGACTCTTAATCTCAGGGGTTTGGGTTCGAGCTTTAAATTGGGAGGTTGTTTTTATTGTGGGATACATTGTCTAGTCTTTGTCATAGCTTTGTCTACATATTCAAAAACAGTACTGATACTTTAGATGCCCAGTTAGCTCAGTCGGTAGAGCACTAGACTCTTAATCTCAGGGTCATGGGTTTGATCCAAATGTTGGGAGTTTTTTTTTTTCGTGGGATATTTAATCTAGTATTTTTCATAGTTTTGTCTACATTTTCAAAAACAGTACTGAATTTGTAGAAGCCTAGTTAGCTCAGTCGGTAGAGCACCAGACTCTTAATCTCAGGGTCTTGGGTTCAAGCGCAAATTTGGAGGGTGTTTGTTTTGTGCGATGTTTTATCTAGTTTTGTCATAGCTTTGTCTACATAATCAAAAACAGTACTGAACCCGTAGAAACCTAGTTAGCTCAGTCGGTAGATAACTAGACTCTTAATCTCAGGGTCATGGGTTTGAGCCCAATGTTCGGAGTTTTTTTTTTTTGTGGGATATTTAGTCTAGTATTTTTTATAGCTTTAACTACATATTCAAAAACAGTACTGAATCCGTAGAATCCTAGTTAGCTCAGTCGGTGGAGCACTAGACTCTTAATCTCAGGGTTATGGGTTTGAGCCCAATGTTGGGAGTTTTTTTTTTTGTGGGATATTTAGTCTAGTATTTTTCATAGCTTTGTCTACATATTCAAAAACAGTACTGAATCAGTAGCATCCTAGTTAGCTTAGCCGGTAGAGCACTAGACTCTTAATCTCAGGGTCTTGGGTTTGAGACTTACATTGGGAGTTGTTTTTTTTGTGGGATATTTTGTCTAGTTTTGTCATAGCTTTGTCTACATATTCAAAAACAGTACTGATATTTTAGATGCCCAGTTAGCTTAGTCGGTAGAGCACGAGACTCGCAATCTCTGGTCATGGGTTCGAGCCCAATGTTGGGAGGTTGTTTTTTTTTGTGGGATATTTTGTCTAGTTTTGTCATAGCTTTTTCTATATATTCAAAAACAGTACTGAACCCGTAGAAGCCCAGTTAGCTCAGTCGGTAGACCACCAGACTCTTAAACTCAGGGTCATAGTTTTGAGCCCAATGTTGGGAGTTTTTTTTTGTGGGATATTTAGTCTAGTATTTTTCATAGCTTTGTCTACATATTCAAAAACAGTACTGAATCCGGAGTATCCTAGTTAGCTCAGTCGGTAGAGCACTAGACTCTTAATCTCAGGGTTTTTGGTTCAAGCCCAAATTTGGAGGGTGTTTGTTTTGAGCGATATTTGATCTAGTTTTGTCATAGCTTTGTCTACATATTTAAAAACAGTACTGAATCTGTAGAAGCCTAGTTAGCACAGTTGGTAGCGCACTAGACTCTCAATCTCAGGTCATGGGTTCAAGCCTAATGTTGGGAGGTTTTTTTTTTTTGTGGGATATTTTGTCTAGTTTTGTCATAGCTTTGTCTACATATTCAAAAACAGTACTGAACCCGTAGAAGCCCAGTTGGCTCAGTCGCTAGACCACTAGACTCTTAAACTGAGGGTCATAGTTTCAAGCCCAATGTTGGGAGTTTTTTTTTTGTGGGATATTTAGTCTTGTATTTTTCATAGCTGTGTCTACATATTCAAACACAGTACTGAATCTGGAGAATCCTAGTTAGCTCAGTCGGTAGAGCACTAGACTCTTAATCTCAGGGTCTTGGGTTCAAGCCCAAATTTGGAGGGTGTCTGTTTTGTGCGATATTTGATATAGTTTTGTCATAGCTTTGTCTACATATTCAAAAACAGTACTGAACCTGTAGAAACCTAGTTAGCTCAGTCAGTAGAGCACTAGACTCTTAACTCTTTGACTGCCATAAACGTTATAAAACGTTTAGCATAAACCTAGGGAAGGGCGCCGAGGACGTTAAAAGACGTCCCCTATGTTTTTTTGTTTTTTTTTCAAAAACGGGTGCAGGAAAGCCTTGGGCAGCTGTGCTGAAAGTATCAGGCAGATATGATTAGTCAAAGACTCGTTTTGGCCCCTAGAGGGCAGCGATGACTCTTTGCACAAGGTTGGATGGGCCGCCCACCGTGGGCGTCAATAGAAGACGTGAGGCGGAGCTAGAGTGTTGAGGAGACAATGGCTGATCCAAGCCACAATGGCTTGACCAAGCAACCGGTTACAAGCAGCTCACGCTTGAGCATTTTTTTCAAAGACGGAAAGCCTCAATCAATACTAAAAAGCGCATTGATGTCGACGATGATGATGACTCCGAGCTCTACGCCAAAGTTGGAAGCTTTGGCGCGACTGTTACTATCACGTAGTAAGCCTCACCGGCTAAGCGCGGCTAGCGCTGCTAAGGCCGGAAAACGCGCACAATAGCCGGCCGGGTACTTCTGCACAAGCGGACATTCGATCGGGCGATGGAGAGTTGGCATCGACCAATGCAGATTGATGATGATGATGATGATGACTCCGAGTTTGACGCCAAAGTTGGAAGCCTTGACGTGTTTACGATCACGTAGTAAGCCTCACCGGCTAAGTGCGGCTAGCGCGGCTAGCGCTGCTAAGGCCGGAAAACGCGCACAATAGCCGGCCGGGTACTTCTGCACAAGCGGACATTCGATCGGACGATGGAGAGTAGTCGAAAAGCATCGACCAATGCACATTGATGATGATGATGATGGTCACTCCCGAGGTTGACGCCGGAGTTGGAAGCATTGACGCGGCCGTTATTCTCTCGTCATAAAGCCTCACCGGCTAGCGCTGCTAACGCCGGAAAACGCGGAGCTGCACAAGCGGACATTCGATCGGACAATGAAGAGTACCCCGAGTCCAATGCATATTCATCGGAGGAGCGGGTACAGTCTGATCACGGAGAAGACACTGTTTCTGGAGTACGATGCCACCATGAATGGAGTGGATAAAATTGATCAGAACATCTCCTACCACCCGGTATAGCAACTGAAGGACACGGGGAAGCGAGACGTAACGAAACCGTAGCATGATCCTGATATTAGACTTGATGACACACTGCAGTATATACTTGCTATTCCCCGGAAAAAAACGGCCTGCAAGAAAGTGGCGCACGCGAAGAGGCAATCTGTTGTGCAAATGCTGTTGCGTCTCCTTGCACGCAGGAGAGTGTTACAAAAAGAAAAACTGTCGTTGAAACATCCACATATTTGTAAATAGCACCACAGTTGCACACATTTGTAAATAGTTTGCCAAATTGTTGTCAAATTGTTACACTGTTGAATGTAAATAAACGTATTTTGCTATCAAAAAACACTTTTTCATTCTTGGTGGTAGTGTTTTATAGAAGTAAAGCACTATTTAGGTGTTTGTGGCATCATTCATGGACAAAAAGAAGTGTAAAATTCACTAGAATGCATGAAATAATATCGTTTCACTAAAAGCTTGATTTCTCCGTATTTTGGTCCAAAACAGGCGAAATTGGTTCAAACTAACCATTTTCTATTGTTGATTACTAAAGAACGGAATAAGGTAGAAAAAAAATATTTTTTTTCTGATGAAAGATGAAAGTCCAATCTTTCATTTGGTAGTACGTGTGTTTCCATAGTCCAAACAGAACATTTTCTGTGGACCTTGAAAGATCAGTCAAAATGCTTAAATCGGCTGGCACTGACGGCATCCCTTTTCTGAAAACGTCTGGCAGTCAAAGAGTTAATCTCAGGGTCTTGGGTTTGAGACTTACATGGGGAGGTTGTTTTTTTTGTGGGATATTTTGTCTAGTTTTGTCATAGCTGTGTCTACATATTCAAAAACATTAATGATATTTGAGATGCCCAGTTAGCTTAGTCGGTAGATCAATAGACTCTTAATCTCAGGGTTTTGGGTTCGAGCTTTAAATTGGGAGGTTGTTTTTATTGTGGGATACAGTCTAGTCTTTGTCATAGCTTTGTCTACATATTCAAAAACAGTACTGATACTTTAGATGCCCAGTTAGCTCAGTCGGTAGAGCACTAGACTCTTAATCTCAGGGTCATGGGTTTGATCCAAATGTTGGGAGGTTTTTTTTTCCGTGGGATATTTAATCTAGTATTTTTCATAGTTCTGTCTACATTTTTAAAAACAGTACTGAATCTGTAGAAGCCTAGTTAGCTCAGTCGGTAGATCACCAGACTCTTAATCTCAGGGTCTTGGGTTCAAGCCCAAATTTGGAGGGTGTTTGTTTTGTGCGATGTTTTATCTAGTTTTGTCATAGCTTTGTCTACATAATCAAAAACAGTACTGAACCCGTAGAAACCTAGTTAGCTCAGTCGGTAGATAACTAGACTCTTAATCTCAGGGTCATGGGTTCGAGCCCAATGTTGGGAGTTTTTTTTTTTGTGGGATATTTAGTCTAGTATTTTTCATAGCTTTAACTACATATTCAAAAACAGTACTGAATCCGTAGAATCCTAGTTAGCTCAGTCGGTAGAACACTATACTCTTAATCTCAGGGTCATGGGTTTGAGCCCAATGTTGGGAGTTTTTTTTTTTGTGGGATATTTAGTCTAGTATTTTTCATAGCTTTGTCTACATATTCAAAAACAGTACTGGATCAGTAGCATCCTAGTTAGCTTAACCGGTAGAGCACTAGACTCTTAATCTCAGGGTCTTGGGTTTGAGACTTACATTGGGAGTTGTTTTTTTTGTGGGATATTTTGTCTAGTTTTGTCATAGCTTTGTCTACATATTCAAAAACAGTACTGATATTTTAGATGCCCAGTTAGCTTAGTCGGTAGAGCAATACACTCTTAATCTCAGGGTCTTGGGTTTGAGCCTTACATTCTGAGGTTGTTTTTATTGTGGGATATATTGTCTAGTCTTTGTCATAGCTTTGTCTACATATTCAAAAACAGTACTGATACTTTAGATGCCCAGTTAGTTCAGTCGGTAGAGCACGAGACTCTCAATCTCTGGTCATGGGTTCGAGCCCAATGTTGGGAGGTTGTTTTTTTTTGTGGGATATTTTGTCTAGTTTTGTCATAGCTTTGTCTATATATTCAAAAACAGTACTGAACCCGTAGAAGCCCAGTTAGCTCAGTCGGTAGACCACCAGACTCTTAAACTCAGGGTCATAGTTTTGAGCCCAATGTTGGGAGTTTTTTTTTGTGGGATATTTAGTCTAGTATTTTTCATAGCTTTGTCTACATATTCAAAAACAGTACTGAATCCGGAGTATCCTAGTTAGCTCAGTCGGTAGAGCACTAGACTCTTAATCTCAGGGTTTTTGGTTCAAGCCCAAATTTGGAGGGTGTTTGTTTTGAGCGATATTTGATCTAGTTTTGTCATAGCTTTGTCTACATATTTAAAAACAGTACTGAATGCGTAAAGCCTAGTTAGCACAGTTGGTAGTGCACTAGACTCTCAATCTCAGTTTCATGGGTTCAAGCCTAATGTTGGGAGGTTGTTTTTTTTTGTGGGATATTTTGTCTAGTTTTGTCATAGCTTTGTCTACATATTCAAAAACAGTACTGAACCCGTAGAAGCCCAGTTGGCTCAGTCGCTAGACCACTAGACTCTTAAACTGAGGGTCATAGTTTCAAGCCCAATGTTGGGAGTTTTTTTTTTGTGGGATATTTAGTCTAGTATTTTTCATAGCTTTGTCTACATATTCAAACACAGTACTGAATCTGGAGAATCCTAGTTAGCTCAGTCGGTAGAGCACTAGACTCTTAATCTCAGGGTCTTGGGTTCAAGCCCAAATTTGGAGGGTGTCTGCTTTGTGCGATATTTGATCTAGTTTTGTCATAGCTTTGTCTACATATTCAAAAACAGTACTGAACCTGTAGAAACCTAGTTAGCTCAGTCGTTAGAGCACTAGACTCTTAATCTCAGGGTCTTGGGTTCGAGACTTACATGGGGAGGTTGTTTTTTTTTGTGGGATATTTTGTCTAGTTTTGTCATAGCTGTGTCTACATATTCAAAAACATTAATGATATTTGAGATGCCCAGTTAGCTTAGTCGGTAGATCAATAGACTCTTAATCTCAGGGTTTTGGGTTCGAGCTTTAAATTGGGAGGTTGTTTTTATTGTGGGATACATTGTCTAGTCTTTGTCATAGCTTTGTCTACATATTCAAAAACAGTACTGATACTTTAGATGCCCAGTTAGCTCAGTCGGTAGAGCACTAGACTCTTAATCTCAGGGTCATGGGTTTGATCCAAATGTTGGGAGTTTTTTTTTTTCGTGGGATATTTAATCTAGTATTTTTCATAGTTTTGTCTACATTTTCAAAAACAGTAGTGAATCTGTAGAAGCCTAGTTAGCTCAGTCGGTAGAGCACCAGACTCTTAATCTCAGGGTCTTGGGTTCAAGCGCAAATTTGGAGGGTGTTTGTTTTGTGCGATGTTTTATCTAGTTTTGTCATAGCTTTGTCTACATAATCAAAAACAGTACTGAACCCGTAGAAACCTAGTTAGCTCAGTCGGTAGATAACTAGACTCTTAATCTCAGGGTCATGGGTTTGAGCCCAATGTTGGGAGTTTTTTTTTTTTGTGGGATATTTAGTCTAGTATTTTTCATAGCTTTAACTACATATTCAAAAACAGTACTGAGTCCGTAGAATCCTAGTTAGCTCAGTCGGTAGAGCACTAGACTCTTAATCTCAGGGTCATGGGTTTGAGCCCAATGTTGGGAGTTTTTTTTTTTGTGGGATATTTAGTCTAGTATTTTTCATAGCTTTGTCTACATATTCAAAAACAGTACTGAATCCGCAGCATCCTAGTTAGCTGAGCCGGTAGAGCACTAGACTCTTAATCTCAGGGTCTTGGGTTTGAGACTTACATTGGGAGTTGTTTTTTTTGTGGGATATTTTGTCTAGTTTTGTCATAGCTTTGTCTACATATTCAAACACAGTACTGAATCTGGAGAATCCTAGTTAGCTCAGTCGGTAGAGCACTAGACTCTTAATCTCAGGGTCTTGGGTTCAAGCCCAACTTTGGAGGGTGTCTGTTTTGTGCGATATTTGATCTAGTTTTGTCATAGCTTTGTCTACATATTCAAAAACAGTACTGAACCTGTAGAAACCTAGTTAGCTCAGTCGTTAGAGCACTAGACTCTTAATCTCAGGGTCATAGTTTCAAGCCCAATGTTGGGAGTTTTTTTTTTGTGGGATATTTAGTCTAGTATTTTTCATAGCTTTAACTACATATTCAAAAACAGTACTGAATCCGTAGAATCCTAGTTAGCTCAGTCGGTAGAGCACTAGACTCTTAATCTCAGGGTCATGGGTTTGAGCCCAATGTTGGGAGGTTTTTTTTTGTGGGATATTTAGTCTAGTATTTTTCATAGCTTTGTCTACATATTCAAAAACAGTACTGAATCCGCAGCATCCTAGTTAGCTGAGCCGGTAGAGCACTAGACTCTTAATCTCAGGGTCTTGGGTTTGAGACTTATATTGGGAGTTGTTTTTTTTGTGGGATATTTTGTCTAGTTTTGTCATAGCTTTGTCTACATATTCAAACACAGTACTGAATCTGGAGAATCCTAGTTAGCTCAGTCGGTAGAGCACTAGACTCTTAATCTCAGGGTCTTGGGTTCAAGCCCAAATTTGGAGGGTGTCTGTTTTGTGCGATATTTGATCTAGTTTTGTCATAGCTTTGTCTACATATTCAAAAACAGTACTGAACCTGTAGAAACCTAGTTAGCTCAGTCGTTAGAGCACTAGACTCTTAATCTCAGGGTCATAGTTTCAAGCCCAATGTTGGGAGTTTTTTTTTTGTGGGATATTTAGTCTAGTATTTTTCATAGCTTTGTCTACATATTCAAACACAGTACTGAATCTGGAGAATCCTAGTTAGCTCAGTCGGTAGAGCACTAGACTCTTAAACTGAGGGTCATAGTTTCAAGCCCAATGTTGGGAGTTTTTTTTTTGTGGGATATTTAGTCTAGTATTTTTCATAGCTTTGTCTACATATTCAAACACAGTACTGAATCTGGAGAATCCTAGTTAGCTCAGTCGGTAGAGCACTAGACTCTTAATCTCAGGGTCTTGGGTTCAAGCCCAAATTTGGAGGGTGTCTGCTTTGTACGATATTTGATCTAGTTTTGTCATAGCTTTGTCTACATATTCAAAAACAGTACTGAACCTGTAGAAACCTAGTTAGCTCAGTCGTTAGAGCACTAGACTCTTAATCTCAGGGTCATAGTTTCAAGCCCAATGTTGGGAGTTTTTTTTTTTGTGGGATATTTAGTCTAGTATTTTTCATAGCTTTGTCTACATATTCAAACACAGTACTGATTCTGGAGAATCCTAGTTAGCTCAGTCGGTAGAGCACTAGACTCTTAATCTCAGGGTCTTGGGTTCAAGCCCAAATTTGGAGGGTGTCTGTTTTGTGCGATATTTGATCTAGTTTTGTCATAGCTTTGTCTACATATTCAAAAACAGTACTGAACCTGTAGAAACCTAGTTAGCTCAGTCGTTAGAGCACTAGACTCTTAATCTCAGGGTCTTGGGTTCGAGACTTACATGAGGAGGTTGTTTTTTTTTGTGGGATATTTTGTCTAGTTTTGTCATAGCTGTGTCTACATATTCAAAAACATTAATGATATTTGAGATGCCCAGTTAGCTTAGTCGGTATATCAATAGACTCTTAATCTCAGGGTTTTGGGTTCGAGCTTTAAATTGGGAGGTTGTTTTTAGTGGGATACATTGTCTAGTCTTTGTCATAGCTTTGTCTACATATTCAAAAACAGTACTGATACTTTAGATGCCCAGTTAGCTCAGTCGGTAGAGCACTAGACTCTTAATCTCAGGGTCATGGGTTTGATCCAAATGTTGGGAGTTTTTTTTTTTCGTGGGATATTTAATCTAGTATTTTTCATAGTTTTGTCTACATTTTCAAAAACAGTACTGAACCTGTAGAAGCCTAGTTAGCTCAGTCGGTAGAGCACCAGACTCTTAATCTCAGGGTCTTGGGTTCAAGCGCAAATTTGGAGGGTGTTTGTTTTGTGCGATGTTTTATCTAGTTTTGTCATAGCTTTGTCTACATAATCAAAAACAGTACTGAACCCGTAGAAACCTAGTTAGCTCAGTCGGTAGATAACTAGACTCTTAATCTCAGGGTCATGGGTTTGAGCCCAATGTTGGGAGTTTTTTTTTTTTGTGGGATATTTAGTCTAGTATTTTTCATAGCTTTAACTACATATTCAAAAACAGTACTGAATCCGTAGAATCCTAGTTAGCTCAGTCGGTAGAGCACTAGACTCATAATCTCAGGGTCATGGGTTTGAGCCCAATGTTGGGAGGTTTTTTTTTTGTGGGATATTTAGTCTAGTATTTTTCATAGCTTTGTCTACATATTCAAAAACAGTACTGAATCCGCAGCATCCTAGTTAGCTGAGCCGGTAGAGCACTAGACTCTTAATCTCAGGGTCTTGGGTTTGAGACTTACATTGGGAGTTGTTTTTTTTGTGGGATATTTTGTCTAGTTTTGTCATAGCTTTGTCTACATATTCAAAAACAGTACTGATATTTTAGATGCCCAGTTAGCTTAGTCGGTAGAGCAATAGACTCTTAATCTCAGGGTCTTGGGTTTGAGCCTTACATTCTGAGGTTGTTTTTATTGTGGGATATATTGTCTAGTCTTTGTCATAGCTTTGTCTACATATTCAAGAACAGTACTGATACTTTAGATGCCCAGTTAGCTCAGTTGGTAGAGCACGAGACTCTCAATCTCTGGTCATGGGTTTGAGCCCAATGTTGGGAGGTTGTTTTTTTTTGTGGGATATTTTGTCTAGTTTTGTCATAGCTTTGTCTACATATTCAAAAACAGTATTGAACCCGTAGAAGCCCAGTTAGCTCAGTCGGTAGACCACCAGACTCTTAAACTCAGGGTCATAGTTTTGAGCCCAATGTTGGGAGTTTTTTTTTTGTGGGATATTTCGTCTAGTATTTTTCATAGCTTTGTCTACATATTCAAACACAGTACTGAATCCAGAGTATCCTAGTTAACTCAGTCGGTAGAGCACTAGACTCTCAATCTCAGGTCATGGGTTCAAGCCTAATGTTGGGAGGTTGGTTTTTTTTGTGGGATATTTTGTCTAGTTTTGTCATAGCTTTGTCTACATATTCAAAAACAGTACTGAACCCGTAGAAGCCCAGTTGGCTCAGTCGCTAGACCACTAGACTCTTAAACTGAGGGTCATAGTTTCAAGCCCAATGTTGGGAGTTTTTTTTTTGTGGGATATTTAGTCTAGTATTTTTCATAGCTTTGTCTACATATTCAAACACAGTACTGAATCTGGAGAATCCTAGTTAGCTCAGTCGGTATAGCACTAGACTCTTAATCTCAGGGTCTTGGGTTCAAGCCCGAATTTGGAGGGTGTCCGTTTTGTGCGATATTTGATCTAGTTTTTTCATAGCTTTGTCTACATATTCAAAAACAGTACTTAACCTGTAGAAACCTAGTTAGCTCAGTCGGTAGAGCACTAGACTCTTAATCTCAGGGTCTTGGGTTCGAGACTTACATTGGGAGGTTGTTTTTTTTTGTGGGATATTTTGTCTCGTTTTGTCATAGCTGTGTCTACATATTCAAAAACATTAATGATATTTGAGATGCCCAGTTAGCTTAGTCGGTAGATCAATAGACTCTTAATCTCAGGGTTTTGGGTTTGAGCTTTACATTGGGAGGTTGTTTTTATTGTGGGATACATTGTCTAGTCTTTGTCATAGCTTTGTCTACATATTCAAAAACAGTACTGATACTTTAGATGCCCAGTTAGCTCAGTCGGTAGAGCACTAGACTCTTAATTTCAGGGTCATGGGTTCGAGCCCAATATTGGGAGTTTTTTTTTTTGTGGGATATTTAGTCTAGTATTTTTCATAGCTTTGTCTACATATTCAAAAACAGTACTGAATCCGTAGCATCCTAGTTAGCTGAGCCGGTAGAGCACTAGACTCTTAATCTCAGGGTCTTGGGTTTGAGACTTACATTGGGAGTTGTTTTTTTTTGTGGGATATTTTGTTTAGTTTTGTCATAGCTTTGTCTACATATTCAAAAACAGTACTGATACTTTAGATGCCCAGTTAGCTCAGTCGGTAGAGCACGAGACTCTCAATCTCAGGTCATGGGTTTGAGCCCAATGTTGGGAGGTTGTCTTTTTTTGTGGGATATTTTGTCTAGTTTTGTCATAGCTTTGTCTATATATTCAAAAACAGTACTGGACCCGTAGAAGCCCAGTTAGCTCAGTCGGTAGACCACCAGACTCTTAAACTCAGGGTCATAGTTTTGAGCCCAATGTTGGGAGTTTTTTTTTGTGTGGGATATTTAGTCTAGTATTTTTCATAGCTTTGTCTACATATTCAAACACAGTACTGAATCTGGAGAATCCTAGTTAGCTCAGTCGGTAGAGCACTAGACTCTTAATCTCAGGGTCTTGGGTTCAAGCCTGAATTTGGAGGGTGTCCGTTTTGTGCAATATTTGATCTAGTTTTGTCATAGCTTTGTCTACATATTCAAAAACAGTACTTAACCTGTAGAAACCTAGTTAGCTCAGTCGGTAGAGCACTAGACTCTTAATCTCAGGGTCTTGGGTTAGAGACTTACATTGGGAGGTTGGTTCTTTTGTGGGATATTTTGTCTAGTTTTGTCATAGCTGTGTCTACATATTCAAAAACATTAATGATATTTGAGATGCCCAGTTAGCTTAGTCGGTAGATCAATAGACTCTTAATCTCAGGGTTTTGGGTTTGATCTTTACATTGGGAGGTTGTTTTTATTGTGGGATACATTGTCTAGTCTTTGTCATAGCTTTGTCTACATATTCAAAAACAGTACTGATACTTTAGATGCCCAGTTAGCTCAGTCGGTAGAGCACTAGACTCTTAATTTCAGGGTCATGGGTTCGAGCCCAATATTAGGAGTTTTTTTTTTGTGGGATATTTAGTCTAGTATTTTTCATAGCTTTGTCTACATATTCAAAAACAGTACTGAATCCGTAGCATCCTAGTTAGTTGAGCCGGTAGAGCACTAGACTCTTAATCTCAGGGTCATGGGTTTGATCCAAATGTTGGGAGTTTTTTTTTTTCGTGGGATATTTAATCTAGTATTTTTCATAGTTTTGTCTACATTTTCAAAAACAGTACTAAATCTGTAGAAGCCTAGTTAGCTCAGTCGGTAGATCACCAGACTCTTAATCTCAGGGTCTTGGGTTCAAGCCCAAATTTGGAGGGTGTTTGTTTTGTGCGATGTTTTATCTAGTTTTGTCATAGCTTTGTCTACATAATCAAAAACAGTACTGAACCCGTAGAAACCTAGTTAGCTCAGTCGGTAGATAACTAGACTCTTAATCTCAGGGTCATGGGTTTGAGCCCAATGTTGGGAGTTTTTTTTTTTTGTGGGATATTTAGTCTAGTATTTTTTATAGCTTTAACTACATATTCAAAAACAGTACTGAATCCGTAGAATCCTAGTTAGCTCAGTCGGTAGAGCACTAGACTCTTAATCTCAGGGTCTTGGGTTAGAGACTTACATTGGGAGGTTGGTTTTTTTGTGGGATATTTTGTCTAGTTTTGTCATAGCTGTGTCTACATATTCAAAAACATTAATGATATTTGAGATGCCCAGTTAGCTTAGTCGGTAGATCAATAGACTCTTAATCTCAGGGTTTTGGGTTTGAGCTTTACATTGGGAGGTTGTTTTTATTGTGGGATACATTGTTTAGTCTTTGTCATAGCTTTGTCTACATATTCAAAAACAGTACTGATACTTTAGATGCCCAGTTAGCTCAGCTGGTAGAGCACTAGACTCTTAATTTCAGGGTCATGGGTTCGAGCCCAATATTAGGAGTTTTTTTTTTGTGGGATATTTAGTCTAGTATTTTTCATAGCTTTGTCTACATATTCAAAAACAGTACTGAATCCGTAGCATCCTAGTTAGTTGAGCCGGTAGAGCACTAGACTCTTAATCTCAGGGTCATGGGTTTGATCCAAATGTTGGGAGTTTTTTTTTTTCGTGGGATATTTAATCTAGTATTTTTCATAGTTTTGTCTACATTTTCAAAAACAGTACTAAATCTGTAGAAGCCTAGTTAGCTCAGTCGGTAGATCACCAGACTCTTAATCTCAGGGTCTTGGGTTCAAGCCCAAATTTGGAGGGTGTTTGTTTTGTGCGATGTTTTATCTAGTTTTGTCATAGCTTTGTCTACTTAATCAAAAACAGTACTGAACCCGTAGAAACCTAGTTAGCTCAGTCGGTAGATAACTAGACTCTTAATCTCAGGGTCATGGGTTTGAGCCCAATGTTGGGAGTTTTTTTTTTTTGTGGGATATTTAGTCTAGTATTTTTTATAGCTTTAACTACATATTCAAAAACAGTACTGAATCAGTAGAATCCTAGTTAGCTCAGTCGGTAGAGCACTAGACTCTTAATCTCAGGGTCATGGGTTTGAGCCCAATGTTGGGAGGTTTTTTTTTTGTGGGATATTTAGTCTAGTATTTTTCATAGCTTTGTCTACATATTCAAAAACAGTACTGAATCCGCAGCATCCTAGTTAGCTGAGCCGGTAGAGCACTAGACTCTTAATCTCAGGGTCTTGGGTTTGAGACTTACATTGGGAGTTGTTTTTTTTGTGGGATATTTTGTCTAGTTTTGTCATAGCTTTGTCTACATATTCAAAAACAGTACTGATATTTTAGATGCCCAGTTAGCTTAGTCGGTAGAGCAATAGACTCTTAATCTCAGGGTCTTGGGTTTGAGCCTTACATTCTGAGGTTGTTTTTATTGTGGGATATATTGTCTAGTCTTTGTCATAGCTTTGTCTACATATTCAAAAACAGTACTGATACTTTAGATGCCCAGTTAGCTCAGTCGGTAGAGCACGAGACTCTCAATCTCTGGTCATGGGTTCGAGCCCAATGTTGGGAGGTTGTTTTTTTTTGTGGGATATTTTGTCTAGTTTTGTCATAGCTTTGTCTATATATTCAAAAACAGTACTGAACCCGTAGAAGCCCAGTTAGCTCAGTCGGTAGACCACCAGACTCTTAAACTCAGGGTCATAGTTTTGAGCCCAATGTTGGGAGTTTTTTTTTTGTGGGATATTTCGTCTAGTATTTTTCATAGCTTTGTCTACATATTCAAACACAGTACTGAATCCAGAGTGTCCTAGTTAGCTCAGTCGGTAGAGCACTAGACTCTCAATCTCAGGTCATGGGTTCAAGCCTAATGTTGGGAGGTTGTTTTTTTTTGTGGGATATTTTGTCTAGTTTTGTCATAGCTTTGTCTACATATTCAAAAACAGTACTGAACCCGTAGAAGCCCAGTTGGCTCAGTCGCTAGACCACTAGACTCTTAAACTGAGGGTCATAGTTTCAAGCCCAATGTTGGGAGTTTTTTTTTTGTGGGATATTTAGTCTAGTATTTTTCATAGCTTTGTCTACATATTCAAACACAGTACTGAATCTGGAGAATCCTAGTTAGCTCAGTCGGTAGAGCACTAGACTCTTAATCTCAGGGTCTTGGGTTCGAGACTTACATTGGGAGGTTGTTTTTTTTTTGTGGGATATTTTGTCTAGTTTTGTCATAGCTGTGTCTACATATTCAAAAACATTAATGATATTTGAGATGCCCAGTTAGCTTAGTCGGTAGATCAATAGACTCTTAATCTCAGGGTTTTGGGTTCGAGCTTTACATTGGGAGGTTGTATTTATTGTGGGATACATTGTCTAGTCTTTGTCATAGCTTTGTCTACATATTCAAAAACAGTACTGATACTTTAGATGCCCAGTTAGCTCAGTCGGTAGAGCACTAGACTCTTAATTTCAGGGTCATGGGTTCGAGCCCAATATTGGGAGTTTTTTTAATTGTGGGATATTTAGTCTAGTATTTTTCATAGCTTTGTCTACATATTCAAAAACAGTACTGAATCCTTAGCATCCTAGTTAGCTGAGCCGGTAGAGCACTAGACTCTTAATCTCAGGGTCTTGGGTTTGAGACTTACATTGGGAGTTGTTTTTTTTGAGGGATATTTTGTTTAGTTTTGTCATAGCTTTGTCTACATATTCAAAAACAGTACTGATATTTTAGATGCCCAGTTAGCTTAGTCGGTAGACCAATAGACTCTTAATCTCAGTGTCTTGGGTTTGAGCCTTACATTCTGAGGTTGTTTTTATTGTGGGATATATTGTCGTCTTTGTCATAGCTTTGTCTACATATTCAAAAACAGTACTGATACTTTAGATGCCCAGTTAGCTCAGTCGGTAGAGCACGAGACTCTCAATCTCAGGTCATGGGTTTGAGCCCAATGTTGGGAGGTTGTTTTTTTTTGTGGGATATTTTGTCTAGTTTTGTCATAGCTTTGTCTATATATTCAAAAACAGTACTGGACCCGTAGAAGCCCAGTTAGCTCAGTCGGTAGACCACCAGACTCTTAAACTCAGGGTCATAGTTTTGAGCCCAATGTTGGGAGTTTTTTTTTGTGTGGGATATTTAGTCTAGTATTTTTCATAGCTTTGTCTACATATTCAAACACAGTACTGAATCCAGAGTATCCTAGTTATCTCAGTCGGTAGAGCACTAGACTCTTAATCTCAGGGTTTTGGGTTCAAGCCCAAATTTGGAGGGTGTTTGTTTTGTGCGATAATTGATCTAGTTTTGTCATAGCTTTGTCTACATATTTAAAAACAGTACTGAAACCATACAACCCTAGTTAGCTCAGTCGGTAGAGCACTAGGCTCTTAATCTCAGGGTCATGGGTTCGAGCCCAATGTTGGGAGTTTTTTTTTTGTGGGATATTTAGTCTAGTATTTTTCATAGCTTTGTCTACATATTCAAAAACAGTACTGAATCCATAGAAGCCTAGTTACCACAGTTGGTAGAGCACTAGACTCTCAATCTCAGGTCATGGGTTCAAGCCTAATGTTGGGAGGTTGTTGTTTTTTGTGGGATATTTTGTCTAGTTTTGTCATAGCTTTGTCTACATATTCAAAAACAGTACAGAACCTGTAGAAACCTAGTTAGCTCAGTCGGTAGAGCACTAGACTCTTAATCTCAGGGTCTTGGGTTCGAGAATTACATTGGGAGGTTGTTTTTTTTGTGTGGGATTTTTTGTCTAGTTTTGTCATAGTTGTGTCTACATATTCAAAAACATTAATGATATTTGAGATGCCCAGTTAGCTTAGTCGGTAGATCAATAGACTCTTAATCTCAGGGTTTTGGGTTCGAGCTTTACATTGGGAGGTTGTTTTTATTGTGGGATATATTGTCTTTGTCATAGCTTTGTCTACATATTCAAAAACAGTACAGAACCTGTAGAAACTTAGTTAGCTCAGTCGGTAGAGCACTAGACTCTTAATCTCAGGGTCTTGGGTTCGAGAATTACATTGGGAGGTTGTTTTTTTTTGTGGGATATTTTGTCTAGTTTTGTCATAGTTGTGTCTACATATTCAAAAACATTAATGATATTTGAGATGCCCAGTTAGCTTAGTTGGTAGATCAATAGACTCTTAATCTCAGGGTTTTGGGTTCGAGCTTTACATTGGGAGGTTGTTTTTATTGTGGGATATATTGTCTTTGTCATAGCTTTGTCTACATATTCAAAAACAGTACTGAAACCATACAACCCTAGTTAGCTCAGTCGGTAGATCACTAGACTCTTAATCTCAGGGTCATGGGTTTGAGCCCAATGTTGGGAGTTTTTTTTTGTGGGATATTTAGTCTAGTATTTTTCATAGCTTTGTCTACATATTCAAAAACAGTACTGAATCCATAGAAGCCTAGTTAGCACAGTTGGTAGAGCACTAGACTCTCAATGTCAGGTTCATGGGTTTGAGCCCAATGTTGTTGTTTTTTTTTTTTTTGTGGGATATTTAGTCTAGTATTTTTCATAGCTTTGTCTACATATTCAAAAAAAGGACTGATACTTTAGATGCCCAGTTAGCTCAGTCGGTAGAGCACTAGACTCTCAATCTCAGGTCATGGGTTCAAGCCTAATGTTGGGAGGTTATTTTTTTTTGTGGGATATTTTGTCTAGTTTTGTCATAGCTTTGTCTACATATTCAAAAACAGTACTGAACCCGTAGAAGCCAGTTGGCTCAGTCGGTAGACCACTAGACTCTTAAACTCAGGGTCATAGTTTCGAGCCCAATGTTGGGAGTTTTCTTTTTGTGGGATATTTAGTCTCGTATTTTTCATAGCTTTGTCTACATATTCAAACACAGTACTGAATCTGGAGAATCCTAGTTAGCTCAGTCGGTAGAGCACTAGACTCCTAATCTCAGGGTCTTGGGTTCAAGCCCAAATTTGGAGGGTGTTTGTCTTGTGTGATATTTGATCTAGTTTTGTCATAGCTTTGTCTACATATTCAAAAACAGTACTGAACCTGTAGAAACCTAGTTAGCTCAGTCGGTAGAGCACTAGACTCTTAATCTCAGGGTCTTGGGTTTGAGATTTACATTGGGAGCTTGTTTTTTTTTGTGGGATATTTTTTCTAGTTTTGTCATAGCTTTGTCTACATATTCAAAAATATTACTGATATTTTAGATGCCCAGTTAGCTTAGTCGGTAGATCAATAGACTCTTAATCTCAGGGTCTTGGGTTCGAGCCTTACATTGGGAGGTTGTTTTTATTGTGGGATATTTAGTCCAGTATTTTTCATAGATTTGTCTACATATTCAAACACAGTACTGAATCTGGAGAATCCTAGTTAGCTCAGTCGGTAGTGCACTAGACTCTTAATCTCAGGTTCTTGGGTTCAAGCCCAAATTTGGAGGGTGTCTGTTTTGTGCGATATTTGATCTAGTTTTGTCATAGCTTTGTCTACATATTTAAAACAGTACTGAAACCATACAACCCTAGTTAGCTCAGTCAGTAGAGCACTAGACTCTTAATCTCAGGGTCATGGTTTTGATTCCAATGTTGGTAGTTTTTTTTGGGGGATATTTAGTCTAGTATTTTTCATAGCTTTGTCTACATATTCAAAAACAGTACTGAATCCGTAGAAGCCTAGTTAGCACAGTTGGTAGAGCACTAGACTCTCATTCTCAGGTTCATGGGTTTGAGCCCAATGTTGTTGTTTTTTTTTTGTGGGATATTTAGTCTAGTATTTTTCATAGCTTTGTCTACATATTCAAAAACAGTACTGATACTTTAGATGCCCAGTTAGCTCAGTCGGTAGAGCAGTAGACTCTTAATCTCAGGGTCATGGGTTCAAGCCCAATATTGGGAGTTTTTTTTTTGTGGGATATTTAGTCTAGTATTTTTCATAGGTTTGTCTACATATTCAAACACAGTACTGAATCTGGAGAATCCTAGTTAGCTCAGTCGGTAGAGCACTAGACTCTTAATCTCAGGGTCATGGGTTTGAACCCAATGTTGGGTTTTTTTTTTTGTGGGATATTTAGTCTAGTATTTTTCATAGCTTTGTCTACATATTCAAAAACAGTACTGCATCCATAGAAGCCTAGTTAACACAGTTGGTAGAGCACTGGACTCTCAATGTCAGATTCATGGGTTTGAGCCCAATGTTGTTGTTTTGTTTTTTTTGTGGGATTTTTAGTCTAGTATTTTTCATAGCTTTGTCTACATATTCAAAAACAGTACTGATACTTTAGATGCCCAGTTAGCTCAGTGGGTAGAGCACTAGACTCTCAATCTCAGGTCATGGGTTTGAGCCCAATGTTGGGAGGTTGGTTTTTTTTGTGGGATATTTTGTCTAGTTTTGTCATAGCTTTGTCTACATATTCAAAAACAGTACTAAACCCTTAGAAGCCCAGTTGGCTCAGTCGGTAGACCACTAGTCTCTTAAACTCAGGGTCATAGTTTCGAGCCCAATGTTGGGAGGTTTTTTTTGTGGGATATTTAGTCTCGTATTTTTCATAGCTTTGTCTACATATTCAAACACAGTACTGAATCAGGAGAATCCTAGTTAGCTCAGTCGGTAGAGCACTAGACTCTTAATCTCAGGGTCTTGGTTTCAAGCCCAAATTTGGAGGGTGTTTATTTTGTCCGATATTTGATCTAGTTTTGTGATAGCTTTGTCTACATATTCAAAAACAGTACTGAACCTGTAGAAACCTAGTTAGCTCAGTCGGTAGAGCACTAGACTCTTAATCTCAGGGTCATGGGTTTGAGTCCAATGTTGGGAGGTTTTTTTTTTGTGGGATATTTAGTCTAGTATTTTTCATAGCTTTGTCTACATATTCAAAATCAGTACTGAATCCGCAGCATCCTAGTTAGCTGAGCCGGTAGAGCACTAGACTCTTAATCTCAGGGTCTTGGGTTTGAGACTTACATTGGGAGTTGTTTTTTTTGTGGGATATTTTGTCTAGTTTTGTCATAGCTTTGTCTACATATTCAAAAACAGTACTGATATTTTAGATGCCCAGTTAGCTCAGTCGGTAGAGCAATAGACTCTTAATCTCAGGGTCTTGGGTTTGAGCCTTACATTCTGAGGTTGTTTTTATTGTGGGATATATTGTCTAGTCTTTGTCATAGCTTTGTCTACATATTCAAGAACAGTACTGATACTTTAGATGCCCAGTTAGCTCAGTTGGTAGAGCACGAGACTCTCAATCTCTGGTCATGGGTTTGAGCCCAATGTTGGGAGGTTGGTTTTTTTTGTGGGATATTTTGTCTAGTTTTGTCATAGCTTTGTCTACATATTCAAAAACAGTAGTGAACCCGTAGAAGCCCAGTTAGCTCAGTCGGTAGACCACCAGACTCTTAAACTCAGGGTCATAGTTTTGAGCCCAATGTTGGGAGTTTTTTTTTTGTGGGATATTTCGTCTAGTATTTTTCATAGCTTTGTCTACATATTCAAACACAGTACTGAATCCAGAGTATCCTAGTTAACTCAGTCGGTAGAGCACTAGACTCTCAATCTCAGGTCATGGGTTCAAGCCTAATGTTGGGAGGTTGTTTTTTTTTGTGGGATATTTTGTCTAGTTTTGTCATAGCTTTGTCTACATATTCAAAAACAGTACTGAACCCGTAGAAGCCCAGTTGGCTCAGTCGCTAGACCACTAGACTCTTAAACTGAGGGTCATAGTTTCAAGCCCAATGTTGGGAGTTTTTTTTTTGTGGGATATTTAGTCTAGTATTTTTCATAGCTTTGTCTACATATTCAAACACAGTACTGAATATGAAGAATCCTAGTTAGCTCAGTCGGTAGAGCACTAGACTCTTAATCTCAGGGTCTTGGGTTCAAGCCCGAATTTGGAGGGTGTCCGTTTTGTGCGATATTTGATCTAGTTTTGTCATAGCTTTGTCTACATATTCAAAAACAGTACTTAACCTGTAGAAACCTAGTTAGCTCAGTCGGTAGAGCACTAGACTCTTAATCTCAGGGTCTTGGGTTCGAGACTTACATTGGGAGGTTGTTTTTTTTTGTGGGATATTTTGTCTAGTTTTGTCATAGCTGTGTCTACATATTCAAAAACATTAATGATATTTGAGATGCCCAGTTAGCTTAGTCGGTTGATCAATAGACTCTTAATCTCAGGGTTTTGGGTTTGAGCTTTACATTGGGAGGTTGTTTTTATTGTGGGATACATTGTCTAGTCTTTGTCATAGCTTTGTCTACATATTCAAAAACAGTACTGATACTTTAGATGCCCAGTTAGCTCAGTCGGTAGAGCACTAGACTCTTAATTTCAGGGTCATGGGTTCGAGCCCAATATTGGGAGTTTTTTTTTTGTGGGATATTTAGTCTAGTATTTTTCATAGCTTTGTCTACATATTCAAAAACAGTACTGAATCCGTAGCATCCTAGTTAGCTGAGCCGGTAGAGCACTAGACTCTTAATCTCAGGGTCATGGGTTTGATCCAAATGTTGGGAGTTTTTTTTTTTCGTGGGATATTTAATCTAGTATTTTTCATAGTTTTGTCTACATTTTCAAAAACAGTACTGAATCTGTAGAAGCC
The DNA here is from genome assembly GCF_054856555.1 of Leptonotus elevatus. Taxonomy (NCBI): domain Eukaryota; kingdom Metazoa; phylum Chordata; class Actinopteri; order Syngnathiformes; family Syngnathidae; genus Leptonotus; species Leptonotus elevatus. The sequence goes on from NW_028233711.1 coordinate 108,476, forward strand.
TAGTTAGCTCAGTCGGTAGATCACCAGACTCTTAATCTCAGGGTCTTGGGTTCAAGCCCAAATTTGGAGGGTGTTTGTTTTGTGCGATGTTTTATCTAGTTTTGTCATAGCTTTGTCTACATAATCAAAAACAGTACTGAACCCGTAGAAACCTAGTTAGCTCAGTCGGTAGATAACTAGACTCTTAATCTTAGGGTCATGGGTTCGAGCCCAATGTTGGGAGTTTTTTTTTTGTGGGATATTTAGTCTAGTATTTTTCATAGCTTTAACTACATATTCAAAAACAGTACTGAATCCCGAGAATCCTAGTTAGCTCAGTCGGTAGAGAACTAGACTCTTAATCTCAAGGTCTTGGGTTCAAGCCCAAATTTGGAGGGTGTCTGTTTTGTGCGATATTTGATCTAGTTTTGTCATAGCTTTGTCTACATATTCAAAAACAGTACTGAACCTGTAGAAACCTAGTTAGCTCAGTCGGTAGAGCACTAGACTCTTAATCTCAGGGTCTTGGGTTCGAGACTTACATGGGGAGGTTGTTTTTTTTTGTGGGATATTTTGTCTAGTTTTGTCATAGCTGTGTCTACATATTCAAAAACAGTACTTAACCTGTAGAAACCTAGTTAGCTCAGTCGGTAGAGCACTAGACTCTTAATCTCAGGGTCTTGGGTTCGAGACTTACATTGGGAGGTTGTTTTTTTTTGTGGGATATTTTGTCTAGTTTTGTCATAGCTGTGTCTACATATTCAAAAACATTAATGATATTTGAGATGCCCAGTTAGCTTAGTCGGTAGATCAATAGACTCTTAATCTCAGGGTTTTGGGTTTGAGCTTTACATTGGGAGGTTGTTTTTATTGTGGGATACATTGTCTAGTCTTTGTCATAGCTTTGTCTACATATTCAAAAACAGTACTGATACTTTAGATGCCCAGTTAGCTCAGTCGGTAGAGCACTAGACTCTTAATTTCAGGGTCATGGGTTCGAGCCCAATATTGGGAGTTTTTTTTTGTGGGATATTTAGTCTAGTATTTTTCATAGCTTTGTCTACATATTCAAAAACAGTACTGAATCCGTAGCATCCTAGTTAGCTGAGCCGGTAGAGCACTAGACTCTTAATCTCAGGGTCATGGGTTTGATCCAAATGTTGGGAGTTTTTTTTTTTCGTGGGATATTTAATCTAGTATTTTTCATAGTTTTGTCTACATTTTCAAAAACAGTACTGAATCTGTAGAAGCCTAGTTAGCTCAGTTGGTAGAGCACCAGACTCTTAATCTCAGGGTCTTGGGTGCAAGCCCAAATTTGAAGGGTGTTTGTTTTGTGCGATGTTTTATCTAGTTTTGTCATAGCTTTGTCTACATAATCAAAAACAGTACTGAACCCGTAGAAACCTAGTTAGCTCAGTCGGTAGATAACTAGACTCTTAAACTTAGGGTCATGGGTTCGAGCCCAATGTTGGGAGTTTTTTTTTTTTGTGGGATATTTAGTCTAGTATTTTTCATAGCTTTAACTACATATTCAAAAACAGTACTGAATCCAGAGAATCCTAGTTAGCTCAGTCGGTAGAGAACTAGACTCTTAATCTCAAGGTCTTGGGTTCAAGCCCAAATTTGGAGGGTGTCTGTTTTGTGCGATATTTGATCTAGTTTTGTCATAGCTTTGTCTACATATTCAAAAACAGTACTGAACCTGTAGAAACCTAGTTAGCTCAGTCGGTAGAGCACTAGACTCTTAATCTCAGGGTCTTGGGTTCGAGACTTACATGGGGAGGTTGTTTTTTTTTGTGGGATATTTTGTCTAGTTTTGTCATAGCTGTGTCTACATATTCAAAAACATTAATGATATTTGAGATGCCCAGTTAGCTTAGTCGGTAGATCAATAGACTCTTAATCTCAGGGTTTTGGGTTCGATCTTTAAATTGGGAGGTTGTTTTTATTGTGGGATACATTGTCTAGTCTTTGTCATAGCTTTGTCTACATATTCAAAAACAGTACTGATACTTTAGATGCCCAGTTAGCTCAGTCGGTAGAGCACTAGACTCTTAATCTCAGGGTCATGGGTTTGATCCAAATGTTGTGAGTTTTTTTTTTTCGTGGGATATTTAATCTAGTATTTTTCATAGTTTTGTCTACATTTTCAAAAACAGTACTGAATCTGTAGAAGCCTAGTTAGCTCAGTCGGTAGATCACCAGACTCTTAATCTCAGGGTCTTGGGTTCAAGCCCAAATTTGGAGGGTGTTTGTTTTGTGCGATGTTTTATCTAGTTTTGTCATAGCTTTGTCTACATAATCAAAAACAGTACTGAACCCGTAGAAACCTAGTTAGCTCAGTCGGTAGATAACTAGACTCTTAATCTCAGGGTCATGGGTTTGAGCCCAATGTTGGGAGTTTTTTTTTTTTGTGGGATATTTAGTCTAGTATTTTTTATAGCTTTAACTACATATTCAAAAACAGTACTGAATCCGTAGAATCCTAGTTAGCTCAGTCGGTAGAGCACTAGACTCTTAATCTCAGGGTCATGGGTTTGAGCCCAATGTTGGGAGGTTTTTTTTTTGTGGGATATTTAGTCTAGTATTTTTCATAGCTTTGTCTACATATTCAAAAACAGTACTGAATCCGCAGCATCCTAGTTAGCTGAGCCGGTAGAGCACTAGACTCTTAATCTCAGGGTCTTGGGTTTGAGACTTACATTGGGAGTTGTTTTCTTTGTGGGATATTTTGTCTAGTTTTGTCATAGCTTTGTCTACATATTCAAAAACAGTACTGATATTTTAGATGCCCAGTTAGCTTAGTCGGTAGAGCAATAGACTCTTAAGCTCAGGGTCTTGGGTTTGAGCCTTACATTCTGAGGTTGTTTTTATTGTGGGATATATTTAGTCTTTGTCATAGCTTTGTCTACATATTCAAAAACAGTACTGATACTTTAGATGCCCAGTTAGCTCAGTCGGTAGAGCACGAGACTCTCAATCTCTGGTCATGGGTTCGAGCCCAATGTTGGGAGGTTGTTTTTTTTTGTGGGATATTTTGTCTAGTTTTGTCATAGCTTTGTCTATATATTCAAAAACAGTACTGAACCCGTAGAAGCCCAGTTAGCTCAGTCGGTAGACCACCAGACTCTTAAACTCAGGGTCATAGTTTTGAGCCCAATGTTGGGAGTTTTTTTTTTGTGGGATATTTCGTCTAGTATTTTTCATAGCTTTGTCTACATATTCAAACACAGTACTGAATCCAGAGTGTCCTAGTTAGCTCAGTCGGTAGAGCACTAGACTCTCAATCTCAGGTCATGGGTTCAAGCCTAATGTTGGGAGGTTGTTTTTTTTTGTGGGATATTTTGTCTAGTTTTGTCATAGCTTTGTCTACATATTCAAAAACAGTACTGAACCCGTAGAAGCCCAGTTGGCTCAGTCGCTAGACCACTAGATTCTTAAACTGAGGGTCATAGTTTCAAGCCCAATGTTGGGAGTTTTTTTTTTGTGGGATATTTAGTCTAGTATTTTTCATAGCTTTGTCTACATATTCAAACACAGTACTGAATCTGGAGAATCCTAGTTAGCTCAGTCGGTAGAGCACTAGACTCTTAATCTCAGGGTCTTGGGTTCGAGACTTACATTGGGAGGTTGTTTTTTTTTTGTGGGATATTTTGTCTAGTTTTGTCATAGCTGTGTCTACATATTCAAAAACATTAATGATATTTGAGATGCCCAGTTAGCTTAGTCGGTAGATCAATAGACTCTTAATCCCAGGGTTTTGGGTTCGAGCTTTACATTGGGAGGTTGTTTTTATTGTGGGATACATTGTCTAGTCTTTGTCATAGCTTTGTCTACATATTCAAAAACAGTACTGATACTTTAGATGCCCAGTTAGCTCAGTCGGTAGAGCACTAGACTCTTAATTTCAGGGTCATGGGTTCGAGCCCAATATTGGGAGTTTTTTTTTTGTGGGATATTTAGTCTAGTATTTTTCATAGCTTTGTCTACATATTCAAAAACAGTACTGAATCCTTAGCATCCTAGTTAGCTGAGCCGGTAGAGCACTAGACTCTTAATCTCAGGGTCTTGGGTTTGAGACTTACATTGGGAGTTGTTTTTTTTGTGGGATATTTTGTTTAGTTTTGTCATAGCTTTGTCTACATATTCAAAAACAGTACTGATATTTTAGATGCCCAGTTAGCTTAGTCGGTAGACCAATAGACTCTTAATCTCAGTGTCTTGGGTTTGAGCCTTACATTCTGAGGTTGTTTTTATTGTGGGATATATTGTCGTCTTTGTCATAGCTTTGTCTACATATTCAAAAACAGTACTGATACTTTAGATGCCCAGTTAGCTCAGTCGGTAGAGCACGAGACTCTCAATCTCAGGTCATGGGTTTGAGCCCAATGTTGGGAGGTTGTTTTTTTTTGTGGGATATTTTGTCTAGTTTTGTCATAGCTTTGTCTATATATTCAAAAACAGTACTGGACCCGTAGAAGCCCAGTTAGCTCAGTCGGTAGACCACCAGACTCTTAAACTCAGGGTCATAGTTTTGAGCCCAATGTTGGGAGGTTTTTTTTGTGTGGGATATTTAGTCTAGTATTTTTCATAGCTTTGTCTACATATTCAAACACAGTACTGAATCCAGAGTATCCTAGTTATCTCAGTCGGTAGAGCACTAGACTCTTAATCTCAGGGTTTTGGGTTCAAGCCCAAATTTGGAGGGTGTTTGTTTTGTGCGATAATTGATCTAGTTTTGTCATAGCTTTGTCTACATATTTAAAAACAGTACTGAAACCATACAACCCTAGTTAGCTCAGTCGGTAGAGCACTAGGCTCTTAATTTCAGGGTCATGGGTTCGAGCCCAATGTTGGGAGTTTTTTTTTTGTGGGATATTTAGTCTAGTATTTTTCATAGCTTTGTCTACATATTCAAAAACAGTACTGAATCCGTTGAAGCCCAGTTGGCTCAGTCGCTAGACCACCTGACTCTTAAACTCAGGGTCATAGTTTCGAGCCCAATGTTGGGAGTTTTTTTTTTGTGGGATATTTAGTCTAGTATTTTTCATAGCTTTGTCTACATATTCAAAAACAATACTGAATCCGTAGAAGCCTAGTTAGCACAGTTGGTAGAGCACTAGACTCTCAATCTCAGGTCATGGGTTCAAGCCTAATGTTGGGAGGTTGTTGTTTTTTGTGGGATATTTTGTCTAGTTTTGTCATAGCTTTGTCTACATATTCAAAAACAGTACTGAACCCGTAGAAGCCCAGTTGGCTCAGTCGCTAGACCACCAGACTCTTAAACTCAGGGACATAATTTCGAGCCCAATGTTGGGAGTTTTTTTTTTGTGGGATATTTAGTCTAGTATTTTTCATAGCTTTGTCTACATATTCAAACACAGTACTGAATCTGGAGAATCCTAGTTAGCTCAGTCGGTAGATTACTAGACTCTTAATCTCAGGGTCTTGGGTTCAAGCCCAAATTTGGAGGGTGTTTGTTTTGTGCGATATTTGATCTAGTTTTGTCATAGCTTTGTCTACATATTCAAAAACAGTACAGAACCTGTAGAAACCTAGTTAGCTCAGTCGGTAGAGCACTAGACTCTTAATCTCAGGGTCTTGGGTTCGAGAATTACATTGGGAGGTTGTTTTTTTTTGTGGGATATTTTGTCTAGTTTTGTCATAGCTGTGTCTACATATTCAAAAACATTAATGATATTTGAGATGCCCAGTTAGCTTAGTCGATAGATCAATAGACTCTTAATCTCAGGGTTTTGGGTTCGAGCTTTACATTGGGAGGTTGTTTTTATTGTGGGATATATTGTCTTTGTCATAGCTTTGTCTACATATTCAAAAACAGTACTGAAACCATACAACCCTAGTTAGCTCAGTCGGTAGATCACTAGACTCTTAATCTCAGGGTCATGGGTTCGAGCCCAATGTCGGGAGTTTTTTTTTTGTGGGATATTTAGTCTAGTATTTTTCATAGCTTTGTCTACATATTCAAAAACAGTACTGAATCCATAGAAGCCTAGTTAGCACAGTTGGTAGAGCACTAGACTCTCAATGTCAGGTTCATGGGTTTGAGCCCAATGTTGTTGTTTTTTTTTTTTTGTGGGATATTTAGTCTAGTATTTTTCATAGCTTTGTCTACATATTCAAAAAAAGGACTGATACTTTAGATGCCCAGTTAGCTCAGTCGGTAGAGCACTAGACTCTCAATCTCAGGTCATGGGTTTAAGCCTAATGTTGGGAGGTTATTTTTTTTTGTGGGATATTTTGTCTAGTTTTGTCATAGCTTTGTCTACATATTCAAAAACAGTACTGAACCCGTAGAAGCCCAGTTGGCTCAGTCGGTAGACCACTAGACTCTTAAACTCAGGGTCATAGTTTCGAGCCCAATGTTGGGAGTTTTTTTTTTGTGGGATATTTAGTCTCGTATTTTTCATAGCTTTGTCTACATATTCAAACACAGTACTGAATCTGGAGAATCCTAGTTAGCTCAGTCGGTAGAGCACTAGACTCCTAATCTCAGGGTCTTGGGTTCAAGCCTAAATTTGGAGGGTGTTTGTCTTGTGTGATATTTGATCTAGTTTTGTCATAGCTTTGTCTACATATTCAAAAACAGTACTGAACCTGTAGAAACCTAGTTAGCTCAGTCGGTAGAGCACTAGACTCTTAATCTCAGGGTCTTGGGTTTGAGATTTACATTGGGAGCTTGTTTTTTTTTGTGGGATATTTTTTCTAGTTTTGTCATAGCTTTGTCTACATATTCAAAAACATTACTGATATTTTAGATGCCCAGTTAGCTTAGTCGGTAGATCAATAGACTCTTAATCTCAGGGTCTTGGGTTCGAGCCTTACATTGGGAGGTTGTTTTTATTGTGGGATATTTAGTCTAGTATTTTTCATAGATTTGTCTACATATTCAAAAACAGTACTGAATCCGTAGAAGCCTAGTTAGCACAGTTGGTAGAGCACTAGACTCTCATTCTCAGGTTCATGGGTTTGAGCCCAATGTTGTTGTTGTTTTTTTGTGGGATATTTAGTCTAGTATTTTTCATAGCTTTGTCTACATATTCAAAAACAGTACTGATACTTTAGATGCCCAGTTAGCTCAGTCGGTAGAGCAGTAGACTCTTAATCTCAGGGTCATGGGTTTGAGCCCAATATTGGGAGTTTTTTTTTTGTGGGATATTTACTCTAGTATTTTTCATAGCTTTGTCTACATATTCAAACACAGTACTGAATCTGGAGAATCCTAGTTAGCTCAGTCGGTAGAGCACTGGACTCTTAATCTCAGGGTCCTTGGTTTGAACCCAATGTTAGGAGTTTTTATTTTGTGGGATATTTAGTCTAGTATTTTTTCATAGCTTTGTCTACATATTCAAAAACAGTACTGAATCCATAGAATCCTAGTTAGCTCAGTTGGTAGAGCACTAGACTCTTAATCTCAGGGTCATGGTTTTGAGCCCAATGTTAGGAGTTTTTTTTTTGTGGGATATTTAGTCTAGTATTTTGTCATAGCTTTGTCTACATATTCAAAAACAGTACTGAATCCGTAGAAGCCTAGTTAACACAGTTGGTAGAGCACTAGACTCTCAATCTCAGGTTCATGGGTTTGAGCCCAATGTTGGGAGTTTTTTTGTTTGTTGGATATTTAGTCTAGTATTTTTCATAGCTTTGTCTACATAATCAAAAACAGTACTGAACCTGTAGAAACCTAGTTAGCTCAATCAGTAGATCACTAGCCTCTTAATCTCAGGGTCATGGGTTTGAGCCCAATGTTGGGAGGTTTTTTTTTTGTGGGATATTTAGTCTAGTATTTTTCATAGCTTTGACTACATATTCAAAAACAGTACGGACTCCGTAGAAGCCTAGTTAGCACAGTTTTTTAGAGCACTAGACTCTCAACCTCAGGTCCATGGGTTTGAGCCCAATGTTGGGAGTTGTTTTTTTTTTGGGATATTTAGTCTAGTATTTTTCATAGCTTTGTCTACATATTCAAAAACAGTACTGAATTTTTAGAATCCTAGTTAGCTCAGTCGGTAAAACGCTATGCTCTTAATCTCTGGGTCTTGGGTTCAAGCCCAAATTTTGAGGGTGTTTGTTTTGTGCGATATTTGATCTAGTTTTGTCATAGCTTGGTCTACAAATTTAAAAACAGTACTGAAACCATACAACCCTAGTTAGCTCAGTCGGTAGAGCACTAGCTTAATCTCAGGGTCATGGTTTCGAGCCCAATGTTAGGAGTTTTTTTTTTTGTGGGATATTTAGTCTAGTATTTTTCATAGCTTTGTCTACATATTCAAAAACAGTACTGAATCCGTAGCATCCTAGTTATCTCAGTCGGTAGAGCACTAGACTCTTAATCTCAGGGTTTGGGGTTTGAGATTTACATTCTGAGGTTGTTTTTTTTGTGGGATATATTTAGTCTTTGTCATAGGTTTGTCTACATATTCAAAAACAGTACTGATAGTTTAGATGCCCAGTTAGCTCAGTCGGTAGAACACGAGACTTTCAATCTTAGGTCATGGGTTCGAGCCCAATGTTGGGAGGTTGTTTTTATTTGTGGGATATTTTGTCTAGTTTTGTCATAGCTTTGTCTATATATTCAAAAACAGTACTGAACCCGTAGAAGCCCAGTTAGCTCAGTCGGTAGACCACCAGACTCTTAAACTCAGGGTCATAGTTTTGAGCCCAATGTTGGGAGGTTTTTTTTGTGGGATATTTAGTCTAGTATTTTTCATAGCTTTGTCTACATATTCAAACACAGTACTGAATCCTGAGAATCCTAGTTAGCTCAGTCGGTAGAGCACTAGACTCTTAATCTCAGGGTCTTGGGTTCAAGCCCACATTTGGAGGGTGTTTGTTTTGTGCGATATTTGATCTACTTTTGTCATAGCTTTGTCTACATATTCAAAAACAGTACTAAACCTGTAGAAGCCTAGTTAGCTCAGTCGGTAGAGCACTAGACTCTTAATCTCAGGGTCTTGGGTTCGAGCCTTACATTGGGAGGTTGTTTTTATTGTGGGATATATTGTCTAGTCTTTGTCATAGCTTTGTCTACATATTCAAAAACAGTACTTATACTTTAGATGCCCAGTTAGCTCAGTCGGTAGAGCACTAGACTCTTAATCTCAGGGTCATGGGTTTGAGCCAAATGTTGGGAGGTTTTTTTTGTGTGGGATATTTAGTCTAGTATTTTTCATAGCTTTGTCTACATATTCAAAAACAGTACTGAATCCGTAGAAGCCTAGTTAACACAGTTGGTAGAGCACTAGACTCTCAATCTCAGGTTCATGGGTTTGAGCCCAATTTTGGGAGTTTTTTTTTTGTGGGATATTTAGTCTAGTATTTTTCATAGCTTTGTCTACATATTCAAAAACAGTACTGAATCCGTAGAATCCTAGTTAGCTCTGTCGGTAAAACACTAGGCTCTTAATCTCTGGGTCTTGGGTTCAAGCCCAAATTTGGAGGGTGTTTGTTTTGTGCGATATTTTATCTAGTTTTGTCATAGCTTTGTCTACAAATTTAAAAACAGTACTAAAACCATACAACCCTGGTTAGCTCAGTCGGTAGAGCACTACACTCTCAATCTCAGGTTCATGGGTTTGAGCCCAATGTTGGGAGTTTTTTTTTTGTGGGATATTTAGTCTAGTATTTTTCATAGCTTTGTCTACATATTCAAACACAGTACTGAATCCAGAGAATCTTAGTTAGCTCAGTCGGTAGAGCACTAGACTCTTAATCTCAGGGTCTTGGGTTCAAGCCCACATTTGGAGGGTGTTTGTTTTGTGCGATATTTGATCTACTTTTGTCATAGCATTGTCTACATATTCAAAAACAGTACTAAACCTGTAGAAGCCTAGTTAGCTCAGTCGGTAGAGCACTAGACTATTAATCTCAGGGTCTTGGGTTCGAGATTTATATTGGGAGGTTGTTTTTTTTGGTGGGATATTTTGTCTAGTTTTGTCATAGCTTTGTCTACATATTCAAAAACAGTACTGATATTTTAGATGCCCAGTTAGCTTAGTCGGTAGAGCAATAGACTCTTAATCTCAGGGTCTTGCGTTCGAGCCTTAAATTGGGAGGTTGTTTTTATTGTGGGATATATTGTCTAGTCTTTGTCATAGCTTTGACTACATATTCAAAAACAGTACTGATACTTTAGATGCCCAGTTAGCTCAGTCGGTAGAGCACTACACTCTTAATCTCAGGGTCATGGGTTTGAGCCAAATGTTGGGAGTTTTTTTTTGTTTGTTGGATATTTAGTCTAGTATTTTTCATAGCTTTGTCTACATATTCAAAAACAGTACTGAATCTGTAGAAGCCTAGTTACCTCAGTCGGTAGAGCACTAGACTCTTAATCTCAGGGTCTTGGGTTCAAGGCCAAATTTGGAGGTTGTTTGTTTTGTGCGATATTTTGTCTAGTTTTTTCATAGCTTTGTCTACATATTCAAAAACAGTACTGATATTTTAGATGCCCAGTTAGCTTAGTCGGTAGAGCAATAGACTCTTAATCTCAGGGTCTTGGGTTCGAGCCTTACATTGGGAGTTGTTTTTTTTTGTGGGATATTTTGTCTAGTTTTGTCATAGCTTTGTCTACATATTCAAAAACAGTACTGATATTTTAGATGCCCAGTTAGCTTAGTCGGTAGAGCAATCGACTCTTTATATCAGGGTCTTGGGTTCGAGCCTTACATTCTGAGGTTGTTTTTATTGTGGGATATATTGTCTAGTCTTTGTCATAGCTTTGTCTACATATTCAAAAACAGTACTGATACTTTAGATGCCCAGTTAGCTCAGTCGGTAGAGCACTAGACTCTTAATCTCAGGGTCATGGGTTCGAGCCCAATGTTTGTACTGATATTTTAGATGCCCAGTTATCTTAGTCGGTAGAGCAATAGACTCTTCACACAGACATTTTCACCTGAAGTGTACAATCGGGCTGAAAATGCATTTAAAGCCATAAAAAGTTCATTTTGGCTCTCACACCTTAACTAAATGTTGTAGACTCAAACTTTTTGCTGTCATTAGTGTATGTTAGCAAAATGAAGATGATTCAAGCATTAATTTCATTGTGCTTTTGCTCATTTTGAAGATTTTGACATTTTCACCTGAAGTGTACAATCAGGCTGAAAATGCATTTAAAGCAATAAAAAGTTCATTTTGGCTCTCACACCTAAACTAAATGTTGTAGACTCAAACTTTTTGCTGTCATTAGTATATTTTAGCAAAATTGAAGATGATTCAAGCATTAATTTTGTTGTGCTTTTGCTCATTTTGAAGATTTTGACATTTTCACCTGAAGTGTACAATCGGGCTGAAAATGCATTTAAAGCCATAAAAAGTTCATTTTGGCTCTCACACCTTAACTAAATGTTGTAGACTCAAACTTTTTGCTGTCATTAGTGTATGTTAGCAAAATGAAGATGATTCAAGCATTAATTTCATTGTGGTTTTGCTCATTTTGAAGATTTTGACATTTTCACCTGAAGTGTACAATCAGGGGCTGAAAACGCGTTTAAAGCAATAAAAAGTTCATTTTGGCTCTCACACCTTAACTAAATGTTGTAGACTCAAACTTTTTGCTGTCATTAGTGTATGTTAGCAAAATGAAGATGATTCAAGCATTAATTTCATTGTGCTTTTGCTCATTTAGAAGATTTTGACATTTTCACCTGAAGTGTACAATCAGGCTGAAAATGCATTTAAAGCAATAAAAAGTTCTATTTGGCTCTCACACCTAAACTAAATGTTGTAGACTCAAACTTTTTGCTGTCATTAGTATATTTTAGCAAAATGAAGATGATTCAAGCATTAATTTTATTGTGCTTTTGCTCATTTTGAAGATTTTGACATTTTCACCTGAAGTGTACAATCGGGCTGAAAATGCATTTAAAGCCATAAAAAGTACATTTTGGCTCTCACCCCTTAACTAAATGTTGTAGACTCAAACTTTTTGCTGTCATTAGTATATTTTAGCAAAATGAAGATGATTCAAGCATTAATTTCATTGTGCTTTTGCTCATTTTGAAGATTTTGACATTTTCACCTGAAGTGTACAATCAGGCTGAAAATGCATTTAAAGCAATAAAAAGTTCATTTTGGCTCTCACACCTTAACTAAATGTTGTAGACTCAAACTTTTTGCTGTCATTAGTATATTTTAGCAAAATTGAAGATGATTCAAGCATTAATTTTGTTGTGCTTTTGCTCATTTTGAAGATTTTGACATTTTCACCTGAAGTGTACAATCGGGCTGAAAATGCATTTAAAGCCATAAAAAGTTCATTTTGGCTCTCACACCTTAACTAAATGTTGTAGACTCAAACTTTTTGCTGTCATTAGTGTATGTTAGCAAAATGAAGATGATTCAAGCATTAATTTCATTGTGCTTTTGCTCATTTTGAAGATTTTGACATTTTCACCTGAAGTGTACAATCAGGGGCTGAAAACGCGTTTAAAGCAATAAAAAGTTCATTTTGGCTCTCACACCTTAACTAAATGTTGTAGACTCAAACTTTTTGCTGTCATTAGTGTATTTTAGCAAAATGAAGATGATTCAAGCATTAATTTCATTGTGCTTTTGCTCATTTTGAAGATTTTGACATTTTCACCTGAAGTGTACAATCGGGCTGAAAATGCATTTAAAGCCATAAAAAGTTCATTTTGGCTCTCACACCTTAACTAAATGTTGTAGACTCAAACTTTTTGCTGTCATTAGTGTATGCTAGCAAAATGAAGATGATTCAAGCATTAATTTCATTGTGCTTTTGCTCATTTTGAAGATTTTGACATTTTCACCTGAAGTGTACAATCAGGGGCTGAAAACGCGTTTAAAGCAATAAAAAGTTCATTTTGGCTCTCACACCTAAATTAAATGTTGTAGACTCAAACTTTTTGCTGTCATTAGTATATTTTAGCAAAATGAAGATGATTCAAGCATTAATTTTATTGTGCTTTTGCTCATTTTGAAGATTTTGACATTTTCACCTGAAGTGTACAATCAGGCTGAAAATGCATTTAAAGCCATAAAAAGTTCATTTTGGCTCTCACACCTTAACTAAATGTTGTAGACTCAAACTTTTTGCTGTCATTAGTGTATGTTAGCAAAATGAAGATGATTCAAGCATTAATTTCATTGTGCTTTTGCTCATTTTGAAGATTTTGACATTTTCACCTGAAGTGTACAATCAGGCTGAAAATGCATTTAAAGCAATAAAAAGTTCATTTTGGCTCTCACACCTAAACTAAATGTTGTAGACTCAAACTTTTTGCTGTCATTAGTATATTTTATCAAAATGAAGATGATTCAAGCATTAATTTTATTGTGCTTTTGCTCATTTTGAAGATTTTGACATTTTCACCTGAAGTGCACAATCGGGCTGAAAATGCATTTAAAGCCATAAAAAGTTCATTTTGGCTCTCACACCTTAACTAAATGTTGTAGACTCAAACTTTTTGCTGTCATTAGTGTATTTTAGCAAAATGAAGATGATTCAAGCATTAATTTCATTGTGCTTTTGCTCATTTTGAAGATTTTGACATTTTCACCTGAAGTGTAGAATCAGGCTGAAAATGCATTTAAAGCCATAAAAAGTTCATTTTGGCTCTCACACCTTAACTAATAAATGTTGTAGACTCAAACTTTTTGCTGTCATTAGTGTATGTTAGCAAAATGAAGATTATTCAAGCATTAATTTCATTGTGCTTTTGCTCATTTTGAAGATTTTGACATTTTCACCTGAAGTGTACAATCGGGCTGAAAATGCATTTAAAGCCATAAAAAGTTCATTTTGGCTCTCACACCTTAACTAAATGTTGTAGACTCAAACTTTTTGCTGTCATTAGTGTATGTTAGCAAAATGAAGATGATTCAAGCATTAATTTCATTGTGCTTTTGCTCATTTTGAAGATTTTGACATTTTCACCTGAAGTGTACAATCAGGCTGAAAATGCATTTAAAGCAATAAAAAGTTCATTTTGGCTCTCACACCTAAACTAAATGTTGTAGACTCAAACTTTTTGCTGTCATTAGTATATTTTAGTAAAATGAAGATGATTCAAGCATTAATTTTATTGTGCTTTTGCTCATTTTGAAGATTTTGACATTTTCACCTGAAGTGCACAATCGGGCTGAAAATACATTTAAAGCCATAAAAAGTTCATTTTGGCTCTCACACCTTAACTAAATGTTGTAGACTCAAACTTTTTGCTGTCATTAGTGTATGTTAGCAAAATGAATATGATTCAAGCATTAATTTAATTGTGCTTTTGCTCATTTGGAAGATTTTGACATTTTCACCTGAAGTGTACAATTAGGGGCTGAAAACGCGTTTAAAGCAATAAAAAGTTCATTTTGGCTCTCACACCTAAACTAAATGTTGTAGACTCAAACTTTTTGCTGTCATTAGTATCTTTTAGCAAAATGAAGATGATTCAAGCATTAATTTTATTGTGCTTTTGCTCATTTTGAAGATTTTGACATTTTCACCTGAAGTGCACAATCGGGCTGAAAATGCATTTAAAGCCATAAAAAGTCCTTTTCGTCTCTCACACCTTAACTAAATGTTGTAGACTCAAACTTTTTGCTGTCATTAGTGTATGTTAGCAAAATGAAGATGATTCAAGCATTAATTTCATTGTGCTTTTGCTCATTTTGAAGATTTTGACATTTTCACCTGAAGTGTACAATCGGGCTGAAAATGCATTTAAAGCCATAAAAAGTTCATTTTGGCTCTCACACCTTAACTAAATGTTGTAGACTCAAACTTTTTGCTGTCATTAGTGTATGTTAGCAAAATGAAGATGATTCAAGCATTAATTTCATTGTGCTTTTGCTCATTTTGAAGATTTTGACATTTTAACCTGAAGTGTACAATCAGGCTGAAAATGCATTTAAAGCAATAAAAAGTTCATTTTGGCTCTCACACCTAAACTAAATGTTGTAGACTCAAACTTTTTGCTGTCATTAATATATTTTAGCAAAATGAAGATGATTCAAGCATTAATTTTATTGTGCTTTTGCTCATTTTGAAGATTTTGACATTTTCACCTGAAGTGTACAATCGGGCTGAAAATGCATTTAAAGCCATAAAAAGTTCATTTTGGCTCTCACACCTTAACTAAATGTTGTAGACTCAAACTTTTTGCTGTCATTAGTGTATGTTAGCAAAATGAAGATGATTCAAGCATTAATTTCATTGTGCTTTTGCTCATTTTGAAGATTTTGACATTTTCACCTGAAGTGTACAATCAGGGGCTGAAAACGCGTTTAAAGCAATAAAAAGTTCATTTTGGCTCTCACACCTTAACTAAATGTTGTAGACTCAAACTTTTTGCTGTCATTAGTGTATTTTAGCAAAATGAAGATGATTCAAGCATTAATTTCATTGTGCTTTTGCTCATTTTGAAGATTTTGACATTTTCACCTGAAGTGTACAATCGGGCTGAAAATGCATTTAAAGCCATAAAAAGTTCATTTTGGCTCTCACACCTTAACTAAATGTTGTAGACTCAAACTTTTTGCTGTCATTAGTGTATGCTAGCAAAATGAAGATGATTCAAGCATTAATTTCATTGTGCTTTTGCTCATTTTGAAGATTTTGACATTTTCACCTGAAGTGTACAATCAGGGGCTGAAAACGCGTTTAAAGCAATAAAAAGTTCATTTTGGCTCTCACACCTAAATTAAATGTTGTAGACTCAAACTTTTTGCTGTCATTAGTATATTTTAGCAAAATGAAGATGATTCAAGCATTAATTTTATTGTGCTTTTGCTCATTTTGAAGATTTTGACATTTTCACCTGAAGTGTACAATCAGGCTGAAAATGCATTTAAAGCCATAAAAAGTTCATTTTGGCTCTCACACCTTAACTAAATGTTGTAGACTCAAACTTTTTGCTGTCATTAGTGTATGTTAGCAAAATGAAGATGATTCAAGCATTAATTTCATTGTGCTTTTGCTCATTTTGAAGATTTTGACATTTTCACCTGAAGTGTACAATCAGGCTGAAAATGCATTTAAAGCAATAAAAAGTTCATTTTGGCTCTCACACCTAAACTAAATGTTGTAGACTCAAACTTTTTGCTGTCATTAGTATATTTTATCAAAATGAAGATGATTCAAGCATTAATTTTATTGTGCTTTTGCTCATTTTGAAGATTTTGACATTTTCACCTGAAGTGCACAATCGGGCTGAAAATGCATTTAAAGCCATAAAAAGTTCATTTTGGCTCTCACACCTTAACTAAATGTTGTAGACTCAAACTTTTTGCTGTCATTAGTGTATTTTAGCAAAATGAAGATGATTCAAGCATTAATTTCATTGTGCTTTTGCTCATTTTGAAGATTTTGACATTTTCACCTGAAGTGTAGAATCAGGCTGAAAATGCATTTAAAGCCATAAAAAGTTCATTTTGGCTCTCACACCTTAACTAATAAATGTTGTAGACTCAAACTTTTTGCTGTCATTAGTGTATGTTAGCAAAATGAAGATTATTCAAGCATTAATTTCATTGTGCTTTTGCTCATTTTGAAGATTTTGACATTTTCACCTGAAGTGTACAATCGGGCTGAAAATGCATTTAAAGCCATAAAAAGTTCATTTTGGCTCTCACACCTTAACTAAATGTTGTAGACTCAAACTTTTTGCTGTCATTAGTGTATGTTAGCAAAATGAAGATGATTCAAGCATTAATTTCATTGTGCTTTTGCTCATTTTGAAGATTTTGACATTTTCACCTGAAGTGTACAATCAGGCTGAAAATGCATTTAAAGCAATAAAAAGTTCATTTTGGCTCTCACACCTAAACTAAATGTTGTAGACTCAAACTTTTTGCTGTCATTAGTATATTTTAGTAAAATGAAGATGATTCAAGCATTAATTTTATTGTGCTTTTGCTCATTTTGAAGATTTTGACATTTTCACCTGAAGTGCACAATCGGGCTGAAAATACATTTAAAGCCATAAAAAGTTCATTTTGGCTCTCACACCTTAACTAAATGTTGTAGACTCAAACTTTTTGCTGTCATTAGTGTATGTTAGCAAAATGAATATGATTCAAGCATTAATTTCATTGTGCTTTTGCTCATTTGGAAGATTTTGACATTTTCACCTGAAGTGTACAATTAGGGGCTGAAAACGCGTTTAAAGCAATAAAAAGTTCATTTTGGCTCTCACACCTAAACTAAATGTTGTAGACTCAAACTTTTTGCTGTCATTAGTATCTTTTAGCAAAATGAAGATGATTCAAGCATTAATTTTATTGTGCTTTTGCTCATTTTGAAGATTTTGACATTTTCACCTGAAGTGCACAATCGGGCTGAAAATGCATTTAAAGCCATAAAAAGTCCTTTTCGTCTCTCACACCTTAACTAAATGTTGTAGACTCAAACTTTTTGCTGTCATTAGTGTATGTTAGCAAAATGAAGATGATTCAAGCATTAATTTCATTGTGCTTTTGCTCATTTTGAAGATTTTGACATTTTCACCTGAAGTGTACAATCGGGCTGAAAATGCATTTAAAGCCATAAAAAGTTCATTTTGGCTCTCACACCTTAACTAAATGTTGTAGACTCAAACTTTTTGCTGTCATTAGTGTATGTTAGCAAAATGAAGATGATTCAAGCATTAATTTCATTGTGCTTTTGCTCATTTTGAAGATTTTGACATTTTAACCTGAAGTGTACAATCAGGCTGAAAATGCATTTAAAGCAATAAAAAGTTCATTTTGGCTCTCACACCTAAACTAAATGTTGTAGACTCAAACTTTTTGCTGTCATTAATATATTTTAGCAAAATGAAGATGATTCAAGCATTAATTTTATTGTGCTTTTGCTCATTTTGAAGATTTTGACATTTTCACCTGAAGTGTACAATCGGGCTGAAAATGCATTTAAAGCCATAAAAAGTTCATTTTGGCTCTCACACCTTAACTAAATGTTGTAGACTCAAACTTTTTGCTGTCATTAGTGTATGTTAGCAAAATGAAGATGATTCAAGCATTAATTTCATTGTGCTTTTGCTCATTTTGAAGATTTTGACATTTTCACCTGAAGTGTACAATCAGGGGCTGAAAACGCGTTTAAAGCAATAAAAAGTTCATTTTGGCTCTCACACCTTAACTAAATGTTGTAGACTCAAACTTTTTGCTGTCATTAGTGTATTTTAGCAAAATGAAGATGATTCAAGCATTAATTTCATTGTGCTTTTGCTCATTTTGAAGATTTTGACATTTTCACCTGAAGTGTACAATCGGGCTGAAAATGCATTTAAAGCCATAAAAAGTTCATTTTGGCTCTCACACCTTAACTAAATGTTGTAGACTCAAACTTTTTGCTGTCATTAGTGTATGCTAGCAAAATGAAGATGATTCAAGCATTAATTTCATTGTGCTTTTGCTCATTTTGAAGATTTTGACATTTTCACCTGAAGTGTACAATCAGGGGCTGAAAACGCGTTTAAAGCAATAAAAAGTTCATTTTGGCTCTCACACCTAAATTAAATGTTGTAGACTCAAACTTTTTGCTGTCATTAGTATATTTTAGCAAAATGAAGATGATTCAAGCATTAATTTCATTGTGCTTTTGCTCATTTTGAAGATTTTGACATTTTCACCTGAAGTGTACAATCAGGCTGAAAATGCATTTAAAGCAATAAAAAGTTCATTTTGGCTCTCACACCTAAACTAAATGTTGTAGACTCAAACTTTTTGCTGTCATTAGTATATTTTATCAAAATGAAGATGATTCAAGCATTAATTTTATTGTGCTTTTGCTCATTTTGAAGATTTTGACATTTTCACCTGAAGTGCACAATCGGGCTGAAAATGCATTTAAAGCCATAAAAAGTTCATTTTGGCTCTCACACCTTAACTAAATGTTGTAGACTCAAACTTTTTGCTGTCATTAGTGTATTTTAGCAAAATGAAGATGATTCAAGCATTAATTTCATTGTGCTTTTGCTCATTTTGAAGATTTTGACATTTTCACCTGAAGTGTAGAATCAGGCTGAAAATGCATTTAAAGCCATAAAAAGTTCATTTTGGCTCTCACACCTTAACTAATAAATGTTGTAGACTCAAACTTTTTGCTGTCATTAGTGTATGTTAGCAAAATGAAGATTATTCAAGCATTAATTTCATTGTGCTTTTGCTCATTTTGAAGATTTTGACATTTTCACCTGAAGTGTACAATCGGGCTGAAAATGCATTTAAAGCCATAAAAAGTTCATTTTGGCTCTCACACCTTAACTAAATGTTGTAGACTCAAACTTTTTGCTGTCATTAGTGTATGTTAGCAAAATGAAGATGATTCAAGCATTAATTTCATTGTGCTTTTGCTCATTTTGAAGATTTTGACATTTTCACCTGAAGTGTACAATCAGGCTGAAAATGCATTTAAAGCAATAAAAAGTTCATTTTGGCTCTCACACCTAAACTAAATGTTGTAGACTCAAACTTTTTGCTGTCATTAGTATATTTTAGTAAAATGAAGATGATTCAAGCATTAATTTTATTGTGCTTTTGCTCATTTTGAAGATTTTGACATTTTCACCTGAAGTGCACAATCGGGCTGAAAATACATTTAAAGCCATAAAAAGTTCATTTTGGCTCTCACACCTTAACTAAATGTTGTAGACTCAAACTTTTTGCTGTCATTAGTGTATGTTAGCAAAATGAATATGATTCAAGCATTAATTTCATTGTGCTTTTGCTCATTTGGAAGATTTTGACATTTTCACCTGAAGTGTACAATTAGGGGCTGAAAACGCGTTTAAAGCAATAAAAAGTTCATTTTGGCTCTCACACCTAAACTAAATGTTGTAGACTCAAACTTTTTGCTGTCATTAGTATCTTTTAGCAAAATGAAGATGATTCAAGCATTAATTTTATTGTGCTTTTGCTCATTTTGAAGATTTTGACATTTTCACCTGAAGTGCACAATCGGGCTGAAAATGCATTTAAAGCCATAAAAAGTCCTTTTCGTCTCTCACACCTTAACTAAATGTTGTAGACTCAAACTTTTTGCTGTCATTAGTGTATGTTAGCAAAATGAAGATGATTCAAGCATTAATTTCATTGTGCTTTTGCTCATTTTGAAGATTTTGACATTTTCACCTGAAGTGTACAATCGGGCTGAAAATGCATTTAAAGCCATAAAAAGTTCATTTTGGCTCTCACACCTTAACTAAATGTTGTAGACTCAAACTTTTTGCTGTCATTAGTGTATGTTAGCAAAATGAAGATGATTCAAGCATTAATTTCATTGTGCTTTTGCTCATTTTGAAGATTTTGACATTTTAACCTGAAGTGTACAATCAGGCTGAAAATGCATTTAAAGCAATAAAAAGTTCATTTTGGCTCTCACACCTAAACTAAATGTTGTAGACTCAAACTTTTTGCTGTCATTAATATATTTTAGCAAAATGAAGATGATTCAAGCATTAATTTTATTGTGCTTTTGCTCATTTTGAAGATTTTGACATTTTCACCTGAAGTGTACAATCGGGCTGAAAATGCATTTAAAGCCATAAAAAGTTCATTTTGGCTCTCACACCTTAACTAAATGTTGTAGACTCAAACTTTTTGCTGTCATTAGTATATTTTAGCAAAATGAAGATGATTCAAGCATTAATTTTATTGTGCTTTTGCTCATTTTGAAGATTTTGACATTTTCACCTGAAGTGTACAATCGGGCTGAAAATGCATTTAAAGCCATAAAAAGTTCATTTTGGCTCTCACACCTTAACTAAATGTTGTAGACTCAAACTTTTTGCTGTCATTAGTGTATGTTAGCAAAATGAAGATGATTCAAGCATTAATTTCATTGTGCTTTTGCTCATTTTGAAGATTTTGACATTTTCACCTGAAGTGTACAATCAGGCTGAAAATGCATTTAAAGCCATAAAAAGTTCATTTTGGCTCTCACACCTTAACTAAATGTTGTAGACTCAAACTTTTTGCTGTCATTAGTGTATTTTAGCAAAATGAAGATGATTCAAGCATTAATTTCATTGTGCTTTTGCTCATTTTGAAGATTTTGACATTTTCACCTGAAGTGTACAATTAGGGGCTGAAAACGCGTTTAAAGCAATAAAAAGTTCATTTTGGCTCTCACACCTTAACTAAATGTTGTAGACTCAAACTTTTTGCTGTCATTAGTATATTTTAGCAAAATGAAGATGATTCAAGCATTAATTTTATTGTGCTTTTGCTCATTTTGAAGATTTTGACATTTTCACCTGAAGTGTACAATCGGGCTGAAAATGCATTTAAAGCCATAAAAAGTTCATTTTGGCTCTCACACCTTAACTAAATGTTGTAGACTCAAACTTTTTGCTGTCATTAGTGTATGTTAGCAAAATGAAGATGATTCAAGCATTAATTTCATTGTGCTTTTGCTCATTTTGAAGATTTTGACATTTTCACCTGAAGTGCACAATCGGGCTGAAAATGCATTTAAAGCCATAAAAAGTCCTTTTCGTCTCTCACACCTTAACTAAATGTTGTAGACTCAAACTTTTTGCTGTCATTAGTGTATGTTAGCAAAATGAAGATGATTCAAGCATTAATTTCATTGTGCTTTTGCTCATTTTGAAGATTTTGACATTTTCACCTGAAGTGTACAATCGGGCTGAAAATGCATTTAAAGCCATAAAAAGTTCATTTTGGCTCTCACACCTTAACTAAATGTTGTAGACTCAAACTTTTTGCTGTCATTAGTGTATGTTAGCAAAATGAAGATGATTCAAGCATTAATTTCATTGTGCTTTTGCTCATTTTGAAGATTTTGACATTTTAACCTGAAGTGTACAATCAGGCTGAAAATGCATTTAAAGCAATAAAAAGTTCATTTTGGCTCTCACACCTAAACTAAATGTTGTAGACTCAAACTTTTTGCTGTCATTAATATATTTTAGCAAAATGAAGATGATTCAAGCATTAATTTTATTGTGCTTTTGCTCATTTTGAAGATTTTGACATTTTCACCTGAAGTGTACAATCGGGCTGAAAATGCATTTAAAGCCATAAAAAGTTCATTTTGGCTCTCACACCTTAACTAAATGTTGTAGACTCAAACTTTTTGCTGTCATTAGTGTATGTTAGCAAAATGAAGATGATTCAAGCATTAATTTCATTGTGCTTTTGCTCATTTTGAAGATTTTGACATTTTCACCTGAAGTGTACAATCAGGGGCTGAAAACGCGTTTAAAGCAATAAAAAGTTCATTTTGGCTCTCACACCTTAACTAAATGTTGTAGACTCAAACTTTTTGCTGTCATTAGTGTATTTTAGCAAAATGAAGATGATTCAAGCATTAATTTCATTGTGCTTTTGCTCATTTTGAAGATTTTGACATTTTCACCTGAAGTGTACAATCGGGCTGAAAATGCATTTAAAGCCATAAAAAGTTCATTTTGGCTCTCACACCTTAACTAAATGTTGTAGACTCAAACTTTTTGCTGTCATTAGTGTATGTTAGCAAAATGAAGATGATTCAAGCATTAATTTCATTGTGCTTTTGCTCATTTTGAAGATTTTGACATTTTCACCTGAAGTGTACAATCAGGCTGAAAATGCATTTAAAGCAATAAAAAGTTCATTTTGGCTCTCACACCTAAACTAAATGTTGCAGACTCAAACTTTTTGCTGTCATTAGTGTATTTTAGCAAAATGAAGATGATTCAAGCATTAATTTCATTGTGCTTTTGCTCATTTTGAAGATTTTGACATTTTCACCTGAAGTGTACAATTAGGGGCTGAAAACGCGTTTAAAGCAATAAAAAGTTCATTTTGGCTCTCACACCTAAACTAAATGTTGTAGACTCAAACTTTTTGCTGTCATTAGTATATTTTAGCAAAATGAAGATGATTCAAGCATTAATTTTATTGTGCTTTTGCTCATTTTGAAGATTTTGACATTTTCACCTGAAGTGTACAATCGGGCTGAAAATGCATTTAAAGCCATAAAAAGTTCATTTTGGCTCTCACACCTTAACTAAATGTTGTAGACTCAAACTTTTTGCTGTCATTAGTGTATGTTAGCAAAATGAAGATGATTCAAGCATTAATTTCATTGTGCTTTTGCTCATTTTGAAGATTTTGACATTTTCACCTGAAGTGTACAATCAGGCTGAAAATGCATTTAAAGCAATAAAAAGTTCATTTCGGCTCTCACACCTAAACTAAATGTTGTAGACTCAAACTTTTTGCTGTCATTAGTATATTTTAGCAAAATGAAGATGATTCAAGCATTAATTTTATTGTGCTTTTGCTCATTTTGAAGATTTTGACATTTTCACCTGAAGTGCACAATCGGGCTGAAAATGCATTTAAAGCCATAAAAAGTACATTTTGGCTCTCACACCTTAACTAAATGTTGTAGACTCAAACTTTTTGCTGTCATTAGTGTATTTTAGCAAAATGAAGATGATTCAAGCATTAATTTCATTGTGCTTTTGCTCATTTTGAAGATTTTGACATTTTCACCTGAAGTGTACAATCGGGCTGAAAATGCATTTAAAGCCATAAAAAGTTCATTTTGGCTCTCACACCTTAACTAAATGTTGTAGACTCAAACTTTTTGCTGTCATTAGTGTATTTTAGCAAAATGAAGATGATTCAAGCATTAATTTCATTGTGCTTTTGCTCATTTTGAAGATTTTGACATTTTCACCTGAAGTGTAGAATCAGGCTGAAAATGCATTTAAAGCCATAAAAAGTTCATTTTGGCTCTCACACCTTAACTAATAAATGTTGTAGACTCAAACTTTTTGCTGTCATTAGTGTATGTTAGCAAAATGAAGATTATTCAAGCATTAATTTCATTGTGCTTTTGCTCATTTTGAAGATTTTGACATTTTCACCTGAAGTGTACAATCGGGCTGAAAATGCATTTAAAGCCATAAAAAGTTCATTTTGGCTCTCACACCTAAACTAAATGTTGTAGACTCAAACTTTTTGCTGTCATTAATATATTTTAGCAAAATGAAGATGATTCAAGCATTAATTTTATTGTGCTTTTGCTCATTTTGAAGATTTTGACATTTTCACCTGAAGTGTACAATCGGGCTGAAAATGCATTTAAAGCCATAAAAAGTTCATTTTGGCTCTCACACCTTAACTAAATGTTGTAGACTCAAACTTTTTGCTGTCATTAGTGTATGTTAGCAAAATGAAGATGATTCAAGCATTAATTTCATTGTGCTTTTGCTCATTTTGAAGATTTTGACATTTTCACCTGAAGTGTACAATCAGGGGCTGAAAACGCGTTTAAAGCAATAAAAAGTTCATTTTGGCTCTCACACCTTAACTAAATGTTGTAGACTCAAACTTTTTGCTGTCATTAGTGTATTTTAGCAAAATGAAGATGATTCAAGCATTAATTTCATTGTGCTTTTGCTCATTTTGAAGATTTTGACATTTTCACCTGAAGTGTACAATCGGGCTGAAAATGCATTTAAAGCCATAAAAAGTTCATTTTGGCTCTCACACCTTAACTAAATGTTGTAGACTCAAACTTTTTGCTGTCATTAGTGTATGTTAGCAAAATGAAGATGATTCAAGCATTAATTTCATTGTGCTTTTGCTCATTTTGAAGATTTTGACATTTTCACCTGAAGTGTACAGTCAGGCTGAAAATGCATTTAAAGCAATAAAAAGTTCATTTTGGCTCTCACACCTAAACTAAATGTTGCAGACTCAAACTTTTTGCTGTCATTAGTGTATTTTAGCAAAATGAAGATGATTCAAGCATTAATTTCATTGTGCTTTTGCTCATTTTGAAGATTTTGACATTTTCACCTGAAGTGTACAATTAGGGGCTGAAAACGCGTTTAAAGCAATAAAAAGTTCATTTTGGCTCTCACACCTAAACTAAATGTTGTAGACTCAAACTTTTTGCTGTCATTAGTATATTTTAGCAAAATGAAGATGATTCAAGCATTAATTTTATTGTGCTTTTGCTCATTTTGAAGATTTTGACATTTTCACCTGAAGTGTACAATCGGGCTGAAAATGCATTTAAAGCCATAAAAAGTTCATTTTGGCTCTCACACCTTAACTAAATGTTGTAGACTCAAACTTTTTGCTGTCATTAGTGTATGTTAGCAAAATGAAGATGATTCAAGCATTAATTTCATTGTGCTTTTGCTCATTTTGAAGATTTTGACATTTTCACCTGAAGTGTACAATCAGGCTGAAAATGCATTTAAAGCAATAAAAAGTTCATTTCGGCTCTCACACCTAAACTAAATGTTGTAGACTCAAACTTTTTGCTGTCATTAGTATATTTTAGCAAAATGAAGATGATTCAAGCATTAATTTTATTGTGCTTTTGCTCATTTTGAAGATTTTGACATTTTCACCTGAAGTGCACAATCGGGCTGAAAATGCATTTAAAGCCATAAAAAGTACATTTTGGCTCTCACACCTTAACTAAATGTTGTAGACTCAAACTTTTTGCTGTCATTAGTGTATTTTAGCAAAATGAAGATGATTCAAGCATTAATTTCATTGTGCTTTTGCTCATTTTGAAGATTTTGACATTTTCACCTGAAGTGTACAATCGGGCTGAAAATGCATTTAAAGCCACAAAAAGTTCATTTTGGCTCTCACACCTTAACTAAATGTTGTAGACTCAAACTTTTTGCTGTCATTAGTGTATTTTAGCAAAATGAAGATGATTCAAGCATTAATTTCATTGTGCTTTTGCTCATTTTGAAGATTTTGACATTTTCACCTGAAGTGTAGAATCAGGCTGAAAATGCATTTAAAGCCATAAAAAGTTCATTTTGGCTCTCACACCTTAACTAATAAATGTTGTAGACTCAAACTTTTTGCTGTCATTAGTGTATGTTAGCAAAATGAAGATTATTCAAGCATTAATTTCATTGTGCTTTTGCTCATTTTGAAGATTTTGACATTTTCACCTGAAGTGTACAATTAGGGGCTGAAAACGCGTTTAAAGCAATAAAAAGTTCATTTTGGCTCTCACACCTAAACTAAATGTTGTAGACTCAAACTTCTTGCTGTCATTAGTATATTTTAGCAAAATGAAGATGATTCAAGCATTAATTTTATTGTGCTTTTGCTCATTTTGAAGATTTTGACATTTTCACCTGAAGTGTACAATCGGGCTGAAAATGCATTTAAAGCCATAAAAAGTTCATTTTGGCTCTCACACCTTAACTAAATGTTGTAGACTCGAACTTTTTGCTGTCATTAGTGTATGTTAGCAAAATGAAGATGATTCAAGCATTAATTTCATTGTGCTTTTGCTCATTTTGAAGATTTTGACATTTTCACCTGAAGTGTACAATCAGGCTGAAAACGCGTTTAAAGCAATAAAAAGTTCATTTTGGCTCTCACACCTTAACTAAATGTTGTAGACTCAAACTTGTTGCTGTCATTAGTGTATTTTAGCAAAATGAAGATGATTCAAGCATTAATTTCATTGTGCTTTTGCTCATTTTGAAGATTTTGACATTTTCACCTGAAGTGTACAATCAGGCTGAAAATGCATTTAAAGCAATAAAAAGTTCATTTTGGCTCTCACACCTAAACTAAATGTTGCAGACTCAAACTTTTTGCTGTCATTAGTGTATTTTAGCAAAATGAAGATGATTCAAGCATTAATTTCATTGTGCTTTTGCTCATTTTGAAGATTTTGACATTTTCACCTGAAGTGTACAATTAGGGGCTGAAAACGCGTTTAAAGCAATAAAAAGTTCATTTTGGCTCTCACACCTAAACTAAATGTTGTAGACTCAAACTTTTTGCTGTCATTAGTATATTTTAGCAAAATGAAGATGATTCAAGCATTAATTTTATTGTGCTTTTGCTCATTTTGAAGATTTTGACATTTTCACCTGAAGTGTACAATCGGGCTGAAAATGCATTTAAAGCCAT
This sequence comes from Leptonotus elevatus, assembly GCF_054856555.1. Taxonomy (NCBI): domain Eukaryota; kingdom Metazoa; phylum Chordata; class Actinopteri; order Syngnathiformes; family Syngnathidae; genus Leptonotus; species Leptonotus elevatus. The sequence goes on from NW_028233711.1 coordinate 135,356, forward strand.
AAAAAGTTCATTTTGGCTCTCACACCTTAACTAAATGTTGTAGACTCAAACTTTTTGCTGTCATTAGTGTATGTTAGCAAAATGAAGATGATTCAAGCATTAATTTCATTGTGCTTTTGCTCATTTTGAAGATTTTGACATTTTCACCTGAAGTGTACAATCAGGCTGAAAATGCATTTAAAGCAATACAAAGTTCGTTTTGGCTCTCACACCTAAACTAAATGTTGTAGACTCAAAGTTTTTGCTGTCATTAGTATATTTTAGCAAAATGAAGATGATTCAAGCATTAATTTTATTGTGCTTTTGCTCATTTTGAAGATTTTGACATTTTCACCTGAAGTGTACAATCGGGCTGAAAATGCATTTAAAGCAATAGAAAGTTCATTTTGGCTCTCACACCTTAACTAAATGTTGTAGACTCAAACTTTTTGCTGTCATTAGTGTATGTTAGCAAAATGAAGATGATTCAAGCATTAATTTCATTGTGCTTTTGCTCATTTTGAAGATTTTGACATTTTCACCTGAAGTGTACAATCGGGCTGAAAATGCATTTAAAGCCATAAAAAGTTCATTTTGGCTCTCACACCTTAACTAAATGTTGTAGACTCAAACTTTTTGCTGTCATTAGTGTATGTTAGCAAAATGAAGATGATTCAAGCATTAATTTCATTGTGCTTTTGCTCATTTTGAAGATTTTGACATTTTAACCTGAAGTGTACAATCAGGCTGAAAATGCATTTAAAGCAATAAAAAGTTCATTTTGGCTCTCACATCTAAACTAAATGTTGTAGACTCAAACTTTTTGCTGTCATTAGTATATTTTAGCAAAATGAAGATGATTCAAGCATTAATTTTATTGTGCTTTTGCTCATTTTGAAGATTTTGACATTTTCACCTGAAGTGTACAATCGGGCTGAAAATGCATTTAAAGCCATAAAAAGTTCATTTTGGCTCTCACACCTTAACTAAATGTTGTAGACTCAAACTTTTTGCTGTCATTAGTGTATGTTAGCAAAATGAAGATGATTCAAGCATTAATTTCATTGTGCTTTTGCTCATTTTGAAGATTTTGACATTTTCACCTGAAGTGTACAATCAGGGGCTGAAAACGCGTTTAAAGCAATAAAAAGTTCATTTTGGCTCTCACACCTTAACTAAATGTTGTAGACTCAAACTTTTTGCTGTCATTAGTGTATTTTAGCAAAATGAAGATGATTCAAGCATTAATTTCATTGTGCTTTTGCTCATTTTGAAGATTTTGACATTTTCACCTGAAGTGTACAATCGGGCTGAAAATGCATTTAAAGCCATAAAAAGTTCATTTTGGCTCTCACACCTTAACTAAATGTTGTAGACTCAAACTTTTTGCTGTCATTAGTGTATGTTAGCAAAATGAAGATGATTCAAGCATTAATTTCATTGTGCTTTTGCTCATTTTGAAGATTTTGACATTTTCACCTGAAGTGTACAATCAGGCTGAAAATGCATTTAAAGCAATAAAAAGTTCATTTCGGCTCTCACACCTAAACTAAATGTTGTAGACTCAAACTTTTTGCTGTCATTAGTATATTTTAGCAAAATGAAGATGATTCAAGCATTAATTTTATTGTGCTTTTGCTCATTTTGAAGATTTTGACATTTTCACCTGAAGTGCACAATCGGGCTGAAAATGCATTTAAAGCCATAAAAAGTACATTTTGGCTCTCACACCTTAACTAAATGTTGTAGACTCAAACTTTTTGCTGTCATTAGTGTATTTTAGCAAAATGAAGATGATTCAAGCATTAATTTCACTGTGCTTTTGCTCATTTTGAAGATTTTGACATTTTCCCCTGAAGTGTACAATCGGGCTGAAAATGCATTTAAAGCCACAAAAAGTTCATTTTGGCTCTCACACCTTAACTAAATGTTGTAGACTCAAACTTTTTGCTGTCATTAGTGTATTTTAGCAAAATGAAGATGATTCAAGCATTAATTTCATTGTGCTTTTGCTCATTTTGAAGATTTTGACATTTTCACCTGAAGTGTAGAATCAGGCTGAAAATGCATTTAAAGCCATAAAAAGTTCATTTTGGCTCTCACACCTTAACTAATAAATGTTGTAGACTCAAACTTTTTGCTGTCATTAGTGTATGTTAGCAAAATGAAGATTATTCAAGCATTAATTTCATTGTGCTTTTGCTCATTTTGAAGATTTTGACATTTTCACCTGAAGTGTACAATCGGGCTGAAAATGCATTTAAAGCCATAAAAAGTTCATTTTGGCTCTCACACCTTAACTAAATGTTGTAGACTCAAACTTTTTGCTGTCATTAGTGTATGTTAGCAAAATGAAGATGATTCAAGCATTAATTTCATTGTGCTTTTGCTCATTTTGAAGATTTTGACATTTTCACCTGAAGTGTACAATCAGGCTGAAAATGCATTTAAAGCAATAAAAAGTTCATTTTGGCTCTCACACCTAAACTAAATGTTGTAGACTCAAACTTTTTGCTGTCATTAGTATATTTTAGTAAAATGAAGATGATTCAAGCATTAATTTTATTGTGCTTTTGCTCATTTTGAAGATTTTGACATTTTCACCTGAAGTGCACAATCGGGCTGAAAATACATTTAAAGCCATAAAAAGTTCATTTTGGCTCTCACACCTTAACTAAATGTTGTAGACTCAAACTTTTTGCTGTCATTAGTGTATGTTAGCAAAATGAAGATGATTCAAGCATTAATTTCATTGTGCTTTTGCTCATTTTGAAGATTTTGACATTTTCACCTGAAGTGTACAATTAGGGGCTGAAAACGCGTTTAAAGCAATAAAAAGTTCATTTTGGCTCTCACACCTAAACTAAATGTTGTAGACTCAAACTTTTTGCTGTCATTAGTATATTTTAGCAAAATGAAGATGATTCAAGCATTAATTTTATTGTGCTTTTGCTCATTTTGAAGATTTTGACATTTTCACCTGAAGTGCACAATCGGGCTGAAAATGCATTTAAAGCCATAAAAAGTTCATTTTGGCTCTCACACCTAAACTAAATGTTGTAGACTCAAACTTTTTGCTGTCATTAGTGTATGTTAGCAAAATTAAGATGATTCAAGCATTAATTTCATTGTGCTTTTGCTCATTTTGAAGATTTTGACATTTTCACCTGAAGTGTACAATTAGGGGCTGAAAACGCGTTTAAAGCAATAAAAAGTTCATTTTGGCTCTCACACCTAAACTAAATGTTGTAGACTCAAACTTCTTGCTGTCATTAGTATATTTTAGCAAAATGAAGATGATTCAAGCATTAATTTTATTGTGCTTTTGCTCATTTTGAAGATTTTGACATTTTCACCTGAAGTGTACAATCGGGCTGAAAATGCATTTAAAGCCATAAAAAGTTCATTTTGGCTCTCACACCTTAACTAAATGTTGTAGACTCGAACTTTTTGCTGTCATTAGTGTATGTTAGCAAAATGAAGATGATTCAAGCATTAATTTCATTGTGCTTTTGCTCATTTTGAAGATTTTGACATTTTCACCTGAAGTGTACAATCAGGCTGAAAATGCATTTAAAGCAATAAAAAGTTCATTTTGGCTCTCACACCTAAACTAAATGTTGTAGACTCAAACTTTTTGCTGTCATTAGTATATTTTAGCAAAATGAAGATGATTCAAGCATTAATTTTATTGTGCTTTTGCTCATTTTGAAGATTTTGACATTTTCACCTGAAGTGTACAATCGGGCTGAAAATGCATTTAAAGCCATAAAAAGTTCATTTTGGCTCTCACACCTTAACTAAATGTTGTAGACTCAAACTTTTTGCTGTCATTAGTGTATGTTAGCAAAATGAAGATGATTCAAGCATTAATTTCATTGTGCTTTTGCTCATTTTGAAGATTTTGACATTTTCACCTGAAGTGTACAATCAGGGGCTGAAAACGCGTTTAAAGCAATAAAAAGTTCATTTTGGCTCTCACACCTTAACTAAATGTTGTAGACTCAAACTTGTTGCTGTCATTAGTGTATTTTAGCAAAATGAAGATGATTCAAGCATTAATTTCATTGTGCTTTTGCTCATTTTGAAGATTTTGACATTTTCACCTGAAGTGTACAATCAGGCTGAAAATGCATTTAAAGCAATAAAAAGTTCATTTTGGCTCTCACACCTAAACTAAATGTTGCAGACTCAAACTTTTTGCTGTCATTAGTGTATTTTAGCAAAATGAAGATGATTCAAGCATTAATTTCATTGTGCTTTTGCTCATTTTGAAGATTTTGACATTTTCACCTGAAGTGTACAATTAGGGGCTGAAAACGCGTTTAAAGCAATAAAAAGTTCATTTTGGCTCTCACACCTAAACTAAATGTTGTAGACTCAAACTTTTTGCTGTCATTAGTATATTTTAGCAAAATGAAGATGATTCAAGCATTAATTTTATTGTGCTTTTGCTCATTTTGAAGATTTTGACATTTTCACCTGAAGTGTACAATCGGGCTGAAAATGCATTTAAAGCCATAAAAAGTTCATTTTGGCTCTCACACCTTAACTAAATGTTGTAGACTCAAACTTTTTGCTGTCATTAGTGTATGTTAGCAAAATGAAGATGATTCAAGCATTAATTTCATTGTGCTTTTGCTCATTTTGAAGATTTTGACATTTTCACCTGAAGTGTACAATCAGGCTGAAAATGCATTTAAAGCAATAAAAAGTTCATTTTGGCTCTCACACCTAAACTAAATGTTGTAGACTCAAAGTTTTTGCTGTCATTAGTATATTTTAGCAAAATGAAGATGATTCAAGCATTAATTTTATTGTGCTTTTGCTCATTTTGAAGATTTTGACATTTTCACCTGAAGTGTACAATCGGGCTGAAAATGCATTTAAAGCAATAGAAAGTTCATTTTGGCTCTCACACCTTAACTAAATGTTGTAGACTCAAACTTTTTGCTGTCATTAGTGTATGTTAGCAAAATGAAGATGATTCAAGCATTAATTTCATTGTGCTTTTGCTCATTTTGAAGATTTTGACATTTTCACCTGAAGTGTACAATCGGGCTGAAAATGCATTTAAAGCCATAAAAAGTTCATTTTGGCTCTCACACCTTAACTAAATGTTGTAGACTCAAACTTTTTGCTGTCAGTGTATGTTAGCAAAATGAAGATGATTCAAGCATTAATTTCATTGTGCTTTTGCTCATTTTGAAGATTTTGACATTTTAACCTGAAGTGTACAATCAGGCTGAAAATGCATTTAAAGCAATAAAAAGTTCATTTTGGCTCTCACATCTAAACTAAATGTTGTAGACTCAAACTTTTTGCTGTCATTAGTATATTTTAGCAAAATGAAGATGATTCAAGCATTAATTTTATTGTGCTTTTGCTCATTTTGAAGATTTTGACATTTTCACCTGAAGTGTACAATCGGGCTGAAAATGCATTTAAAGCCATAAAAAGTTCATTTTGGCTCTCACACCTTAACTAAATGTTGTAGACTCAAACTTTTTGCTGTCATTAGTGTATGTTAGCAAAATGAAGATGATTCAAGCATTAATTTCATTGTGCTTTTGCTCATTTTGAAGATTTTGACATTTTCACCTGAAGTGTACAATCAGGGGCTGAAAACGCGTTTAAAGCAATAAAAAGTTCATTTTGGCTCTCACACCTTAACTAAATGTTGTAGACTCAAACTTTTTGCTGTCATTAGTGTATTTTAGCAAAATGAAGATGATTCAAGCATTAATTTCATTGTGCTTTTGCTCATTTTGAAGATTTTGACATTTTCACCTGAAGTGTACAATCGGGCTGAAAATGCATTTAAAGCCATAAAAAGTTCATTTTGGCTCTCACACCTTAACTAAATGTTGTAGACTCAAACTTTTTGCTGTCATTAGTGTATGTTAGCAAAATGAAGATGATTCAAGCATTAATTTCATTGTGCTTTTGCTCATTTTGAAGATTTTGACATTTTCACCTGAAGTGTACAATCAGGCTGAAAATGCATTTAAAGCAATAAAAAGTTCATTTCGGCTCTCACACCTAAACTAAATGTTGTAGACTCAAACTTTTTGCTGTCATTAGTATATTTTAGCAAAATGAAGATGATTCAAGCATTAATTTTATTGTGCTTTTGCTCATTTTGAAGATTTTGACATTTTCACCTGAAGTGCACAATCGGGCTGAAAATGCATTTAAAGCCATAAAAAGTACATTTTGGCTCTCACACCTTAACTAAATGTTGTAGACTCAAACTTTTTGCTGTCATTAGTGTATTTTAGCAAAATGAAGATGATTCAAGCATTAATTTCATTGTGCTTTTGCTCATTTTGAAGATTTTGACATTTTCACCTGAAGTGTACAATCGGGCTGAAAATGCATTTAAAGCCACAAAAAGTTCATTTTGGCTCTCACACCTTAACTAAATGTTGTAGACTCAAACTTTTTGCTGTCATTAGTGTATTTTAGCAAAATGAAGATGATTCAAGCATTAATTTCATTGTGCTTTTGCTCATTTTGAAGATTTTGACATTTTCACCTGAAGTGTAGAATCAGGCTGAAAATGCATTTAAAGCCATAAAAAGTTCATTTTGGCTCTCACACCTTAACTAATAAATGTTGTAGACTCAAACTTTTTGCTGTCATTAGTGTATGTTAGCAAAATGAAGATTATTCAAGCATTAATTTCATTGTGCTTTTGCTCATTTTGAAGATTTTGACATTTTCACCTGAAGTGTACAATCGGGCTGAAAATGCATTTAAAGCCATAAAAAGTTCATTTTGGCTCTCACACCTTAACTAAATGTTGTAGACTCAAACTTTTTGCTGTCATTAGTGTATGTTAGCAAAATGAAGATGATTCAAGCATTAATTTCATTGTGCTTTTGCTCATTTTGAAGATTTTGACATTTTCACCTGAAGTGTACAATCAGGCTGAAAATGCATTTAAAGCAATAAAAAGTTCATTTTGGCTCTCACACCTAAACTAAATGTTGTAGACTCAAACTTTTTGCTGTCATTAGTATATTTTAGTAAAATGAAGATGATTCAAGCATTAATTTTATTGTGCTTTTGCTCATTTTGAAGATTTTGACATTTTCACCTGAAGTGCACAATCGGGCTGAAAATACATTTAAAGCCATAAAAAGTTCATTTTGGCTCTCACACCTTAACTAAATGTTGTAGACTCAAACTTTTTGCTGTCATTAGTGTATGTTAGCAAAATGAAGATGATTCAAGCATTAATTTCATTGTGCTTTTGCTCATTTTGAAGATTTTGACATTTTCACCTGAAGTGTACAATTAGGGGCTGAAAACGCGTTTAAAGCAATAAAAAGTTCATTTTGGCTCTCACACCTAAACTAAATGTTGTAGACTCAAACTTTTTGCTGTCATTAGTATATTTTAGCAAAATGAAGATGATTCAAGCATTAATTTTATTGTGCTTTTGCTCATTTTGAAGATTTTGACATTTTCACCTGAAGTGCACAATCGGGCTGAAAATGCATTTAAAGCCATAAAAAGTTCATTTTGGCTCTCACACCTAAACTAAATGTTGTAGACTCAAACTTTTTGCTGTCATTAGTGTATGTTAGCAAAATTAAGATGATTCAAGCATTAATTTCATTGTGCTTTTGCTCATTTTGAAGATTTTGACATTTTCACCTGAAGTGTACAATTAGGGGCTGAAAACGCGTTTAAAGCAATAAAAAGTTCATTTTGGCTCTCACACCTAAACTAAATGTTGTAGACTCAAACTTCTTGCTGTCATTAGTATATTTTAGCAAAATGAAGATGATTCAAGCATTAATTTTATTGTGCTTTTGCTCATTTTGAAGATTTTGACATTTTCACCTGAAGTGTACAATCGGGCTGAAAATGCATTTAAAGCCATAAAAAGTTCATTTTGGCTCTCACACCTTAACTAAATGTTGTAGACTCGAACTTTTTGCTGTCATTAGTGTATGTTAGCAAAATGAAGATGATTCAAGCATTAATTTCATTGTGCTTTTGCTCATTTTGAAGATTTTGACATTTTCACCTGAAGTGTACAATCAGGCTGAAAATGCATTTAAAGCAATAAAAAGTTCATTTTGGCTCTCACACCTAAACTAAATGTTGTAGACTCAAACTTTTTGCTGTCATTAGTATATTTTAGCAAAATGAAGATGATTCAAGCATTAATTTTATTGTGCTTTTGCTCATTTTGAAGATTTTGACATTTTCACCTGAAGTGTACAATCGGGCTGAAAATGCATTTAAAGCCATAAAAAGTTCATTTTGGCTCTCACACCTTAACTAAATGTTGTAGACTCAAACTTTTTGCTGTCATTAGTGTATGTTAGCAAAATGAAGATGATTCAAGCATTAATTTCATTGTGCTTTTGCTCATTTTGAAGATTTTGACATTTTCACCTGAAGTGTACAATCAGGGGCTGAAAACGCGTTTAAAGCAATAAAAAGTTCATTTTGGCTCTCACACCTTAACTAAATGTTGTAGACTCAAACTTGTTGCTGTCATTAGTGTATTTTAGCAAAATGAAGATGATTCAAGCATTAATTTCATTGTGCTTTTGCTCATTTTGAAGATTTTGACATTTTCACCTGAAGTGTACAATCAGGCTGAAAATGCATTTAAAGCAATAAAAAGTTCATTTTGGCTCTCACACCTAAACTAAATGTTGCAGACTCAAACTTTTTGCTGTCATTAGTGTATTTTAGCAAAATGAAGATGATTCAAGCATTAATTTCATTGTGCTTTTGCTCATTTTGAAGATTTTGACATTTTCACCTGAAGTGTACAATTAGGGGCTGAAAACGCGTTTAAAGCAATAAAAAGTTCATTTTGGCTCTCACACCTAAACTAAATGTTGTAGACTCAAACTTTTTGCTGTCATTAGTATATTTTAGCAAAATGAAGATGATTCAAGCATTAATTTTATTGTGCTTTTGCTCATTTTGAAGATTTTGACATTTTCACCTGAAGTGTACAATCGGGCTGAAAATGCATTTAAAGCCATAAAAAGTTCATTTTGGCTCTCACACCTTAACTAAATGTTGTAGACTCAAACTTTTTGCTGTCATTAGTGTATGTTAGCAAAATGAAGATGATTCAAGCATTAATTTCATTGTGCTTTTGCTCATTTTGAAGATTTTGACATTTTCACCTGAAGTGTACAATCAGGCTGAAAATGCATTTAAAGCAATAAAAAGTTCATTTTGGCTCTCACACCTAAACTAAATGTTGTAGACTCAAAGTTTTTGCTGTCATTAGTATATTTTAGCAAAATGAAGATGATTCAAGCATTAATTTTATTGTGCTTTTGCTCATTTTGAAGATTTTGACATTTTCACCTGAAGTGTACAATCGGGCTGAAAATGCATTTAAAGCAATAGAAAGTTCATTTTGGCTCTCACACCTTAACTAAATGTTGTAGACTCAAACTTTTTGCTGTCATTAGTGTATGTTAGCAAAATGAAGATGATTCAAGCATTAATTTCATTGTGCTTTTGCTCATTTTGAAGATTTTGACATTTTCACCTGAAGTGTACAATCGGGCTGAAAATGCATTTAAAGCCATAAAAAGTTCATTTTGGCTCTCACACCTTAACTAAATGTTGTAGACTCAAACTTTTTGCTGTCATTAGTGTATGTTAGCAAAATGAAGATGATTCAAGCATTAATTTCATTGTGCTTTTGCTCATTTTGAAGATTTTGACATTTTCACCTGAAGTGTACAATCAGGGGCTGAAAACGCGTTTAAAGCAATAAAAAGTTCATTTTGGCTCTCACACCTTAACTAAATGTTGTAGACTCAAACTTTTTGCTGTCATTAGTGTATTTTAGCAAAATGAAGATGATTCAAGCATTAATTTCATTGTGCTTTTGCTCATTTTGAAGATTTTGACATTTTCACCTGAAGTGTACAATCGGGCTGAAAATGCATTTAAAGCCATAAAAAGTTCATTTTGGCTCTCACACCTTAACTAAATGTTGTAGACTCAAACTTTTTGCTGTCATTAGTGTATGTTAGCAAAATGAAGATGATTCAAGCATTAATTTCATTGTGCTTTTGCTCATTTTGAAGATTTTGACATTTTCACCTGAAGTGTACAATCAGGCTGAAAATGCATTTAAAGCAATAAAAAGTTCATTTCGGCTCTCACACCTAAACTAAATGTTGTAGACTCAAACTTTTTGCTGTCATTAGTATATTTTAGCAAAATGAAGATGATTCAAGCATTAATTTTATTGTGCTTTTGCTCATTTTGAAGATTTTGACATTTTCACCTGAAGTGCACAATCGGGCTGAAAATGCATTTAAAGCCATAAAAAGTACATTTTGGCTCTCACACCTTAACTAAATGTTGTAGACTCAAACTTTTTGCTGTCATTAGTGTATTTTAGCAAAATGAAGATGATTCAAGCATTAATTTCATTGTGCTTTTGCTCATTTTGAAGATTTTGACATTTTCACCTGAAGTGTACAATCAGGCTGAAAATGCATTTAAAGCCATAAAAAGTTCATTTTGGCTCTCACACCTTAACTAATAAATGTTGTAGACTCAAACTTTTTGCTGTCATTAGTGTATGTTAGCAAAATGAAGATTATTCAAGCATTAATTTCATTGTGCTTTTGCTCATTTTGAAGATTTTGACATTTTCACCTGAAGTGTACAATCGGGCTGAAAATGCATTTAAAGCCATAAAAAGTTCATTTTGGCTCTCACACCTTAACTAAATGTTGTAGACTCAAACTTTTTGCTGTCATTAGTGTATGTTAGCAAAATGAAGATGATTCAAGCATTAATTTCATTGTGCTTTTGCTCATTTTGAAGATTTTGACATTTTCACCTGAAGTGTACAATCAGGCTGAAAATGCATTTAAAGCAATAAAAAGTTCATTTTGGCTCTCACACCTAAACTAAATGTTGTAGACTCAAACTTTTTGCTGTCATTAGTATATTTTAGTAAAATGAAGATGATTCAAGCATTAATTTTATTGTGCTTTTGCTCATTTTGAAGATTTTGACATTTTCACCTGAAGTGCACAATCGGGCTGAAAATACATTTAAAGCCATAAAAAGTTCATTTTGGCTCTCACACCTTAACTAAATGTTGTAGACTCAAACTTTTTGCTGTCATTAGTGTATGTTAGCAAAATGAAGATGATTCAAGCATTAATTTCATTGTGCTTTTGCTCATTTTGAAGATTTTGACATTTTCACCTGAAGTGTACAATTAGGGGCTGAAAACGCGTTTAAAGCAATAAAAAGTTCATTTTGGCTCTCACACCTAAACTAAATGTTGTAGACTCAAACTTTTTGCTGTCATTAGTATATTTTAGCAAAATGAAGATGATTCAAGCATTAATTTTATTGTGCTTTTGCTCATTTTGAAGATTTTGACATTTTCACCTGAAGTGCACAATCGGGCTGAAAATGCATTTAAAGCCATAAAAAGTTCATTTTGGCTCTCACACCTAAACTAAATGTTGTAGACTCAAACTTTTTGCTGTCATTAGTGTATGTTAGCAAAATTAAGATGATTCAAGCATTAATTTCATTGTGCTTTTGCTCATTTTGAAGATTTTGACATTTTCACCTGAAGTGTACAATTAGGGGCTGAAAACGCGTTTAAAGCAATAAAAAGTTCATTTTGGCTCTCACACCTAAACTAAATGTTGTAGACTCAAACTTCTTGCTGTCATTAGTATATTTTAGCAAAATGAAGATGATTCAAGCATTAATTTTATTGTGCTTTTGCTCATTTTGAAGATTTTGACATTTTCACCTGAAGTGTACAATCGGGCTGAAAATGCATTTAAAGCCATAAAAAGTTCATTTTGGCTCTCACACCTTAACTAAATGTTGTAGACTCGAACTTTTTGCTGTCATTAGTGTATGTTAGCAAAATGAAGATGATTCAAGCATTAATTTCATTGTGCTTTTGCTCATTTTGAAGATTTTGACATTTTCACCTGAAGTGTACAATCAGGCTGAAAATGCATTTAAAGCAATAAAAAGTTCATTTTGGCTCTCACACCTAAACTAAATGTTGTAGACTCAAACTTTTTGCTGTCATTAGTATATTTTAGCAAAATGAAGATGATTCAAGCATTAATTTTATTGTGCTTTTGCTCATTTTGAAGATTTTGACATTTTCACCTGAAGTGTACAATCGGGCTGAAAATGCATTTAAAGCCATAAAAAGTTCATTTTGGCTCTCACACCTTAACTAAATGTTGTAGACTCAAACTTTTTGCTGTCATTAGTGTATGTTAGCAAAATGAAGATGATTCAAGCATTAATTTCATTGTGCTTTTGCTCATTTTGAAGATTTTGACATTTTCACCTGAAGTGTACAATCAGGGGCTGAAAACGCGTTTAAAGCAATAAAAAGTTCATTTTGGCTCTCACACCTTAACTAAATGTTGTAGACTCAAACTTGTTGCTGTCATTAGTGTATTTTAGCAAAATGAAGATGATTCAAGCATTAATTTCATTGTGCTTTTGCTCATTTTGAAGATTTTGACATTTTCACCTGAAGTGTACAATCAGGCTGAAAATGCATTTAAAGCAATAAAAAGTTCATTTTGGCTCTCACACCTAAACTAAATGTTGCAGACTCAAACTTTTTGCTGTCATTAGTGTATTTTAGCAAAATGAAGATGATTCAAGCATTAATTTCATTGTGCTTTTGCTCATTTTGAAGATTTTGACATTTTCACCTGAAGTGTACAATTAGGGGCTGAAAACGCGTTTAAAGCAATAAAAAGTTCATTTTGGCTCTCACACCTAAACTAAATGTTGTAGACTCAAACTTTTTGCTGTCATTAGTATATTTTAGCAAAATGAAGATGATTCAAGCATTAATTTTATTGTGCTTTTGCTCATTTTGAAGATTTTGACATTTTCACCTGAAGTGTACAATCGGGCTGAAAATGCATTTAAAGCCATAAAAAGTTCATTTTGGCTCTCACACCTTAACTAAATGTTGTAGACTCAAACTTTTTGCTGTCATTAGTGTATGTTAGCAAAATGAAGATGATTCAAGCATTAATTTCATTGTGCTTTTGCTCATTTTGAAGATTTTGACATTTTCACCTGAAGTGTACAATCAGGCTGAAAATGCATTTAAAGCAATAAAAAGTTCATTTTGGCTCTCACACCTAAACTAAATGTTGTAGACTCAAAGTTTTTGCTGTCATTAGTATATTTTAGCAAAATGAAGATGATTCAAGCATTAATTTTATTGTGCTTTTGCTCATTTTGAAGATTTTGACATTTTCACCTGAAGTGTACAATCGGGCTGAAAATGCATTTAAAGCAATAGAAAGTTCATTTTGGCTCTCACACCTTAACTAAATGTTGTAGACTCAAACTTTTTGCTGTCATTAGTGTATGTTAGCAAAATGAAGATGATTCAAGCATTAATTTCATTGTGCTTTTGCTCATTTTGAAGATTTTGACATTTTCACCTGAAGTGTACAATCGGGCTGAAAATGCATTTAAAGCCATAAAAAGTTCATTTTGGCTCTCACACCTTAACTAAATGTTGTAGACTCAAACTTTTTGCTGTCATTAGTGTATGTTAGCAAAATGAAGATGATTCAAGCATTAATTTCATTGTGCTTTTGCTCATTTTGAAGATTTTGACATTTTAACCTGAAGTGTACAATCAGGCTGAAAATGCATTTAAAGCAATAAAAAGTTCATTTTGGCTCTCACATCTAAACTAAATGTTGTAGACTCAAACTTTTTGCTGTCATTAGTATATTTTAGCAAAATGAAGATGATTCAAGCATTAATTTTATTGTGCTTTTGCTCATTTTGAAGATTTTGACATTTTCACCTGAAGTGTACAATCGGGCTGAAAATGCATTTAAAGCCATAAAAAGTTCATTTTGGCTCTCACACCTTAACTAAATGTTGTAGACTCAAACTTTTTGCTGTCATTAGTGTATGTTAGCAAAATGAAGATGATTCAAGCATTAATTTCATTGTGCTTTTGCTCATTTTGAAGATTTTGACATTTTCACCTGAAGTGTACAATCAGGGGCTGAAAACGCGTTTAAAGCAATAAAAAGTTCATTTTGGCTCTCACACCTTAACTAAATGTTGTAGACTCAAACTTTTTGCTGTCATTAGTGTATTTTAGCAAAATGAAGATGATTCAAGCATTAATTTCATTGTGCTTTTGCTCATTTTGAAGATTTTGACATTTTCACCTGAAGTGTACAATCGGGCTGAAAATGCATTTAAAGCCATAAAAAGTTCATTTTGGCTCTCACACCTTAACTAAATGTTGTAGACTCAAACTTTTTGCTGTCATTAGTGTATGTTAGCAAAATGAAGATGATTCAAGCATTAATTTCATTGTGCTTTTGCTCATTTTGAAGATTTTGACATTTTCACCTGAAGTGTACAATCAGGCTGAAAATGCATTTAAAGCAATAAAAAGTTCATTTCGGCTCTCACACCTAAACTAAATGTTGTAGACTCAAACTTTTTGCTGTCATTAGTGTATTTTAGCAAAATGAAGATGATTCAAGCATTAATTTCATTGTGCTTTTGCTCATTTTGAAGATTTTGACATTTTCACCTGAAGTGTACAATCAGGCTGAAAATGCATTTAAAGCCATAAAAAGTTCATTTTGGCTCTCACACCTTAACTAAATGTTGTAGACTCAAACTTTTTGCTGTCATTAGTGTATGTTAGCAAAATGAAGATGATTCAAGCATTAATTTCATTGTGCTTTTGCTCATTTTGAAGATTTTGACATTTTCACCTGAAGTGTACAATCAGGCTGAAAATGCATTTAAAGCCATAAAAAGTTCATTTTGGCTCTCACACCTTAACTAAATGTTGTAGACTCAAACTTTTTGCTGTCATTAGTGTATTTTAGCAAAATGAAGATGATTCAAGCATTAATTTCATTGTGCTTTTGCTCATTTTGAAGATTTTGACATTTTCACCTGAAGTGTACAATCAGGCTGAAAATGCATTTAAAGCCATAAAAAGTTCATTTTGGCTCTCACACCTTAACTAAATGTTGTAGACTCAAACTTTTTGCTGTCATTAGTGTATTTTAGCAAAATGAAGATGATTCAAGCATTAATTTCATTGTGCTTTTGCTCATTTTGAAGATTTTGACATTTTCACCTGAAGTGTACAATTAGGGGCTGAAAACGCGTTTAAAGCAATAAAAAGTTCATTTTGGCTCTCACACCTTAACTAAATGTTGTAGACTCAAACTTTTTGCTGTCATTAGTGTATGTTAGCAAAATGAAGATGATTCAAGCATTAATTTCATTGTGCTTTTGCTCATTTTGAAGATTTTGACATTTTCACCTGAAGTGTACAATCAGGCTGAAAATGCATTTAAAGCCATAAAAAGTTCATTTTGGCTCTCACACCTTAACTAAATGTTGTAGACTCAAACTTTTTGCTGTCATTAGTGTATTTTAGCAAAATGAAGATGATTCAAGCATTAATTTCATTGTGCTTTTGCTCATTTTGAAGATTTTGACATTTTCACCTGAAGTGTACAATCAGGCTGAAAATGCATTTAAAGCCATAAAAAGTTCATTTTGGCTCTCACACCTTAACTAAATGTTGTAGACTCAAACTTTTTGCTGTCATTAGTGTATTTTAGCAAAATGAAGATGATTCAAGCATTAATTTCATTGTGCTTTTGCTCATTTTGAAGATTTTGACATTTTCACCTGAAGTGTACAATTAGGGGCTGAAAACGCGTTTAAAGCAATAAAAAGTTCATTTTGGCTCTCACACCTTAACTAAATGTTGTAGACTCAAACTTTTTGCTGTCATTAGTATATTTTAGCAAAATGAAGATGATTCAAGCATTAATTTTATTGTGCTTTTGCTCATTTTGAAGATTTTGACATTTTCACCTGAAGTGTACAATCGGGCTGAAAATGCATTTAAAGCCATAAAAAGTTCATTTTGGCTCTCACACCTTAACTAAATGTTGTAGACTCAAACTTTTTGCTGTCATTAGTGTATGTTAGCAAAATGAAGATGATTCAAGCATTAATTTCATTGTGCTTTTGCTCATTTTGAAGATTTTGACATTTTCACCTGAAGTGTACAATCAGGCTGAAAATGCATTTAAAGCCATAAAAAGTTCATTTTGGCTCTCACACCTTAACTAAATGTTGTAGACTCAAACTTTTTGCTGTCATTAGTGTATTTTAGCAAAATGAAGATGATTCAAGCATTAATTTCATTGTGCTTTTGCTCATTTTGAAGATTTTGACATTTTCACCTGAAGTGTACAATTAGGGGCTGAAAACGCGTTTAAAGCAATAAAAAGTTCATTTTGGCTCTAACACCTTAACTAAATGTTGTAGACTCAAACTTTTTGCTGTCATTAGTATATTTTAGCAAAATGAAGATGATTCAAGCATTAATTTTATTGTGCTTTTGCTCATTTTGAAGATTTTGACATTTTCACCTGAAGTGTACAATCGGGCTGAAAATGCATTTAAAGCCATAAAAAGTTCATTTTGGCTCTCACACCTAAACTAAATGTTGTAGACTCAAACTTTTTGCTGTCATTAGTATATTTTAGCAAAATGAAGATGATTCAAGCATTAATTTTATTGTGCTTTTGCTCATTTTGAAGATTTTGACATTTTCACCTGAAGTGCACAATCGGGCTGAAAATGCATTTAAAGCCATAAAAAGTACATTTTGGCTCTCACACCTTAACTAAATGTTGTAGACTCAAACTTTTTGCTGTCATTAGTGTATTTTAGCAAAATGAAGATGATTCAAGCATTAATTTCATTGTGCTTTTGCTCATTTTGAAGATTTTGACATTTTCACCTGAAGTGTACAATCAGGCTGAAAATGCATTTAAAGCCATAAAAAGTTCATTTTGGCTCTCACACCTTAACTAAATGTTGTAGACTCAAACTTTTTGCTGTCATTAGTGTATTTTAGCAAAATGAAGATGATTCAAGCATTAATTTCATTGTGCTTTTGCTCATTTTGAAGATTTTGACATTTTCACCTGAAGTGTACAATCGGGCTGAAAATGCATTTAAAGCCATAAAAAGTTCATTTTGGCTCTCACACCTTAACTAAATGTTGTAGACTCAAACTTTTTGCTGTCATTAGTGTATGTTAGCAAAATGAAGATGATTCAAGCATTAATTTCATTGTGCTTTTGCTCATTTTGAAGATTTTGACATTTTCACCTGAAGTGTACAATCAGGCTGAAAATGCATTTAAAGCCATAAAAAGTTCATTTTGGCTCTCACACCTTAACTAAATGTTGTAGACTCAAACTTTTTGCTGTCATTAGTGTATTTAAGCAAAATGAAGATGATTCAAGCATTAATTTCATTGTGCTTTTGCTCATTTTGAAGATTTTGACATTTTCACCTGAAGTGTACAATCAGGCTGAAAATGCATTTAAAGCCATAAAAAGTTCATTTTGGCTCTCACACCTTAACTAAATGTTGTAGACTCAAACTTTTTGCTGTCATTAGTATATTTTAGCAAAATGAAGATGATTCAAGCATTAATTTTATTGTGCTTTTGCTCATTTTGAAGATTTTGACATTTTCACCTGAAGTGTACAATCGGGCTGAAAATGCATTTAAAGCCATAAAAAGTTCATTTTGGCTCTCACACCTTAACTAAATGTTGTAGACTCAAACTTTTTGCTGTCATTAGTGTATGTTAGCAAAATGAAGATGATTCAAGCATTAATTTCATTGTGCTTTTGCTCATTTTGAAGATTTTGACATTTTCACCTGAAGTGTACAATCAGGCTGAAAATGCATTTAAAGCCATAAAAAGTTCATTTTGGCTCTCACACCTTAACTAAATGTTGTAGACTCAAACTTTTTGCTGTCATTAGTGTATTTTAGCAAAATGAAGATGATTCAAGCATTAATTTCATTGTGCTTTTGCTCATTTTGAAGATTTTGACATTTTCACCTGAAGTGTACAATTAGGGGCTGAAAACGCGTTTAAAGCAATAAAAAGTTCATTTTGGCTCTCACACCTTAACTAAATGTTGTAGACTCAAACTTTTTGCTGTCATTAGTATATTTTAGCAAAATGAAGATGATTCAAGCATTAATTTTATTGTGCTTTTGCTCATTTTGAAGATTTTGACATTTTCACCTGAAGTGTACAATCGGGCTGAAAATGCATTTAAAGCCATAAAAAGTTCATTTTGGCTCTCACACCTTAACTAAATGTTGTAGACTCAAACTTTTTGCTGTCATTAGTGTATGTTAGCAAAATGAAGATGATTCAAGCATTAATTTCATTGTGCTTTTGCTCATTTTGAAGATTTTGACATTTTCACCTGAAGTGTACAATCAGGCTGAAAATGCATTTAAAGCCATAAAAAGTTCATTTTGGCTCTCACACCTTAACTAAATGTTGTAGACTCAAACTTTTTGCTGTCATTAGTGTATTTTAGCAAAATGAAGATGATTCAAGCATTAATTTCATTGTGCTTTTGCTCATTTTGAAGATTTTGACATTTTCACCTGAAGTGTACAATTAGGGGCTGAAAACGCGTTTAAAGCAATAAAAAGTTCATTTTGGCTCTAACACCTTAACTAAATGTTGTAGACTCAAACTTTTTGCTGTCATTAGTATATTTTAGCAAATGAAGATGATTCAAGCATTAATTTTATTGTGCTTTTGCTCATTTTGAAGATTTTGACATTTTCACCTGAAGTGTACAATCGGGCTGAAAATGCATTTAAAGCCATAAAAAGTTCATTTTGGCTCTCACACCTAAACTAAATGTTGTAGACTCAAACTTTTTGCTGTCATTAGTATATTTTAGCAAAATGAAGATGATTCAAGCATTAATTTTATTGTGCTTTTGCTCATTTTGAAGATTTTGACATTTTCACCTGAAGTGCACAATCGGGCTGAAAATGCATTTAAAGCCATAAAAAGTACATTTTGGCTCTCACACCTTAACTAAATGTTGTAGACTCAAACTTTTTGCTGTCATTAGTGTATTTTAGCAAAATGAAGATGATTCAAGCATTAATTTCATTGTGCTTTTGCTCATTTTGAAGATTTTGACATTTTCACCTGAAGTGTACAATCGGGCTGAAAATGCATTTAAAGCCACAAAAAGTTCATTTTGGCTCTCACACCTTAACTAAATGTTGTAGACTCAAACTTTTTGCTGTCATTAGTGTATTTTAGCAAAATGAAGATGATTCAAGCATTAATTTCATTGTGCTTTTGCTCATTTTGAAGATTTTGACATTTTCACCTGAAGTGTAGAATCAGGCTGAAAATGCATTTAAAGCCATAAAAAGTTCATTTTGGCTCTCACACCTTAACTAATAAATGTTGTAGACTCAAACTTTTTGCTGTCATTAGTGTATGTTAGCAAAATGAAGATTATTCAAGCATTAATTTCATTGTGCTTTTGCTCATTTTGAAGATTTTGACATTTTCACCTGAAGTGTACAATCGGGCTGAAAATGCATTTAAAGCCATAAAAAGTTCATTTTGGCTCTCACACCTTAACTAAATGTTGTAGACTCAAACTTTTTGCTGTCATTAGTGTATGTTAGCAAAATGAAGATGATTCAAGCATTAATTTCATTGTGCTTTTGCTCATTTTGAAGATTTTGACATTTTCACCTGAAGTGTACAATCAGGCTGAAAATGCATTTAAAGCAATAAAAAGTTCATTTTGGCTCTCACACCTAAACTAAATGTTGTAGACTCAAACTTTTTGCTGTCATTAGTATATTTTAGTAAAATGAAGATGATTCAAGCATTAATTTTATTGTGCTTTTGCTCATTTTGAAGATTTTGACATTTTCACCTGAAGTGCACAATCGGGCTGAAAATACATTTAAAGCCATAAAAAGTTCATTTTGGCTCTCACACCTTAACTAAATGTTGTAGACTCAAACTTTTTGCTGTCATTAGTGTATGTTAGCAAAATGAAGATGATTCAAGCATTAATTTCATTGTGCTTTTGCTCATTTTGAAGATTTTGACATTTTCACCTGAAGTGTACAATCAGGCTGAAAATGCATTTAAAGCCATAAAAAGTTCATTTTGGCTCTCACACCTTAACTAAATGTTGTAGACTCAAACTTTTTGCTGTCATTAGTGTATTTTAGCAAAATGAAGATGATTCAAGCATTAATTTCATTGTGCTTTTGCTCATTTTGAAGATTTTGACATTTTCACCTGAAGTGTACAATCAGGCTGAAAATGCATTTAAAGCCATAAAAAGTTCATTTTGGCTCTCACACCTTAACTAAATGTTGTAGACTCAAACTTTTTGCTGTCATTAGTGTATGTTAGCAAAATGAAGATGATTCAAGCATTAATTTCATTGTGCTTTTGCTCATTTTGAAGATTTTGACATTTTCACCTGAAGTGTACAATCAGGCTGAAAATGCATTTAAAGCCATAAAAAGTTCATTTTGGCTCTCACACCTTAACTAAATGTTGTAGACTCAAACTTTTTGCTGTCATTAGTGTATTTTAGCAAAATGAAGATGATTCAAGCATTAATTTCATTGTGCTTTTGCTCATTTTGAAGATTTTGACATTTTCACCTGAAGTGTACAATTAGGGGCTGAAAACGCGTTTAAAGCAATAAAAAGTTCATTTTGGCTCTCACACCTTAACTAAATGTTGTAGACTCAAACTTTTTGCTGTCATTAGTATATTTTAGCAAAATGAAGATGATTCAAGCATTAATTTTATTGTGCTTTTGCTCATTTTGAAGATTTTGACATTTTCACCTGAAGTGTACAATCGGGCTGAAAATGCATTTAAAGCCATAAAAAGTTCATTTTGGCTCTCACACCTTAACTAAATGTTGTAGACTCAAACTTTTTGCTGTCATTAGTGAATGTTAGCAAAATGAAGATGATTCAAGCATTAATTTCATTGTGCTTTTGCTCATTTTGAAGATTTTGACATTTTCACCTGAAGTGTACAATCAGGCTGAAAATGCATTTAAAGCCATAAAAAGTTCATTTTGGCTCTCACACCTTAACTAAATGTTGTAGACTCAAACTTTTTGCTGTCATTAGTGTATTTTAGCAAAATGAAGATGATTCAAGCATTAATTTCATTGTGCTTTTGCTCATTTTGAAGATTTTGACATTTTCACCTGAAGTGTACAATCAGGCTGAAAATGCATTTAAAGCCATAAAAAGTTCATTTTGGCTCTCACACCTTAACTAAATGTTGTAGACTCAAACTTTTTGCTGTCATTAGTGTATGTTAGCAAAATGAAGATGATTCAAGCATTAATTTCATTGTGCTTTTGCTCATTTTTAAGATTTTGACATTTTCACCTGAAGTGTACAATCAGGCTGAAAATGCATTTAAAGCCATAAAAAGTTCATTTTGGGTCTCACACCTTAACTAAATGTTGTAGACTCAAACTTTTTGCTGTCATTAGTGTATTTTAGCAAAATGAAGATGATTCAAGCATTAATTTCATTGTTCTTTTGCTCATTTTGAAGATTTTGACATTTTCACCTGAAGTGTACAATTAGGGGCTGAAAACGCGTTTAAAGCAATAAAAAGTTCATTTTGGCTCTAACACCTTAACTAAATGTTGTAGACTCAAACTTTTTGCTGTCATTAGTATATTTTAGCAAAATGAAGATGATTCAAGCATTAATTTTATTGTGCTTTTGCTCATTTTGAAGATTTTGACATTTTCACCTGAAGTGTACAATCGGGCTGAAAATGCATTTAAAGCCATAAAAAGTTCATTTTGGCTCTCACACCTTAACTAAATGTTGTAGACTCAAACTTTTTGCTGTCATTAGTGTATGTTAGCAAAATGAAGATGATTCAAGCATTAATTTCATTGTGCTTTTGCTCATTTTGAAGATTTTGACATTTTCACCTGAAGTGTACAATCAGGCTGAAAATGCATTTAAAGCCATAAAAAGTTCATTTTGGCTCTCACACCTTAACTAAATGTTGTAGACTCAAACTTTTTGCTGTCATTAGTGTATTTTAGCAAAATGAAGATGATTCAAGCATTAATTTCATTGTGCTTTTGCTCATTTTGAAGATTTTGACATTTTCACCTGAAGTGTACAATCAGGCTGAAAATGCATTTAAAGCCATAAAAAGTTCATTTTGGCTCTCACACCTTAACTAAATGTTGTAGACTCAAACTTTTTGCTGTCATTAGTGTATGTTAGCAAAATGAAGATGATTCAAGCATTAATTTCATTGTGCTTTTGCTCATTTTTAAGATTTTGACATTTTCACCTGAAGTGTACAATCAGGCTGAAAATGCATTTAAAGCCATAAAAAGTTCATTTTGGCTCTCACACCTTAACTAAATGTTGTAGACTCAAACTTTTTGCTGTCATTAGTGTATTTTAGCAAAATGAAGATGATTCAAGCATTAATTTCATTGTGCTTTTGCTCATTTTGAAGATTTTGACATTTTCACCTGAAGTGTACAATTAGGGGCTGAAAACGCGTTTAAAGCAATAAAAAGTTCATTTTGGCTCTCACACCTTAACTAAATGTTGTAGACTCAAACTTTTTGCTGTCATTAGTATATTTTAGCAAAATGAAGATGATTCAAGCATTAATTTTATTGTGCTTTTGCTCATTTTGAAGATTTTGACATTTTCACCTGAAGTGTACAATCAGGCTGAAAATGCATTTAAAGCCATAAAAAGTTCATTTTGGCTCTCACACCTTAACTAAATGTTGTAGACTCAAACTTTTTGCTGTCATTAGTGTATTTTAGCAAAATGAAGATGATTCAAGCATTAATTTCATTGTGCTTTTGCTCATTTTGAAGATTTTGACATTTTCACCTGAAGTGTACAATCAGGCTGAAAATGCATTTAAAGCCATAAAAAGTTCATTTTGGCTCTCACACCTTAACTAAATGTTGTAGACTCAAACTTTTTGCTGTCATTAGTGTATTTTAGCAAAATGAAGATGATTCAAGCATTAATTTCATTGTGCTTTTGCTCATTTTGAAGATTTTGACATTTTCACCTGAAGTGTACAATCAGGCTGAAAATGCATTTAAAGCAATAAAAAGTTCATTTTGGCTCTCACACCTAAACTAAATGTTGCAGACTCAAACTTTTTGCTGTCATTAGTGTATTTTAGCAAAATGAAGATGATTCAAGCATTAATTTCATTGTGCGTTTGCTCATTTTGAAGATTTTGACATTTTCACCTGAAGTGTACAATTAGGGGCTGAAAACGCGTTTAAAGCAATAAAAAGTTCATTTTGGCTCTCACACCTAAACTAAATGTTGTAGACTCAAACTTTTTGCTGTCATTAGTATATTTTAGCAAAATGAAGATGATTCAAGCATTAATTTTATTGTGCTTTTGCTCATTTTGAAGATTTTGACATTTTCACCTGAAGTGTACAATCGGGCTGAAAATGCATTTAAAGCCATAAAAAGTTCATTTTGGCTCTCACACCTTAACTAAATGTTGTAGACTCAAACTTTTTGCTGTCATTAGTGTATGTTAGCAAAATGAAGATGATTCAAGCATTAATTTCATTGTGCTTTTGCTCATTTTGAAGATTTTGACATTTTCACCTGAAGTGTACAATCAGGCTGAAAATGCATTTAAAGCAATAAAAAGTTCATTTTGGCTCTCACACCTAAACTAAATGTTGTAGACTCAAAGTTTTTGCTGTCATTAGTATATTTTAGCAAAATGAAGATGATTCAAGCATTAATTTTATTGTGCTTTTGCTCATTTTGAAGATTTTGACATTTTCACCTGAAGTGTACAATCGGGCTGAAAATGCATTTAAAGCAATAGAAAGTTCATTTTGGCTCTCACACCTTAACTAAATGTTGTAGACTCAAACTTTTTGCTGTCATTAGTGTATTTTAGCAAAATGAAGATGATTCAAGCATTAATTTCATTGTGCTTTTGCTCATTTTGAAGATTTTGACATTTTCACCTGAAGTGTACAATCGGGCTGAAAATGCATTTAAAGCCATAAAAAGTTCATTTTGGCTCTCACACCTTAACTAAATGTTGTAGACTCAAACTTTTTGCTGTCAGTGTATGTTAGCAAAATGAAGATGATTCAAGCATTAATTTCATTGTGCTTTTGCTCATTTTGAAGATTTTGACATTTTAACCTGAAGTGTACAATCAGGCTGAAAATGCATTTAAAGCAATAAAAAGTTCATTTTGGCTCTCACATCTAAACTAAATGTTGTAGACTCAAACTTTTTGCTGTCATTAGTATATTTTAGCAAAATGAAGATGATTCAAGCATTAATTTTATTGTGCTTTTGCTCATTTTGAAGATTTTGACATTTTCACCTGAAGTGTACAATCGGGCTGAAAATGCATTTAAAGCCATAAAAAGTTCATTTTGGCTCTCACACCTTAACTAAATGTTGTAGACTCAAACTTTTTGCTGTCATTAGTGTATGTTAGCAAAATGAAGATGATTCAAGCATTAATTTCATTGTGCTTTTGCTCATTTTGAAGATTTTGACATTTTCACCTGAAGTGTACAATCAGGCTGAAAATGCATTTAAAGCAATAAAAAGTTCATTTCGGCTCTCACACCTAAACTAAATGTTGTAGACTCAAACTTTTTGCTGTCATTAGTATATTTTAGCAAATGAAGATGATTCAAGCATTAATTTTATTGTGCTTTTGCTCATTTTGAAGATTTTGACATTTTCACCTGAAGTGCACAATCGGGCTGAAAATGCATTTAAAGCCATAAAAAGTACATTTTGGCTCTCACACCTTAACTAAATGTTGTAGACTCAAACTTTTTGCTGTCATTAGTGTATTTTAGCAAAATGAAGATGATTCAAGCATTAATTTCATTGTGCTTTTGCTCATTTTGAAGATTTTGACATTTTCACCTGAAGTGTACAATCGGGCTGAAAATGCATTTAAAGCCACAAAAAGTTCATTTTGGCTCTCACACCTTAACTAAATGTTGTAGACTCAAACTTTTTGCTGTCATTAGTGTATTTTAGCAAAATGAAGATGATTCAAGCATTAATTTCATTGTGCTTTTGCTCATTTTGAAGATTTTGACATTTTCACCTGAAGTGTAGAATCAGGCTGAAAATGCATTTAAAGCCATAAAAAGTTCATTTTGGCTCTCACACCTTAACTAATAAATGTTGTAGACTCAAACTTTTTGCTGTCATTAGTGTATGTTAGCAAAATGAAGATTATTCAAGCATTAATTTCATTGTGCTTTTGCTCATTTTGAAGATTTTGACATTTTCACCTGAAGTGTACAATCGGGCTGAAAATGCATTTAAAGCCATAAAAAGTTCATTTTGGCTCTCACACCTTAACTAAATGTTGTAGACTCAAACTTTTTGCTGTCATTAGTGTATGTTAGCAAAATGAAGATGATTCAAGCATTAATTTCATTGTGCTTTTGCTCATTTTGAAGATTTTGACATTTTCACCTGAAGTGTACAATCAGGCTGAAAATGCATTTAAAGCAATAAAAAGTTCATTTTGGCTCTCACACCTAAACTAAATGTTGTAGACTCAAACTTTTTGCTGTCATTAGTATATTTTAGTAAAATGAAGATGATTCAAGCATTAATTTTATTGTGCTTTTGCTCATTTTGAAGATTTTGACATTTTCACCTGAAGTGCACAATCGGGCTGAAAATACATTTAAAGCCATAAAAAGTTCATTTTGGCTCTCACACCTTAACTAAATGTTGTAGACTCAAACTTTTTGCTGTCATTAGTGTATGTTAGCAAAATGAAGATGATTCAAGCATTAATTTCATTGTGCTTTTGCTCATTTTGAAGATTTTGACATTTTCACCTGAAGTGTACAATTAGGGGCTGAAAACGCGTTTAAAGCAATAAAAAGTTCATTTTGGCTCTCACACCTAAACTAAATGTTGTAGACTCAAACTTTTTGCTGTCATTAGTATATTTTAGCAAAATGAAGATGATTCAAGCATTAATTTTATTGTGCTTTTGCTCATTTTGAAGATTTTGACATTTTCACCTGAAGTGCACAATCGGGCTGAAAATGCATTTAAAGCCATAAAAAGTTCATTTTGGCTCTCACACCTAAACTAAATGTTGTAGACTCAAACTTCTTGCTGTCATTAGTATATTTTAGCAAAATGAAGATGATTCAAGCATTAATTTTATTGTGCTTTTGCTCATTTTGAAGATTTTGACATTTTCACCTGAAGTGTACAATCGGGCTGAAAATGCATTTAAAGCCATAAAAAGTTCATTTTGGCTCTCACACCTTAACTAAATGTTGTAGACTCGAACTTTTTGCTGTCATTAGTGTATGTTAGCAAAATGAAGATGATTCAAGCATTAATTTCATTGTGCTTTTGCTCATTTTGAAGATTTTGACATTTTCACCTGAAGTGTACAATCAGGCTGAAAATGCATTTAAAGCAATAAAAAGTTCATTTTGGCTCTCACACCTAAACTAAATGTTGTAGACTCAAACTTTTTGCTGTCATTAGTATATTTTAGCAAAATGAAGATGATTCAAGCATTAATTTTATTGTGCTTTTGCTCATTTTGAAGATTTTGACATTTTCACCTGAAGTGTACAATCGGGCTGAAAATGCATTTAAAGCCATAAAAAGTTCATTTTGGCTCTCACACCTTAACTAAATGTTGTAGACTCAAACTTTTTGCTGTCATTAGTGTATGTTAGCAAAATGAAGATGATTCAAGCATTAATTTCATTGTGCTTTTGCTCATTTTGAAGATTTTGACATTTTCACCTGAAGTGTACAATCAGGGGCTGAAAACGCGTTTAAAGCAATAAAAAGTTCATTTTGGCTCTCACACCTTAACTAAATGTTGTAGACTCAAACTTGTTGCTGTCATTAGTGTATTTTAGCAAAATGAAGATGATTCAAGCATTAATTTCATTGTGCTTTTGCTCATTTTGAAGATTTTGACATTTTCACCTGAAGTGTACAATCAGGCTGAAAATGCATTTAAAGCAATAAAAAGTTCATTTTGGCTCTCACACCTAAACTAAATGTTGCAGACTCAAACTTTTTGCTGTCATTAGTGTATTTTAGCAAAATGAAGATGATTCAAGCATTAATTTCATTGTGCTTTTGCTCATTTTGAAGATTTTGACATTTTCACCTGAAGTGTACAATTAGGGGCTGAAAACGCGTTTAAAGCAATAAAAAGTTCATTTTGGCTCTCACACCTAAACTAAATGTTGTAGACTCAAACTTTTTGCTGTCATTAGTATATTTTAGCAAAATGAAGATGATTCAAGCATTAATTTTATTGTGCTTTTGCTCATTTTGAAGATTTTGACATTTTCACCTGAAGTGTACAATCGGGCTGAAAATGCATTTAAAGCCATAAAAAGTTCATTTTGGCTCTCACACCTTAACTAAATGTTGTAGACTCAAACTTTTTGCTGTCATTAGTGTATGTTAGCAAAATGAAGATGATTCAAGCATTAATTTCATTGTGCTTTTGCTCATTTTGAAGATTTTGACATTTTCACCTGAAGTGTACAATCAGGCTGAAAATGCATTTAAAGCAATAAAAAGTTCATTTTGGCTCTCACACCTAAACTAAATGTTGTAGACTCAAAGTTTTTGCTGTCATTAGTATATTTTAGCAAAATGAAGATGATTCAAGCATTAATTTTATTGTGCTTTTGCTCATTTTGAAGATTTTGACATTTTCACCTGAAGTGTACAATCGGGCTGAAAATGCATTTAAAGCAATAGAAAGTTCATTTTGGCTCTCACACCTTAACTAAATGTTGTAGACTCAAACTTTTTGCTGTCATTAGTGTATGTTAGCAAAATGAAGATGATTCAAGCATTAATTTCATTGTGCTTTTGCTCATTTTGAAGATTTTGACATTTTCACCTGAAGTGTACAATCGGGCTGAAAATGCATTTAAAGCCATAAAAAGTTCATTTTGGCTCTCACACCTTAACTAAATGTTGTAGACTCAAACTTTTTGCTGTCATTAGTGTATGTTAGCAAAATGAAGATGATTCAAGCATTAATTTCATTGTGCTTTTGCTCATTTTGAAGATTTTGACATTTTCACCTGAAGTGTACAATCAGGGGCTGAAAACGCGTTTAAAGCAATAAAAAGTTCATTTTGGCTCTCACACCTTAACTAAATGTTGTAGACTCAAACTTTTTGCTGTCATTAGTGTATTTTAGCAAAATGAAGATGATTCAAGCATTAATTTCATTGTGCTTTTGCTCATTTTGAAGATTTTGACATTTTCACCTGAAGTGTACAATCAGGCTGAAAATGCATTTAAAGCAATAAAAAGTTCATTTCGGCTCTCACACCTAAACTAAATGTTGTAGACTCAAACTTTTTGCTGTCATTAGTATATTTTAGCAAAATGAAGATGATTCAAGCATTAATTTTATTGTGCTTTTGCTCATTTTGAAGATTTTGACATTTTCACCTGAAGTGCACAATCGGGCTGAAAATGCATTTAAAGCCATAAAAAGTACATTTTGGCTCTCACACCTTAACTAAATGTTGTAGACTCAAACGTTTTGCTGTCATTAGTGTATTTTAGCAAAATGAAGATGATTCAAGCATTAATTTCATTGTGCTTTTGCTCATTTTGAAGATTTTGACATTTTCACCTGAAGTGTACAATCGGGCTGAAAATGCATTTAAAGCCACAAAAAGTTCATTTTGGCTCTCACACCTTAACTAAATGTTGTAGACTCAAACTTTTTGCTGTCATTAGTGTATTTTAGCAAAATGAAGATGATTCAAGCATTAATTTCATTGTGCTTTTGCTCATTTTGAAGATTTTGACATTTTCACCTGAAGTGTAGAATCAGGCTGAAAATGCATTTAAAGCCATAAAAAGTTCATTTTGGCTCTAACACCTTAACTAATAAATGTTGTAGACTCAAACTTTTTGCTGTCATTAGTGTATGTTAGCAAAATGAAGATTATTCAAGCATTAATTTCATTGTGCTTTTGCTCATTTTGAAGATTTTGACATTTTCACCTGAAGTGTACAATCGGGCTGAAAATGCATTTAAAGCCATAAAAAGTTCATTTTGGCTCTCACACCTTAACTAAATGTTGTAGACTCAAACTTTTTGCTGTCATTAGTGTATGTTAGCAAAATGAAGATGATTCAAGCATTAATTTCATTGTGCTTTTGCTCATTTTGAAGATTTTGACATTTTCACCTGAAGTGTACAATCAGGCTGAAAATGCATTTAAAGCAATAAAAAGTTCATTTTGGCTCTCACACCTAAACTAAATGTTGTAGACTCAAACTTTTTGCTGTCATTAGTATATTTTAGTAAAATGAAGATGATTCAAGCATTAATTTTATTGTGCTTTTGCTCATTTTGAAGATTTTGACATTTTCACCTGAAGTGCACAATCGGGCTGAAAATACATTTAAAGCCATAAAAAGTTCATTTTGGCTCTCACACCTTAACTAAATGTTGTAGACTCAAACTTTTTGCTGTCATTAGTGTATGTTAGCAAAATGAAGATGATTCAAGCATTAATTTCATTGTGCTTTTGCTCATTTTGAAGATTTTGACATTTTCACCTGAAGTGTACAATTAGGGGCTGAAAACGCGTTTAAAGCAATAAAAAGTTCATTTTGGCTCTCACACCTAAACTAAATGTTGTAGACTCAAACTTTTTGCTGTCATTAGTATATTTTAGCAAAATGAAGATGATTCAAGCATTAATTTTATTGTGCTTTTGCTCATTTTGAAGATTTTGACATTTTCACCTGAAGTGCACAATCGGGCTGAAAATGCATTTAAAGCCATAAAAAGTTCATTTTGGCTCTCACACCTAAACTAAATGTTGTAGACTCAAACTTTTTGCTGTCATTAGTGTATGTTAGCAAAATTAAGATGATTCAAGCATTAATTTCATTGTGCTTTTGCTCATTTTGAAGATTTTGACATTTTCACCTGAAGTGTACAATTAGGGGCTGAAAACGCGTTTAAAGCAATAAAAAGTTCATTTTGGCTCTCACACCTAAACTAAATGTTGTAGACTCAAACTTCTTGCTGTCATTAGTATATTTTAGCAAAATGAAGATGATTCAAGCATTAATTTTATTGTGCTTTTGCTCATTTTGAAGATTTTGACATTTTCACCTGAAGTGTACAATCGGGCTGAAAATGCATTTAAAGCCATAAAAAGTTCATTTTGGCTCTCACACCTTAACTAAATGTTGTAGACTCGAACTTTTTGCTGTCATTAGTGTATGTTAGCAAAATGAAGATGATTCAAGCATTAATTTCATTGTGCTTTTGCTCATTTTGAAGATTTTGACATTTTCACCTGAAGTGTACAATCAGGCTGAAAATGCATTTAAAGCAATAAAAAGTTCATTTTGGCTCTCACACCTAAACTAAATGTTGTAGACTCAAACTTTTTGCTGTCATTAGTATATTTTAGCAAAATGAAGATGATTCAAGCATTAATTTTATTGTGCTTTTGCTCATTTTGAAGATTTTGACATTTTCACCTGAAGTGTACAATCGGGCTGAAAATGCATTTAAAGCCATAAAAAGTTCATTTTGGCTCTCACACCTTAACTAAATGTTGTAGACTCAAACTTTTTGCTGTCATTAGTGTATGTTAGCAAAATGAAGATGATTCAAGCATTAATTTCATTGTGCTTTTGCTCATTTTGAAGATTTTGACATTTTCACCTGAAGTGTACAATCAGGGGCTGAAAACGCGTTTAAAGCAATAAAAAGTTCATTTTGGCTCTCACACCTTAACTAAATGTTGTAGACTCAAACTTGTTGCTGTCATTAGTGTATTTTAGCAAAATGAAGATGATTCAAGCATTAATTTCATTGTGCTTTTGCTCATTTTGAAGATTTTGACATTTTCACCTGAAGTGTACAATCAGGCTGAAAATGCATTTAAAGCAATAAAAAGTTCATTTTGGCTCTCACACCTAAACTAAATGTTGCAGACTCAAACTTTTTGCTGTCATTAGTGTATTTTAGCAAAATGAAGATGATTCAAGCATTAATTTCATTGTGCTTTTGCTCATTTTGAAGATTTTGACATTTTCACCTGAAGTGTACAATTAGGGGCTGAAAACGCGTTTAAAGCAATAAAAAGTTCATTTTGGCTCTCACACCTAAACTAAATGTTGTAGACTCAAACTTTTTGCTGTCATTAGTATATTTTAGCAAAATGAAGATGATTCAAGCATTAATTTTATTGTGCTTTTGCTCATTTTGAAGATTTTGACATTTTCACCTGAAGTGTACAATCGGGCTGAAAATGCATTTAAAGCCATAAAAAGTTCATTTTGGCTCTCACACCTTAACTAAATGTTGTAGACTCAAACTTTTTGCTGTCATTAGTGTATGTTAGCAAAATGAAGATGATTCAAGCATTAATTTCATTGTGCTTTTGCTCATTTTGAAGATTTTGACATTTTCACCTGAAGTGTACAATCAGGCTGAAAATGCATTTAAAGCAATAAAAAGTTCATTTTGGCTCTCACACCTAAACTAAATGTTGTAGACTCAAAGTTTTTGCTGTCATTAGTATATTTTAGCAAAATGAAGATGATTCAAGCATTAATTTTATTGTGCTTTTGCTCATTTTGAAGATTTTGACATTTTCACCTGAAGTGTACAATCGGGCTGAAAATGCATTTAAAGCAATAGAAAGTTCATTTTGGCTCTCACACCTTAACTAAATGTTGTAGACTCAAACTTTTTGCTGTCATTAGTGTATGTTAGCAAAATGAAGATGATTCAAGCATTAATTTCATTGTGCTTTTGCTCATTTTGAAGATTTTGACATTTTCACCTGAAGTGTACAATCGGGCTGAAAATGCATTTAAAGCCATAAAAAGTTCATTTTGGCTCTCACACCTTAACTAAATGTTGTAGACTCAAACTTTTTGCTGTCATTAGTGTATGTTAGCAAAATGAAGATGATTCAAGCATTAATTTCATTGTGCTTTTGCTCATTTTGAAGATTTTGACATTTTCACCTGAAGTGTACAATCAGGGGCTGAAAACGCGTTTAAAGCAATAAAAAGTTCATTTTGGCTCTCACACCTTAACTAAATGTTGTAGACTCAAACTTTTTGCTGTCATTAGTGTATTTTAGCAAAATGAAGATGATTCAAGCATTAATTTCATTGTGCTTTTGCTCATTTTGAAGATTTTGACATTTTCACCTGAAGTGTACAATCGGGCTGAAAATGCATTTAAAGCCATAAAAAGTTCATTTTGGCTCTCACACCTTAACTAAATGTTGTAGACTCAAACTTTTTGCTGTCATTAGTGTATGTTAGCAAAATGAAGATGATTCAAGCATTAATTTCATTGTGCTTTTGCTCATTTTGAAGATTTTGACATTTTCACCTGAAGTGTACAATCAGGCTGAAAATGCATTTAAAGCAATAAAAAGTTCATTTCGGCTCTCACACCTAAACTAAATGTTGTAGACTCAAACTTTTTGCTGTCATTAGTATATTTTAGCAAAATGAAGATGATTCAAGCATTAATTTTATTGTGCTTTTGCTCATTTTGAAGATTTTGACATTTTCACCTGAAGTGCACAATCGGGCTGAAAATGCATTTAAAGCCATAAAAAGTACATTTTGGCTCTCACACCTTAACTAAATGTTGTAGACTCAAACTTTTTGCTGTCATTAGTGTATTTTAGCAAAATGAAGATGATTCAAGCATTAATTTCATTGTGCTTTTGCTCATTTTGAAGATTTTGACATTTTCACCTGAAGTGTACAATCGGGCTGAAAATGCATTTAAAGCCACAAAAAGTTCATTTTGGCTCTCACACCTTAACTAAATGTTGTAGACTCAAACTTTTTGCTGTCATTAGTGTATTTTAGCAAAATGAAGATGATTCAAGCATTAATTTCATTGTGCTTTTGCTCATTTTGAAGATTTTGACATTTTCACCTGAAGTGTAGAATCAGGCTGAAAATGCATTTAAAGCCATAAAAAGTTCATTTTGGCTCTCACACCTTAACTAATAAATGTTGTAGACTCAAACTTTTTGCTGTCATTAGTGTATGTTAGCAAAATGAAGATTATTCAAGCATTAATTTCATTGTGCTTTTGCTCATTTTGAAGATTTTGACATTTTCACCTGAAGTGTACAATCGGGCTGAAAATGCATTTAAAGCCATAAAAAGTTCATTTTGGCTCTCACACCTTAACTAAATGTTGTAGACTCAAACTTTTTGCTGTCATTAGTGTATGTTAGCAAAATGAAGATGATTCAAGCATTAATTTCATTGTGCTTTTGCTCATTTTGAAGATTTTGACATTTTCACCTGAAGTGTACAATCAGGCTGAAAATGCATTTAAAGCAATAAAAAGTTCATTTTGGCTCTCACACCTAAACTAAATGTTGTAGACTCAAACTTTTTGCTGTCATTAGTATATTTTAGTAAAATGAAGATGATTCAAGCATTAATTTTATTGTGCTTTTGCTCATTTTGAAGATTTTGACATTTTCACCTGAAGTGCACAATCGGGCTGAAAATACATTTAAAGCCATAAAAAGTTCATTTTGGCTCTCACACCTTAACTAAATGTTGTAGACTCAAACTTTTTGCTGTCATTAGTGTATGTTAGCAAAATGAAGATGATTCAAGCATTAATTTCATTGTGCTTTTGCTCATTTTGAAGATTTTGACATTTTCACCTGAAGTGTACAATTAGGGGCTGAAAACGCGTTTAAAGCAATAAAAAGTTCATTTTGGCTCTCACACCTAAACTAAATGTTGTAGACTCAAACTTTTTGCTGTCATTAGTATATTTTAGCAAAATGAAGATGATTCAAGCATTAATTTTATTGTGCTTTTGCTCATTTTGAAGATTTTGACATTTTCACCTGAAGTGCACAATCGGGCTGAAAATGCATTTAAAGCCATAAAAAGTTCATTTTGGCTCTCACACCTAAACTAAATGTTGTAGACTCAAACTTTTTGCTGTCATTAGTGTATGTTAGCAAAATTAAGATGATTCAAGCATTAATTTCATTGTGCTTTTGCTCATTTTGAAGATTTTGACATTTTCACCTGAAGTGTACAATTAGGGGCTGAAAACGCGTTTAAAGCAATAAAAAGTTCATTTTGGCTCTCACACCTAAACTAAATGTTGTAGACTCAAACTTCTTGCTGTCATTAGTATATTTTAGCAAAATGAAGATGATTCAAGCATTAATTTTATTGTGCTTTTGCTCATTTTGAAGATTTTGACATTTTCACCTGAAGTGTACAATCGGGCTGAAAATGCATTTAAAGCCATAAAAAGTTCATTTTGGCTCTCACACCTTAACTAAATGTTGTAGACTCGAACTTTTTGCTGTCATTAGTGTATGTTAGCAAAATGAAGATGATTCAAGCATTAATTTCATTGTGCTTTTGCTCATTTTGAAGATTTTGACATTTTCACCTGAAGTGTACAATCAGGCTGAAAATGCATTTAAAGCAATAAAAAGTTCATTTTGGCTCTCACACCTAAACTAAATGTTGTAGACTCAAACTTTTTGCTGTCATTAGTATATTTTAGCAAAATGAAGATGATTCAAGCATTAATTTTATTGTGCTTTTGCTCATTTTGAAGATTTTGACATTTTCACCTGAAGTGTACAATCGGGCTGAAAATGCATTTAAAGCCATAAAAAGTTCATTTTGGCTCTCACACCTTAACTAAATGTTGTAGACTCAAACTTTTTGCTGTCATTAGTGTATGTTAGCAAAATGAAGATGATTCAAGCATTAATTTCATTGTGCTTTTGCTCATTTTGAAGATTTTGACATTTTCACCTGAAGTGTACAATCAGGGGCTGAAAACGCGTTTAAAGCAATAAAAAGTTCATTTTGGCTCTCACACCTTAACTAAATGTTGTAGACTCAAACTTGTTGCTGTCATTAGTGTATTTTAGCAAAATGAAGATGATTCAAGCATTAATTTCATTGTGCTTTTGCTCATTTTGAAGATTTTGACATTTTCACCTGAAGTGTACAATCAGGCTGAAAATGCATTTAAAGCAATAAAAAGTTCATTTTGGCTCTCACACCTAAACTAAATGTTGCAGACTCAAACTTTTTGCTGTCATTAGTGTATTTTAGCAAAATGAAGATGATTCAAGCATTAATTTCATTGTGCTTTTGCTCATTTTGAAGATTTTGACATTTTCACCTGAAGTGTACAATTAGGGGCTGAAAACGCGTTTAAAGCAATAAAAAGTTCATTTTGGCTCTCACACCTAAACTAAATGTTGTAGACTCAAACTTTTTGCTGTCATTAGTATATTTTAGCAAAATGAAGATGATTCAAGCATTAATTTTATTGTGCTTTTGCTCATTTTGAAGATTTTGACATTTTCACCTGAAGTGTACAATCGGGCTGAAAATGCATTTAAAGCCATAAAAAGTTCATTTTGGCTCTCACACCTTAACTAAATGTTGTAGACTCAAACTTTTTGCTGTCATTAGTGTATGTTAGCAAAATGAAGATGATTCAAGCATTAATTTCATTGTGCTTTTGCTCATTTTGAAGATTTTGACATTTTCACCTGAAGTGTACAATCAGGCTGAAAATGCATTTAAAGCAATAAAAAGTTCATTTTGGCTCTCACACCTAAACTAAATGTTGTAGACTCAAAGTTTTTGCTGTCATTAGTATATTTTAGCAAAATGAAGATGATTCAAGCATTAATTTTATTGTGCTTTTGCTCATTTTGAAGATTTTGACATTTTCACCTGAAGTGTACAATCGGGCTGAAAATGCATTTAAAGCAATAGAAAGTTCATTTTGGCTCTCACACCTTAACTAAATGTTGTAGACTCAAACTTTTTGCTGTCATTAGTGTATGTTAGCAAAATGAAGATGATTCAAGCATTAATTTCATTGTGCTTTTGCTCATTTTGAAGATTTTGACATTTTCACCTGAAGTGTACAATCGGGCTGAAAATGCATTTAAAGCCATAAAAAGTTCATTTTGGCTCTCACACCTTAACTAAATGTTGTAGACTCAAACTTTTTGCTGTCATTAGTGTATGTTAGCAAAATGAAGATGATTCAAGCATTAATTTCATTGTGCTTTTGCTCATTTTGAAGATTTTGACATTTTAACCTGAAGTGTACAATCAGGCTGAAAATGCATTTAAAGCAATAAAAAGTTCATTTTGGCTCTCACATCTAAACTAAATGTTGTAGACTCAAACTTTTTGCTGTCATTAGTATATTTTAGCAAAATGAAGATGATTCAAGCATTAATTTTATTGTGCTTTTGCTCATTTTGAAGATTTTGACATTTTCACCTGAAGTGTACAATCGGGCTGAAAATGCATTTAAAGCCATAAAAAGTTCATTTTGGCTCTCACACCTTAACTAAATGTTGTAGACTCAAACTTTTTGCTGTCATTAGTGTATGTTAGCAAAATGAAGATGATTCAAGCATTAATTTCATTGTGCTTTTGCTCATTTTGAAGATTTTGACATTTTCACCTGAAGTGTACAATCAGGGGCTGAAAACGCGTTTAAAGCAATAAAAAGTTCATTTTGGCTCTCACACCTTAACTAAATGTTGTAGACTCAAACTTTTTGCTGTCATTAGTGTATTTTAGCAAAATGAAGATGATTCAAGCATTAATTTCATTGTGCTTTTGCTCATTTTGAAGATTTTGACATTTTCACCTGAAGTGTACAATCGGGCTGAAAATGCATTTAAAGCCATAAAAAGTTCATTTTGGCTCTCACACCTTAACTAAATGTTGTAGACTCAAACTTTTTGCTGTCATTAGTATATTTTAGCAAAATGAAGATGATTCAAGCATTAATTTTATTGTGCTTTTGCTCATTTTGAAGATTTTGACATTTTCACCTGAAGTGTACAATCAGGGGCTGAAAACGCGTTTAAAGCAATAAAAAGTTCATTTTGGCTCTCACACCTTAACTAAATGTTGTAGACTCAAACTTGTTGCTGTCATTAGTGTATTTTAGCAAAATGAAGATGATTCAAGCATTAATTTCATTGTGCTTTTGCTCATTTTGAAGATTTTGACATTTTCACCTGAAGTGTACAATCAGGCTGAAAATGCATTTAAAGCAATAAAAAGTTCATTTCGGCTCTCACACCTAAACTAAATGTTGTAGACTCAAACTTTTTGCTGTCATTAGTATATTTTAGCAAAATGAAGATGATTCAAGCATTAATTTCATTGTGCTTTTGCTCATTTTGAAGATTTTGACATTTTCACCTGAAGTGTACAATCAGGCTGAAAATGCATTTAAAGCAATAAAAAGTTCATTTTGGCTCTCACACCTAAACTAAATGTTGCAGACTCAAACTTTTTGCTGTCATTAGTGTATTTTAGCAAAATGAAGATGATTCAAGCATTAATTTCATTGTGCTTTTGCTCATTTTGAAGATTTTGACATTTTCACCTGAAGTGTACAATTAGGGGCTGAAAACGCGTTTAAAGCAATAAAAAGTTCATTTTGGCTCTCACACCTAAACTAAATGTTGTAGACTCAAACTTTTTGCTGTCATTAGTATATTTTAGCAAAATGAAGATGATTCAAGCATTAATTTTATTGTGCTTTTGCTCATTTTGAAGATTTTGACATTTTCACCTGAAGTGTACAATCGGGCTGAAAATGCATTTAAAGCCATAAAAAGTTCATTTTGGCTCTCACACCTTAACTAAATGTTGTAGACTCAAACTTTTTGCTGTCATTAGTGTATGTTAGCAAAATGAAGATGATTCAAGCATTAATTTCATTGTGCTTTTGCTCATTTTGAAGATTTTGACATTTTCACCTGAAGTGTACAATCAGGCTGAAAATGCATTTAAAGCAATAAAAAGTTCATTTTGGCTCTCACACCTAAACTAAATGTTGTAGACTCAAAGTTTTTGCTGTCATTAGTATATTTTAGCAAAATGAAGATGATTCAAGCATTAATTTTATTGTGCTTTTGCTCATTTTGAAGATTTTGACATTTTCACCTGAAGTGTACAATCGGGCTGAAAATGCATTTAAAGCAATAGAAAGTTCATTTTGGCTCTCACACCTTAACTAAATGTTGTAGACTCAAACTTTTTGCTGTCATTAGTGTATGTTAGCAAAATGAAGATGATTCAAGCATTAATTTCATTGTGCTTTTGCTCATTTTGAAGATTTTGACATTTTCACCTGAAGTGTACAATCGGGCTGAAAATGCATTTAAAGCCATAAAAAGTTCATTTTGGCTCTCACACCTTAACTAAATGTTGTAGACTCAAACTTTTTGCTGTCAGTGTATGTTAGCAAAATGAAGATGATTCAAGCATTAATTTCATTGTGCTTTTGCTCATTTTGAAGATTTTGACATTTTAACCTGAAGTGTACAATCAGGCTGAAAATGCATTTAAAGCAATAAAAAGTTCATTTTGGCTCTCACATCTAAACTAAATGTTGTAGACTCAAACTTTTTGCTGTCATTAGTATATTTTAGCAAAATGAAGATGATTCAAGCATTAATTTTATTGTGCTTTTGCTCATTTTGAAGATTTTGACATTTTCACCTGAAGTGTACAATCGGGCTGAAAATGCATTTAAAGCCATAAAAAGTTCATTTTGGCTCTCACACCTTAACTAAATGTTGTAGACTCAAACTTTTTGCTGTCATTAGTGTATGTTAGCAAAATGAAGATGATTCAAGCATTAATTTCATTGTGCTTTTGCTCATTTTGAAGATTTTGACATTTTCACCTGAAGTGTACAATCAGGGGCTGAAAACGCGTTTAAAGCAATAAAAAGTTCATTTTGGCTCTCACACCTTAACTAAATGTTGTAGACTCAAACTTTTTGCTGTCATTAGTGTATTTTAGCAAAATGAAGATGATTCAAGCATTAATTTCATTGTGCTTTTGCTCATTTTGAAGATTTTGACATTTTCACCTGAAGTGTACAATCGGGCTGAAAATGCATTTAAAGCCATAAAAAGTTCATTTTGGCTCTCACACCTTAACTAAATGTTGTAGACTCAAACTTTTTGCTGTCATTGGTGTATGTTAGCAAAATGAAGATGATTCAAGCATTAATTTCATTGTGCTTTTGCTCATTTTGAAGATTTTGACATTTTCACCTGAAGTGTACAATCAGGCTGAAAATGCATTTAAAGCAATAAAAAGTTCATTTCGGCTCTCACACCTAAACTAAATGTTGTAGACTCAAACTTTTTGCTGTCATTAGTATATTTTAGCAAAATGAAGATGATTCAAGCATTAATTTTATTGTGCTTTTGCTCATTTTGAAGATTTTGACATTTTCACCTGAAGTGTACAATCGGGCTGAAAATGCATTTAAAGCCATAAAAAGTTCATTTTGGCTCTCACACCTTAACTAAATGTTGTAGACTCAAACTTTTTGCTGTCATTAGTGTATTTTAGCAAAATGAAGATGATTCAAGCATTAATTTCATTGTGCTTTTGCTCATTTTGAAGATTTTGACATTTTCACCTGAAGTGTACAATCAGGGGCTGAAAACGCGTTTAAAGCAATAAAAAGTTCATTTTGGCTCTCACACCTTAACTAAATGTTGTAGACTCAAACTTGTTGCTGTCATTAGTGTATTTTAGCAAAATGAAGATGATTCAAGCATTAATTTCATTGTGCTTTTGCTCATTTTGAAGATTTTGACATTTTCACCTGAAGTGTACAATCAGGCTGAAAATGCATTTAAAGCAATAAAAAGTTCATTTTGGCTCTCACACCTAAACTAAATGTTGCAGACTCAAACTTTTTGCTGTCATTAGTGTATTTTAGCAAAATGAAGATGATTCAAGCATTAATTTCATTGTGCTTTTGCTCATTTTGAAGATTTTGACATTTTCACCTGAAGTGTACAATTAGGGGCTGAAAACGCGTTTAAAGCAATAAAAAGTTCATTTTGGCTCTCACACCTAAACTAAATGTTGTAGACTCAAACTTTTTGCTGTCATTAGTATATTTTAGCAAAATGAAGATGATTCAAGCATTAATTTTATTGTGCTTTTGCTCATTTTGAAGATTTTGACATTTTCACCTGAAGTGTACAATCGGGCTGAAAATGCATTTAAAGCCATAAAAAGTTCATTTTGGCTCTCACACCTTAACTAAATGTTGTAGACTCAAACTTTTTGCTGTCATTAGTGTATGTTAGCAAAATGAAGATGATTCAAGCATTAATTTCATTGTGCTTTTGCTCATTTTGAAGATTTTGACATTTTCACCTGAAGTGTACAATCAGGCTGAAAATGCATTTAAAGCAATAAAAAGTTCATTTTGGCTCTCACACCTAAACTAAATGTTGTAGACTCAAAGTTTTTGCTGTCATTAGTATATTTTAGCAAAATGAAGATGATTCAAGCATTAATTTTATTGTGCTTTTGCTCATTTTGAAGATTTTGACATTTTCACCTGAAGTGTACAATCGGGCTGAAAATGCATTTAAAGCAATAGAAAGTTCATTTTGGCTCTCACACCTTAACTAAATGTTGTAGACTCAAACTTTTTGCTGTCATTAGTGTATGTTAGCAAAATGAAGATGATTCAAGCATTAATTTCATTGTGCTTTTGCTCATTTTGAAGATTTTGACATTTTCACCTGAAGTGTACAATCGGGCTGAAAATGCATTTAAAGCCATAAAAAGTTCATTTTGGCTGTCACACCTTAACTAAATGTTGTAGACTCAAACTTTTTGCTGTCATTAGTGTATGTTAGCAAAATGAAGATGATTCAAGCATTAATTTCATTGTGCTTTTGCTCATTTTGAAGATTTTGACATTTTCACCTGAAGTGTACAATCGGGCTGAAAATGCATTTAAAGCCATAAAAAGTTCATTTTGGCTCTCACACCTTAACTAAATGTTGTAGACTCAAACTTTTTGCTGTCATTAGTGTATTTTAGCAAAATGAAGATGATTCAAGCATTAATTTCATTGTGCTTTTGCTCATTTTGAAGATTTTGACATTTTCACCTGAAGTGTACAATCGGGCTGAAAATGCATTTAAAGCCATAAAAAGTTCATTTTGGCTCTCACACCTTAACTAAATGTTGTAGACTCAAACTTTTTGCTGTCATTAGTGTATGTTAGCAAAATGAAGATGATTCAAGCATTAATTTCATTGTGCTTTTGCTCATTTTGAAGATTTTGACATTTTCACCTGAAGTGTACAATCAGGCTGAAAATGCATTTAAAGCCATAAAAAGTTCATTTTGGCTCTCACACCTTAACTAAATGTTGTAGACTCAAACTTTTTGCTGTCATTAGTGTATTTTAGCAAAATGAAGATGATTCAAGCATTAATTTCATTGTGCTTTTGCTCATTTTGAAGATTTTGACATTTTCACCTGAAGTGTACAATCAGGCTGAAAATGCATTTAAAGCCATAAAAAGTTCATTTTGGCTCTCACACCTTAACTAAATGTTGTAGACTCAAACTTTTTGCTGTCATTAGTGTATGTTAGCAAAATGAAGATGATTCAAGCATTAATTTCATTGTGCTTTTGCTCATTTTTAAGATTTTGACATTTTCACCTGAAGTGTACAATCAGGCTGAAAATGCATTTAAAGCCATAAAAAGTTCATTTTGGCTCTCACACCTTAACTAAATGTTGTAGACTCAAACTTTTTGCTGTCATTAGTGTATTTTAGCAAAATGAAGATGATTCAAGCATTAATTTCATTGTGCTTTTGCTCATTTTGAAGATTTTGACATTTTCACCTGAAGTGTACAATTAGGGGCTGAAAACGCGTTTAA
This sequence comes from Leptonotus elevatus, assembly GCF_054856555.1. Taxonomy (NCBI): domain Eukaryota; kingdom Metazoa; phylum Chordata; class Actinopteri; order Syngnathiformes; family Syngnathidae; genus Leptonotus; species Leptonotus elevatus. The sequence goes on from NW_028233711.1 coordinate 177,151, forward strand.
AGCAATAAAAAGTTCATTTTGGCTCTCACACCTTAACTAAATGTTGTAGACTCAAACTTTTTGCTGTCATTAGTATATTTTAGCAAAATGAAGATGATTCAAGCATTAATTTTATTGTGCTTTTGCTCATTTTGAAGATTTTGACATTTTCACCTGAAGTGTACAATCAGGCTGAAAATGCATTTAAAGCCATAAAAAGTTCATTTTGGCTCTCACACCTTAACTAAATGTTGTAGACTCAAACTTTTTGCTGTCATTAGTGTATTTTAGCAAAATGAAGATGATTCAAGCATTAATTTCATTGTGCTTTTGCTCATTTTGAAGATTTTGACATTTTCACCTGAAGTGTACAATCAGGCTGAAAATGCATTTAAAGCAATAAAAAGTTCATTTTGGCTCTCACACCTTAACTAAATGTTGTAGATTCAAACTTTTTGCTGTCATTAGTGTATTTTAGCAAAATGAAGATGATTCAAGCATTAATTTCATTGTGCTTTTGCTCATTTTGAAGATTTTGACATTTTCACCTGAAGTGTACAATTAGGGGCTGAAAACGCGTTTAAAGCAATAAAAAGTTCATTTTGGCTCTCACACCTTAACTAAATGTTGTAGACTCAAACTTTTTGCTGTCATTAGTGTATGTTAGCAAAATGAAGATGATTCAAGCATTAATTTCATTGTGCTTTTGCTCATTTTGAAGATTTTGACATTTTCACCTGAAGTGTACAATCAGGCTGAAAATGCATTTAAAGCCATAAAAAGTTCATTTTGGCTCTCACACCTTAACTAAATGTTGTAGACTCAAACTTTTTGCTGTCATTAGTGTATTTTAGCAAAATGAAGATGATTCAAGCATTAATTTCATTGTGCTTTTGCTCATTTTGAAGATTTTGGCATTTTCACCTGAAGTGTACAATCGGGCTGAAAATGCATTTAAAGCCATAAAAAGTTCATTTTGGCTCTCACACCTTAACTAAATGTTGTAGACTCAAACTTTTTGCTGTCATTAGTGTATTTTAGCAAAATGAAGATGATTCAAGCATTAATTTCATTGTGCTTTTGCTCATTTTGAAGATTTTGACATTTTCACCTGAAGTGTACAATCAGGCTGAAAATGCATTTAAAGCCATAAAAAGTTCATTTTGGCTCTCACACCTTAACTAAATGTTGTAGACTCAAACTTTTTGCTGTCATTAGTGTATTTTAGCAAAATGAAGATGATTCAAGCATTAATTTCATTGTGCTTTTGCTCATTTTGAAGATTTTGACATTTTCACCTGAAGTGTACAATCAGGCTGAAAATGCATTTAAAGCCATAAAAAGTTAATTTTGGCTCTCACACCTTAACTAAATGTTGTAGACTCAAACTTTTTGCTGTCATTAGTGTATGTTAGCAAAATGAAGATGATTCAAGCATTAATTTCATTGTGCTTTTGCTCATTTTGAAGATTTTGACATTTTCACCTGAAGTGTACAATCAGGCTGAAAATGCATTTAAAGCCATAAAAAGTTCATTTTGGCTCTCACACCTTAACTAAATGTTGTAGACTCAAACTTTTTGCTGTCATTAGTGTATTTTAGCAAAATGAAGATGATTCAAGCATTAATTTCATTGTGCTTTTGCTCATTTTGAAGATTTTGACATTTTCACCTGAAGTGTACAATCGGGCTGAAAATGCATTTAAAGCCATAAAAAGTTCATTTTGGCTCTCACACCTTAACTAAATGTTGTAGACTCAAACTTTTTGCTGTCATTAGTGTATTTTAGCAAAATGAAGATGATTCAAGCATTAATTTCATTGTGCTTTTGCTCATTTTGAAGATTTTGACATTTTCACCTGAAGTGTACAATCGGGCTGAAAATGCATTTAAAGCCATAAAAAGTTCATTTTGGCTCTCACACCTTAACTAAATGTTGTAGACTCAAACTTTTTGCTGTCATTAGTGTATTTTAGCAAAATGAAGATGATTCAAGCATTAATTTCATTGTGCTTTTGCTCATTTTGAAGATTTTGACATTTTCACCTGAAGTGTACAATCAGGCTGAAAATGCATTTAAAGCCATAAAAAGTTCATTTTGGCTCTCACACCTTAACTAAATGTTGTAGACTCAAACTTTTTGCTGTCATTAGTGTATGTTAGCAAAATGAAGATAATTCAAGCATTAATTTCATTGTGCTTTTGCTCATTTTTAAGATTTTGACATTTTCACCTGAAGTGTACAATCAGGCTGAAAATGCATTTAAAGCCATAAAAAGTTCATTTTGGCTCTCACACCTTAACTAAATGTTGTAGACTCAAACTTTTTGCTGTCATTAGTGTATTTTAGCAAAATGAAGATGATTCAAGCATTAATTTCATTGTGCTTTTGCTCATTTTGAAGATTTTGACATTTTCACCTGAAGTGTACAATTAGGGGCTGAAAACGCGTTTAAAGCAATAAAAAGTTCATTTTGGCTCTCACACCTTAACTAAATGTTGTAGACTCAAACTTTTTGCTGTCATTAGTATATTTTAGCAAAATGAAGATGATTCAAGCATTAATTTTATTGTGCTTTTGCTCATTTTGAAGATTTTGACATTTTCACCTGAAGTGTACAATCAGGCTGAAAATGCATTTAAAGCCATAAAAAGTTCATTTTGGCTCTCACACCTTAACTAAATGTTGTAGACTCAAACTTTTTGCTGTCATTAGTGTATTTTAGCAAAATGAAGATGATTCAAGCATTAATTTCATTGTGCTTTTGCTCATTTTGAAGATTTTGACATTTTCACCTGAAGTGTACAATCAGGCTGAAAATGCATTTAAAGCAATAAAAAGTTCATTTTGGCTCTCACACCTTAACTAAATGTTGTAGATTCAAACTTTTTGCTGTCATTAGTGTATTTTAGCAAAATGAAGATGATTCAAGCATTAATTTCATTGTGCTTTTGCTCATTTTGAAGATTTTGACATTTTCACCTGAAGTGTACAATTAGGGGCTGAAAACGCGTTTAAAGCAATAAAAAGTTCATTTTGGCTCTCACACCTTAACTAAATGTTGTAGACTCAAACTTTTTGCTGTCATTAGTGTATGTTAGCAAAATGAAGATGATTCAAGCATTAATTTCATTGTGCTTTTGCTCATTTTGAAGATTTTGACATTTTCACCTGAAGTGTACAATCAGGCTGAAAATGCATTTAAAGCCATAAAAAGTTCATTTTGGCTCTCACACCTTAACTAAATGTTGTAGACTCAAACTTTTTGCTGTCATTAGTGTATTTTAGCAAAATGAAGATGATTCAAGCATTAATTTCATTGTGCTTTTGCTCATTTTGAAGATTTTGGCATTTTCACCTGAAGTGTACAATCGGGCTGAAAATGCATTTAAAGCCATAAAAAGTTCATTTTGGCTCTCACACCTTAACTAAATGTTGTAGACTCAAACTTTTTGCTGTCATTAGTGTATTTTAGCAAAATGAAGATGATTCAAGCATTAATTTCATTGTGCTTTTGCTCATTTTGAAGATTTTGACATTTTCACCTGAAGTGTACAATCAGGCTGAAAATGCATTTAAAGCCATAAAAAGTTCATTTTGGCTCTCACACCTTAACTAAATGTTGTAGACTCAAACTTTTTGCTGTCATTAGTGTATTTTAGCAAAATGAAGATGATTCAAGCATTAATTTCATTGTGCTTTTGCTCATTTTGAAGATTTTGACATTTTCACCTGAAGTGTACAATCAGGCTGAAAATGCATTTAAAGCCATAAAAAGTTAATTTTGGCTCTCACACCTTAACTAAATGTTGTAGACTCAAACTTTTTGCTGTCATTAGTGTATGTTAGCAAAATGAAGATGATTCAAGCATTAATTTCATTGTGCTTTTGCTCATTTTGAAGATTTTGACATTTTCACCTGAAGTGTACAATCAGGCTGAAAATGCATTTAAAGCCATAAAAAGTTCATTTTGGCTCTCACACCTTAACTAAATGTTGTAGACTCAAACTTTTTGCTGTCATTAGTGTATTTTAGCAAAATGAAGATGATTCAAGCATTAATTTCATTGTGCTTTTGCTCATTTTGAAGATTTTGACATTTTCACCTGAAGTGTACAATCGGGCTGAAAATGCATTTAAAGCCATAAAAAGTTCATTTTGGCTCTCACACCTTAACTAAATGTTGTAGACTCAAACTTTTTGCTGTCATTAGTGTATTTTAGCAAAATGAAGATGATTCAAGCATTAATTTCATTGTGCTTTTGCTCATTTTGAAGATTTTGACATTTTCACCTGAAGTGTACAATCGGGCTGAAAATGCATTTAAAGCCATAAAAAGTTCATTTTGGCTCTCACACCTTAACTAAATGTTGTAGACTCAAACTTTTTGCTGTCATTAGTGTATTTTAGCAAAATGAAGATGATTCAAGCATTAATTTCATTGTGCTTTTGCTCATTTTGAAGATTTTGACATTTTCACCTGAAGTGTACAATCGGGCTGAAAATGCATTTAAAGCCATAAAAAGTTCATTTTGGCTCTCACACCTTAACTAAATGTTGTAGACTCAAACTTTTTGCTGTCATTAGTGTATGTTAGCAAAATGAAGATGATTCAAGCATTAATTTCATTGTGCTTTTGCTCATTTTGAAGATTTTGACATTTTCACCTGAAGTGTACAATCAGGCTGAAAATGCATTTAAAGCCATAAAAAGTTCATTTTGGCTCTCACACCTTAACTAAATGTTGTAGACTCAAACTTTTTGCTGTCATTAGTGTATTTTAGCAAAATGAAGATGATTCAAGCATTAATTTCATTGTGCTTTTGCTCATTTTGAAGATTTTGACATTTTCACCTGAAGTGTACAATCGGGCTGAAAATGCATTTAAAGCCATAAAAAGTTCATTTTGGCTCTCACACCTTAACTAAATGTTGTAGACTCAAACTTTTTGCTGTCATTAGTGTATTTTAGCAAAATGAAGATGATTCAAGCATTAATTTCATTGTGCTTTTGCTCATTTTGAAGATTTTGACATTTTCACCTGAAGTGTACAATCAGGCTGAAAATGCGTTTAAAGCAATAAAAAGTTCATTTTGGCTCTCACACCTTAACTAAATGTTGTAGACTCAAACTTTTTGCTGTCATTAGTGTATTTTAGCAAAATGAAGATGATTCAAGCATTAATTTCATTGTGCTTTTGCTCATTTTGAAGATTTTGACATTTTCACCTGAAGTGTACAATTAGGGGCTGAAAACGCGTTTAAAGCAATAAAAAGTTCATTTTGGCTCTCACACCTTAACTAAATGTTGTAGACTCAAACTTTTTGCTGTCATTAGTGTATGTTAGCAAAATGAAGATGATTCAAGCATTAATTTCATTGTGCTTTTGCTCATTTTGAAGATTTTGACATTTTCACCTGAAGTGTACAATCAGGCTGAAAATGCATTTAAAGCCATAAAAAGTTCATTTTGGCTCTCACACCTTAACTAAATGTTGTAGACTCAAACTTTTTGCTGTCATTAGTGTATTTTAGCAAAATGAAGATGATTCAAGCATTAATTTCATTGTGCTTTTGCTCATTTTGAAGATTTTGACATTTTCACCTGAAGTGTACAATCAGGCTGAAAATGCATTTAAAGCCATAAAAAGTTCATTTTGGCTCTCACACCTTAACTAAATGTTGTAGACTCAAACTTTTTGCTGTCATTAGTGTATTTTAGCAAAATGAAGATGATTCAAGCATTAATTTCATTGTGCTTTTGCTCATTTTGAAGATTTTGACATTTTCACCTGAAGTGTACAATTAGGGGCTGAAAACGCGTTTAAAGCAATAAAAAGTTCATTTTGGCTCTCACACCTTAACTAAATGTTGTAGACTCAAACTTTTTGCTGTCATTAGTGTATGTTAGCAAAATGAAGATGATTCAAGCATTAATTTCATTGTGCTTTTGCTCATTTTGAAGATTTTGACATTTTCACCTGAAGTGTACAATCAGGCTGAAAATGCATTTAAAGCCATAAAAAGTTCATTTTGGCTCTCACACCTTAACTAAATGTTGTAGACTCAAACTTTTTGCTGTCATTAGTGTATTTTAGCAAAATGAAGATGATTCAAGCATTAATTTCATTGTGCTTTTGCTCATTTTGAAGATTTTGGCATTTTCACCTGAAGTGTACAATCGGGCTGAAAATGCATTTAAAGCCATAAAAAGTTCATTTTGGCTCTCACACCTTAACTAAATGTTGTAGACTCAAACTTTTTGCTGTCATTAGTGTATTTTAGCAAAATGAAGATGATTCAAGCATTAATTTCATTGTGCTTTTGCTCATTTTGAAGATTTTGACATTTTCACCTGAAGTGTACAATCAGGCTGAAAATGCATTTAAAGCCATAAAAAGTTCATTTTGGCTCTCACACCTTAACTAAATGTTGTAGACTCAAACTTTTTGCTGTCATTAGTGTATTTTAGCAAAATGAAGATGATTCAAGCATTAATTTCATTGTGCTTTTGCTCATTTTGAAGATTTTGACATTTTCACCTGAAGTGTACAATCAGGCTGAAAATGCATTTAAAGCCATAAAAAGTTAATTTTGGCTCTCACACCTTAACTAAATGTTGTAGACTCAAACTTTTTGCTGTCATTAGTGTATGTTAGCAAAATGAAGATGATTCAAGCATTAATTTCATTGTGCTTTTGCTCATTTTGAAGATTTTGACATTTTCACCTGAAGTGTACAATCAGGCTGAAAATGCATTTAAAGCCATAAAAAGTTCATTTTGGCTCTCACACCTTAACTAAATGTTGTAGACTCAAACTTTTTGCTGTCATTAGTGTATTTTAGCAAAATGAAGATGATTCAAGCATTAATTTCATTGTGCTTTTGCTCATTTTGAAGATTTTGACATTTTCACCTGAAGTGTACAATCGGGCTGAAAATGCATTTAAAGCCATAAAAAGTTCATTTTGGCTCTCACACCTTAACTAAATGTTGTAGACTCAAACTTTTTGCTGTCATTAGTGTATTTTAGCAAAATGAAGATGATTCAAGCATTAATTTCATTGTGCTTTTGCTCATTTTGAAGATTTTGACATTTTCACCTGAAGTGTACAATCGGGCTGAAAATGCATTTAAAGCCATAAAAAGTTCATTTTGGCTCTCACACCTTAACTAAATGTTGTAGACTCAAACTTTTTGCTGTCATTAGTGTATTTTAGCAAAATGAAGATGATTCAAGCATTAATTTCATTGTGCTTTTGCTCATTTTGAAGATTTTGACATTTTCACCTGAAGTGTACAATCGGGCTGAAAATGCATTTAAAGCCATAAAAAGTTCATTTTGGCTCTCACACCTTAACTAAATGTTGTAGACTCAAACTTTTTGCTGTCATTAGTGTATGTTAGCAAAATGAAGATGATTCAAGCATTAATTTCATTGTGCTTTTGCTCATTTTGAAGATTTTGACATTTTCACCTGAAGTGTACAATCAGGCTGAAAATGCATTTAAAGCCATAAAAAGTTCATTTTGGCTCTCACACCTTAACTAAATGTTGTAGACTCAAACTTTTTGCTGTCATTAGTGTATTTTAGCAAAATGAAGATGATTCAAGCATTAATTTCATTGTGCTTTTGCTCATTTAGAAGATTTTGACATTTTCACCTGAAGTGTACAATCAGGCTGAAAATGCATTTAAAGCCATAAAAAGTTCATTTTGGCTCTCACACCTTAACTAAATGTTGTAGACTCAAACTTTTTGCTGTCATTAGTATATTTTAGCAAAATGAAGATGATTCAAGCATTAATTTTATTGTGCTTTTGCTCATTTTGAAGATTTTGACATTTTCACCTGAAGTGTACAATCGGGCTGAAAATGCATTTAAAGCCATAAAAAGTTCATTTTGGCTCTCACACCTTAACTAAATGTTGTAGACTCAAACTTTTTGCTGTCATTAGTGTATGTTAGCAAAATGAAGATGATTCAAGCATTAATTTCATTGTGCTTTTGCTCATTTTGAAGATTTTGACATTTTCACCTGAAGTGTACAATCAGGCTGAAAATGCATTTAAAGCCATAAAAAGTTCATTTTGGCTCTCACACCTTAACTAAATGTTGTAGACTCAAACTTTTTGCTGTCATTAGTGTATTTTAGCAAAATGAAGATGATTCAAGCATTAATTTCATTGTGCTTTTGCTCATTTTGAAGATTTTGACATTTTCACCTGAAGTGTACAATTAGGGGCTGAAAACGCGTTTAAAGCAATAAAAAGTTCATTTTGGCTCTCACACCTTAACTAAATGTTGTAGACTCAAACTTTTTGCTGTCATTAGTATATTTTAGCAAAATGAAGATGATTCAAGCATTAATTTTATTGTGCTTTTGCTCATTTTGAAGATTTTGACATTTTCACCTGAAGTGTACAATCGGGCTGAAAATGCATTTAAAGCCATAAAAAGTTCATTTTGGCTCTCACACCTTAACTAAATGTTGTAGACTCAAACTTTTTGCTGTCATTAGTGTATGTTAGCAAAATGAAGATGATTCAAGCATTAATTTCATTGTGCTTTTGCTCATTTTGAAGATTTTGACATTTTCACCTGAAGTGTACAATCAGGCTGAAAATGCATTTAAAGCCATAAAAAGTTCATTTTGGCTCTCACACCTTAACTAAATGTTGTAGACTCAAACTTTTTGCTGTCATTAGTGTATTTTAGCAAAATGAAGATGATTCAAGCATTAATTTCATTGTGCTTTTGCTCATTTTGAAGATTTTGACATTTTCACCTGAAGTGTACAATTAGGGGCTGAAAACGCGTTTAAAGCAATAAAAAGTTCATTTTGGCTCTAACACCTTAACTAAATGTTGTAGACTCAAACTTTTTGCTGTCATTAGTATATTTTAGCAAAATGAAGATGATTCAAGCATTAATTTTATTGTGCTTTTGCTCATTTTGAAGATTTTGACATTTTCACCTGAAGTGTACAATCGGGCTGAAAATGCATTTAAAGCCATAAAAAGTTCATTTTGGCTCTCACACCTTAACTAAATGTTGTAGACTCAAACTTTTTGCTGTCATTAGTGTATGTTAGCAAAATGAAGATGATTCAAGCATTAATTTCATTGTGCTTTTGCTCATTTTGAAGATTTTGACATTTTCACCTGAAGTGTACAATCAGGCTGAAAATGCATTTAAAGCCATAAAAAGTTCATTTTGGCTCTCACACCTTAACTAAATGTTGTAGACTCAAACTTTTTGCTGTCATTAGTGTATTTTAGCAAAATGAAGATGATTCAAGCATTAATTTCATTGTGCTTTTGCTCATTTTGAAGATTTTGACATTTTCACCTGAAGTGTACAATCAGGCTGAAAATGCATTTAAAGCCATAAAAAGTTCATTTTGGCTCTCACACCTTAACTAAATGTTGTAGACTCAAACTTTTTGCTGTCATTAGTGTATGTTAGCAAAATGAAGATGATTCAAGCATTAATTTCATTGTGCTTTTGCTCATTTTGAAGATTTTGACATTTTCACCTGAAGTGTACAATCAGGCTGAAAATGCATTTAAAGCCATAAAAAGTTCATTTTGGCTCTCACACCTTAACTAAATGTTGTAGACTCAAACTTTTTGCTGTCATTAGTGTATTTTAGCAAAATGAAGATGATTCAAGCATTAATTTCATTGTGCTTTTGCTCATTTTGAAGATTTTGACATTTTCACCTGAAGTGTACAATTAGGGGCTGAAAACGCGTTTAAAGCAATCAAAAGTTCATTTTGGCTCTCACACCTTAACTAAATGTTGTAGACTCAAACTTTTTGCTGTCATTAGTATATTTTAGCAAAATGAAGATGATTCAAGCATTAATTTTATTGTGCTTTTGCTCATTTTGAAGATTTTGACATTTTCACCTGAAGTGTACAATCGGGCTGAAAATGCATTTAAAGCCATAAAAAGTTCATTTTGGCTCTCACACCTTAACTAAATGTTGTAGACTCAAACTTTTTGCTGTCATTAGTGAATGTTAGCAAAATGAAGATGATTCAAGCATTAATTTCATTGTGCTTTTGCTCATTTTGAAGATTTTGACATTTTCACCTGAAGTGTACAATCAGGCTGAAAATGCATTTAAAGCCATAAAAAGTTCATTTTGGCTCTCACACCTTAACTAAATGTTGTAGACTCAAACTTTTTGCTGTCATTAGTGTATTTTAGCAAAATGAAGATGATTCAAGCATTAATTTCATTGTGCTTTTGCTCATTTTGAAGATTTTGACATTTTCACCTGAAGTGTACAATCAGGCTGAAAATGCATTTAAAGCCATAAAAAGTTCATTTTGGCTCTCACACCTTAACTAAATGTTGTAGACTCAAACTTTTTGCTGTCATTAGTGTATGTTAGCAAAATGAAGATGATTCAAGCATTAATTTCATTGTGCTTTTGCTCATTTTTAAGATTTTGACATTTTCACCTGAAGTGTACAATCAGGCTGAAAATGCATTTAAAGCCATAAAAAGTTCATTTTGGCTCTCACACCTTAACTAAATGTTGTAGACTCAAACTTTTTGCTGTCATTAGTGTATTTTAGCAAAATGAAGATGATTCAAGCATTAATTTCATTGTTCTTTTGCTCATTTTGAAGATTTTGACATTTTCACCTGAAGTGTACAATTAGGGGCTGAAAACGCGTTTAAAGCAATAAAAAGTTCATTTTGGCTCTAACACCTTAACTAAATGTTGTAGACTCAAACTTTTTGCTGTCATTAGTATATTTTAGCAAAATGAAGATGATTCAAGCATTAATTTTATTGTGCTTTTGCTCATTTTGAAGATTTTGACATTTTCACCTGAAGTGTACAATCGGGCTGAAAATGCATTTAAAGCCATAAAAAGTTCATTTGGCTCTCACACCTTAACTAAATGTTGTAGACTCAAACTTTTTGCTGTCATTAGTGTATGTTAGCAAAATGAAGATGATTCAAGCATTAATTTCATTGTGCTTTTGCTCATTTTGAAGATTTTGACATTTTCACCTGAAGTGTACAATCAGGCTGAAAATGCATTTAAAGCCATAAAAAGTTCATTTTGGCTCTCACACCTTAACTAAATGTTGTAGACTCAAACTTTTTGCTGTCATTAGTGTATTTTAGCAAAATGAAGATGATTCAAGCATTAATTTCATTGTGCTTTTGCTCATTTTGAAGATTTTGACATTTTCACCTGAAGTGTACAATCAGGCTGAAAATGCATTTAAAGCCATAAAAAGTTCATTTTGGCTCTCACACCTTAACTAAATGTTGTAGACTCAAACTTTTTGCTGTCATTAGTGTATGTTAGCAAAATGAAGATGATTCAAGCATTAATTTCATTGTGCTTTTGCTCATTTTTAAGATTTTGACATTTTCACCTGAAGTGTACAATCAGGCTGAAAATGCATTTAAAGCCATAAAAAGTTCATTTTGGCTCTCACACCTTAACTAAATGTTGTAGACTCAAACTTTTTGCTGTCATTAGTGTATTTTAGCAAAATGAAGATGATTCAAGCATTAATTTCATTGTGCTTTTGCTCATTTTGAAGATTTTGACATTTTCACCTGAAGTGTACAATTAGGGGCTGAAAACGCGTTTAAAGCAATAAAAAGTTCATTTTGGCTCTCACACCTTAACTAAATGTTGTAGACTCAAACTTTTTGCTGTCATTAGTATATTTTAGCAAAATGAAGATGATTCAAGCATTAATTTTATTGTGCTTTTGCTCATTTTGAAGATTTTGACATTTTCACCTGAAGTGTACAATCAGGCTGAAAATGCATTTAAAGCCATAAAAAGTTCATTTTGGCTCTCACACCTTAACTAAATGTTGTAGACTCAAACTTTTTGCTGTCATTAGTGTATTTTAGCAAAATGAAGATGATTCAAGCATTAATTTCATTGTGCTTTTGCTCATTTTGAAGATTTTGACATTTTCACCTGAAGTGTACAATCAGGCTGAAAATGCATTTAAAGCAATAAAAAGTTCATTTTGGCTCTCACACCTTAACTAAATGTTGTAGATTCAAACTTTTTGCTGTCATTAGTGTATTTTAGCAAAATGAAGATGATTCAAGCATTAATTTCATTGTGCTTTTGCTCATTTTGAAGATTTTGACATTTTCACCTGAAGTGTACAATTAGGGGCTGAAAACGCGTTTAAAGCAATAAAAAGTTCATTTTGGCTCTCACACCTTAACTAAATGTTGTAGACTCAAACTTTTTGCTGTCATTAGTGTATGTTAGCAAAATGAAGATGATTCAAGCATTAATTTCATTGTGCTTTTGCTCATTTTGAAGATTTTGACATTTTCACCTGAAGTGTACAATCAGGCTGAAAATGCATTTAAAGCCATAAAAAGTTCATTTTGGCTCTCACACCTTAACTAAATGTTGTAGACTCAAACTTTTTGCTGTCATTAGTGTATTTTAGCAAAATGAAGATGATTCAAGCATTAATTTCATTGTGCTTTTGCTCATTTTGAAGATTTTGACATTTTCACCTGAAGTGTACAATCAGGCTGAAAATGCATTTAAAGCCATAAAAAGTTCATTTTGGCTCTCACACCTTAACTAAATGTTGTAGACTCAAACTTTTTGCTGTCATTAGTGTATGTTAGCAAAATGAAGATGATTCAAGCATTAATTTCATTGTGCTTTTGCTCATTTTGAAGATTTTGACATTTTCACCTGAAGTGTACAATCAGGCTGAAAATGCATTTAAAGCCATAAAAAGTTCATTTTGGCTCTCACACCTTAACTAAATGTTGTAGACTCAAACTTTTTGCTGTCATTAGTATATTTTAGCAAAATGAAGATGATTCAAGCATTAATTTTATTGTGCTTTTGCTCATTTTGAAGATTTTGACATTTTCACCTGAAGTGTACAATCAGGCTGAAAATGCATTTAAAGCCATAAAAAGTTCATTTTGGCTCTCACACCTTAACTAAATGTTGTAGACTCAAACTTTTTGCTGTCATTAGTGTATTTTAGCAAAATGAAGATGATTCAAGCATTAATTTCATTGTGCTTTTGCTCATTTTGAAGATTTTGACATTTTCACCTGAAGTGTACAATCAGGCTGAAAATGCATTTAAAGCAATAAAAAGTTCATTTTGGCTCTCACACCTTAACTAAATGTTGTAGATTCAAACTTTTTGCTGTCATTAGTGTATTTTAGCAAAATGAAGATGATTGAAGTATTAATTTCATTGTGCTTTTGCTCATTTTGAAGATTTTGACATTTTCACCTGAAGTGTACAATTAGGGGCTGAAAACGCGTTTAAAGCAATAAAAAGTTCATTTTGGCTCTCACACCTTAACTAAATGTTGTAGACTCAAACTTTTTGCTGTCATTAGTGTATGTTAGCAAAATGAAGATGATTCAAGCATTAATTTCATTGTGCTTTTGCTCATTTTTAAGATTTTGACATTTTCACCTGAAGTGTACAATCAGGCTGAAAATGCATTTAAAGCCATAAAAAGTTCATTTTGGCTCTCACACCTTAACTAAATGTTGTAGACTCAAACTTTTTGCTGTCATTAGTGTATTTTAGCAAAATGAAGATGATTCAAGCATTAATTTCATTGTGCTTTTGCTCATTTTGAAGATTTTGACATTTTCACCTGAAGTGTACAATCAGGCTGAAAATGCATTTAAAGCAATAAAAAGTTCATTTTGGCTCTCACACCTTAACTAAATGTTGTAGATTCAAACTTTTTGCTGTCATTAGTGTATTTTAGCAAAATGAAGATGATTGAAGTATTAATTTCATTGTGCTTTTGCTCATTTTGAAGATTTTGACATTTTCACCTGAAGTGTACAATTAGGGGCTGAAAACGCGTTTAAAGCAATAAAAAGTTCATTTTGGCTCTCACACCTTAACTAAATGTTGTAGACTCAAACTTTTTGCTGTCATTAGTATATTTTAGCAAAATGAAGATGATTCAAGCATTAATTTTATTGTGCTTTTGCTCATTTTGAAGATTTTGACATTTTCACCTGAAGTGTACAATCGGGCTGAAAATGCATTTAAAGCCATAAAAAGTTCATTTTGGCTCTCACACCTTAACTAAATGTTGTAGACTCAAACTTTTTGCTGTCATTAGTGTATGTTAGCAAAATGAAGATGATTCAAGCATTAATTTCATTGTGCTTTTGCTCATTTTGAAGATTTTGACATTTTCACCTGAAGTGTACAATCAGGCTGAAAATGCATTTAAAGCCATAAAAAGTTCATTTTGGCTCTCACAACTTAACTAAATGTTGTAGACTCAAACTTTTTGCTGTCATTAGTGTATTTTAGCAAAATGAAGATGATTCAAGCATTAATTTCATTGTGCTTTTGCTCATTTTGAAGATTTTGACATTTTCACCTGAAGTGTACAATCAGGCTGAAAATGCATTTAAAGCCATAAAAAGTTCATTTTGGCTCTCACACCTTAACTAAATGTTGTAGACTCAAACTTTTTGCTGTCATTAGTGTATTTTAGCAAAATGAAGATGATTCAAGCATTAATTTCATTGTTCTTTTGCTCATTTTGAAGATTTTGACATTTTCACCTGAAGTGTACAATCAGGCTGAAAATGCATTTAAAGCCATAAAAAGTTCATTTTGGCTCTCACACCTTAACTAAATGTTGTAGACTCAAACTTTTTGCTGTCATTAGTGTATTTTAGCAAAATGAAGATGATTCAAGCATTAATTTCATTGTGCTTTTGCTCATTTTGAAGATTTTGACATTTTCACCTGAAGTGTACAATCAGGCTGAAAATGCATTTAAAGCCATAAAAAGTTCATTTTGGCTCTCACACCTTAACTAAATGTTGTAGACTCAAACTTTTTGCTGTCATTAGTGTATTTTAGCAAAATGAAGATGATTCAAGCATTAATTTCATTGTGCTTTTGCTCATTTTGAAGATTTTGACATTTTCACCTGAAGTGTACAATCAGGCTGAAAATGCATTTAAAGCCATAAAAAGTTCATTTTGGCTCTCACACCTTAACTAAATGTTGTAGACTCAAACTTTTTGCTGTCATTAGTGTATGTTAGCAAAATGAAGATGATTCAAGCATTAATTTCATTGTGCTTTTGCTCATTTTGAAGATTTTGACATTTTCACCTGAAGTGTACAATCAGGCTGAAAATGCATTTAAAGCCATAAAAAGTTCATTTTGGCTCTCACACCTTAACTAAATGTTGTAGACTCAAACTTTTTGCTGTCATTAGTGTATTTTAGCAAAATGAAGATGATTCAAGCATTAATTTCATTGTGCTTTTGCTCATTTTGAAGATTTTGACATTTTCACCTGAAGTGTACAATTAGGGGCTGAAAACGCGTTTAAAGCAATAAAAAGTTCATTTTGGCTCTCACACCTTAACTAAATGTTGTAGACTCAAACTTTTTGCTGTCATTAGTGTATGTTAGCAAAATGAAGATGATTCAAGCATTAATTTCATTGTGCTTTTGCTCATTTTGAAGATTTTGACATTTTCACCTGAAGTGTACAATCAGGCTGAAAATGCATTTAAAGCCATAAAAAGTTCATTTTGGCTCTCACACCTTAACTAAATGTTGTAGACTCAAACTTTTTGCTGTCATTAGTGTATGTTAGCAAAATGAAGATGATTCAAGCATTAATTTCATTGTGCTTTTGCTCATTTTGAAGATTTTGACATTTTCACCTGAAGTGTACAATCAGGCTGAAAATGCATTTAAAGCCATAAAAAGTTCATTTTGGCTCTCACACCTTAACTAAATGTTGTAGACTCAAACTTTTTGCTGTCATTAGTGTATGTTAGCAAAATGAAGATGATTCAAGCATTAATTTCATTGTGCTTTTGCTCATTTTGAAGATTTTGACATTTTCACCTGAAGTGTACAATCAGGCTGAAAATGCATTTAAAGCCATAAAAAGTTCATTTTGGCTCTCACACCTTAACTAAATGTTGTAGACTCAAACTTTTTGCTGTCATTAGTGTATTTTAGCAAAATGAAGATGATTCAAGCATTAATTTCATTGTGCTTTTGCTCATTTTGAAGATTTTGACATTTTCACCTGAAGTGTACAATCGGGCTGAAAATGCATTTAAAGCCATAAAAATTTCATTTTGGCTCTCACACCTTAACTAAATGTTGTAGACTCAAACTTTTTACTGTCATTAGTGTATGTTAGCAAAATGAAGATGATTCAAGCATTAATTTCATTGTGCTTTTGCTCATTTTGAAGATTTTGACATTTTCACCTGAAGTGTACAATCAGGCTGAAAATGCATTTAAAGCCATAAAAAGTTCATTTTGGCTCTCACACCTTAACTAAATGTTGTAGACTCAAACTTTTTGCTGTCATTAGTGTATGTTAGCAAAATGAAGATGATTCAAGCATTAATTTCATTGTGCTTTTGCTCATTTTGAAGATTTTGACATTTTCACCTGAAGTGTACAATCAGGCTGAAAATGCATTTAAAGCCATAAAAAGTTCATTTTGGCTCTCACACCTTAACTAAATGTTGTAGACTCAAACTTTTTGCTGTCATTAGTGTATTTTAGCAAAATGAAGATGATTCAAGCATTAATTTCATTGTGCTTTTGCTCATTTTGAAGATTTTGACATTTTCACCTGAAGTGTACAATCAGGCTGAAAATGCATTTAAAGCCATAAAAAGTTCATTTTGGCTCTCACACCTTAACTAAATGTTGTAGACTAAAACTTTTTGCTGTCATTAGTGTATTTTAGCAAAATGAAGATGATTCAAGCATTAATTTCATTGTGCTTTTGCTCATTTTGAAGATTTTGACATTTTCACCTGAAGTGTACGATCAGGCTGAAAATGCATTTAAAGCCATAAAAAGTTCATTTTGGCTCTCACACCTTAACTAAATGTTGTAGACTCAAACTTTTTGCTGTCATTAGTGTATTTTAGCAAAATGAAGATGATTCAAGCATTAATTTCATTGTGCTTTTGCTCATTTTGAAGATTTTGACATTTTCACCTGAAGTGTACAATCAGGCTGAAAATGCATTTAAAGCCATAAAAAGTTCATTTTGGCTCTCACACCTTAACTAAATGTTGTAGACTCAAACTTTTTGCTGTCATTAGTGTATTTTAGCAAAATGAAGATGATTCAAGCATTAATTTCATTGTGCTTTTGCTCATTTTGAAGATTTTGACATTTTCACCTGAAGTGTACAATTAGGGGCTGAAAACGCGTTTAAAGCAATAAAAAGTTCATTTTGGCTCTCACACCTTAACTAAATGTTGTAGACTCAAACTTTTTGCTGTCATTAGTATATTTTAGCAAAATGAAGATGATTCAAGCATTAATTTTATTGTGCTTTTGCTCATTTTGAAGATTTTGACATTTTCACCTGAAGTGTACAATCGGGCTGAAAATGCATTTAAAGCCATAAAAAGTTCATTTTGGCTCTCACACCTTAACTAAATGTTGTAGACTCAAACTTTTTGCTGTCATTAGTGTATTTTAGCAAAATGAAGATGATTCAAGCATTAATTTCATTGTGCTTTTGCTCATTTTGAAGATTTTGACATTTTCACCTGAAGTGTACAATCGGGCTGAAAATGCATTTAAAGCAATAAAAAGTTCATTTTGGCTCTCACACCTTAACTAAATGTTGTAGATTCAAACTTTTTGCTGTCATTAGTGTATTTTAGCAAAATGAAGATGATTGAAGTATTAATTTCATTGTGCTTTTGCTCATTTTGAAGATTTTGACATTTTCACCTGAAGTGTACAATCAGGCTGAAAATGCATTTAAAGCCATAAAAAGTTCATTTTGGCTCTCACACCTTAACTAAATGTTGTAGACTCAAACTTTTTGCTGTCATTAGTGTATTTTAGCAAAATGAAGATGATTCAAGCATTAATTTCATTGTGCTTTTGCTCATTTTGAAGATTTTGACATTTTCACCTGAAGTGTACAATCGGGCTGAAAATGCATTTAAAGCAATAAAAAGTTCATTTTGGCTCTCACACCTTAACTAAATGTTGTAGACTCAAACTTTTTGCTGTCATTAGTATATTTTAGCAAAATGAAGATGATTCAAGCATTAATTTTATTGTGCTTTTGCTCATTTTGAAGATTTTGACATTTTCACCTGAAGTGTACAATCAGGCTGAAAATGCATTTAAAGCCATAAAAAGTTCATTTTGGCTCTCACACCTTAACTAAATGTTGTAGACTCAAACTTTTTGCTGTCATTAGTGTATTTTAGCAAAATGAAGATGATTCAAGCATTAATTTCATTGTGCTTTTGCTCATTTTGAAGATTTTGACATTTTCACCTGAAGTGTACAATTAGGGGCTGAAAACGCGTTTAAAGCAATAAAAAGTTCATTTTGGCTCTCACACCTTAACTAAATGTTGTAGACTCAAACTTTTTGCTGTCATTAGTATATTTTAGCAAAATGAAGATGATTCAAGCATTAATTTTATTGTGCTTTTGCTCATTTTGAAGATTTTGACATTTTCACCTGAAGTGTACAATCGGGCTGAAAATGCATTTAAAGCCATAAAAAGTTCATTTTGGCTCTCACACCTTAACTAAATGTTGTAGACTCAAACTTTTTGCTGTCATTAGTGTATGTTAGCAAAATGAAGATGATTCAAGCATTAATTTCATTGTGCTTTTGCTCATTTTGAAGATTTTGACATTTTCACCTGAAGTGTACAATCAGGCTGAAAATGCATTTAAAGCCATAAAAAGTTCATTTTGGCTCTCACACCTTAACTAAATGTTGTAGACTCAAACTTTTTGCTGTCATTAGTGTATTTTAGCAAAATGAAGATGATTCAAGCATTAATTTCATTGTGCTTTTGCTCATTTTGAAGATTTTGACATTTTCACCTGAAGTGTACAATCAGGCTGAAAATGCATTTAAAGCCATAAAAAGTTCATTTTGGCTCTCACACCTTAACTAAATGTTGTAGACTCAAACTTTTTGCTGTCATTAGTGTATGTTAGCAAAATGAAGATGATTCAAGCATTAATTTCATTGTGCTTTTGCTCATTTTGAAGATTTTGACATTTTCACCTGAAGTGTACAATCAGGCTGAAAATGCATTTAAAGCCATAAAAAGTTCATTTTGGCTCTCACACCTTAACTAAATGTTGTAGACTCAAACTTTTTGCTGTCATTAGTGTATTTTAGCAAAATGAAGATGATTCAAGCATTAATTTCATTGTGCTTTTGCTCATTTTGAAGATTTTGACATTTTCACCTGAAGTGTACAATTAGGGGCTGAAAACGCGTTTAAAGCAATAAAAAGTTCATTTTGGCTCTCACACCTTAACTAAATGTTGTAGACTCAAACTTTTTGCTGTCATTAGTGTATGTTAGCAAAATGAAGATGATTCAAGCATTAATTTCATTGTGCTTTTGCTCATTTTGAAGATTTTGACATTTTCACCTGAAGTGTACAATCAGGCTGAAAATGCATTTAAAGCCATAAAAAGTTCATTTTGGCTCTCACACCTTAACTAAATGTTGTAGACTCAAACTTTTTGCTGTCATTAGTGTATTTTAGCAAAATGAAGATGATTCAAGCATTAATTTCATTGTGCTTTTGCTCATTTTGAAGATTTTGACATTTTCACCTGAAGTGTACAATTAGGGGCTGAAAACGCGTTTAAAGCAATAAAAAGTTCATTTTGGCTCTCACACCTTAACTAAATGTTGTAGACTCAAACTTTTTGCTGTCATTAGTATATTTTAGCAAAATGAAGATGATTCAAGCATTAATTTTATTGTGCTTTTGCTCATTTTGAAGATTTTGACATTTTCACCTGAAGTGTACAATCGGGCTGAAAATGCATTTAAAGCCATAAAAAGTTCATTTTGGCTCTCACACCTTAACTAAATGTTGTAGACTCAAACTTTTTGCTGTCATTAGTGTATGTTAGCAAAATGAAGATGATTCAAGCATTAATTTCATTGTGCTTTTGCTCATTTTGAAGATTTTGACATTTTCACCTGAAGTGTACAATCAGGCTGAAAATGCATTTAAAGCCATAAAAAGTTCATTTTGGCTCTCACACCTTAACTAAATGTTGTAGACTCAAACTTTTTGCTGTCATTAGTGTATTTTAGCAAAATGAAGATGATTCAAGCATTAATTTCATTGTGCTTTTGCTCATTTTGAAGATTTTGACATTTTCACCTGAAGTGTACAATTAGGGGCTGAAAACGCGTTTAAAGCAATAAAAAGTTCATTTTGGCTCTAACACCTTAACTAAATGTTGTAGACTCAAACTTTTTGCTGTCATTAGTATATTTTAGCAAAATGAAGATGATTCAAGCATTAATTTTATTGTGCTTTTGCTCATTTTGAAGATTTTGACATTTTCACCTGAAGTGTACAATCGGGCTGAAAATGCATTTAAAGCCATAAAAAGTTCATTTTGGCTCTCACACCTTAACTAAATGTTGTAGACTCAAACTTTTTGCTGTCATTAGTGTATGTTAGCAAAATGAAGATGATTCAAGCATTAATTTCATTGTGCTTTTGCTCATTTTGAAGATTTTGACATTTTCACCTGAAGTGTACAATCAGGCTGAAAATGCATTTAAAGCCATAAAAAGTTCATTTTGGCTCTCACACCTTAACTAAATGTTGTAGACTCAAACTTTTTGCTGTCATTAGTGTATTTTAGCAAAATGAAGATGATTCAAGCATTAATTTCATTGTGCTTTTGCTCATTTTGAAGATTTTGACATTTTCACCTGAAGTGTACAATCAGGCTGAAAATGCATTTAAAGCCATAAAAAGTTCATTTTGGCTCTCACACCTTAACTAAATGTTGTAGACTCAAACTTTTTGCTGTCATTAGTGTATGTTAGCAAAATGAAGATGATTCAAGCATTAATTTCATTGTGCTTTTGCTCATTTTGAAGATTTTGACATTTTCACCTGAAGTGTACAATCAGGCTGAAAATGCATTTAAAGCCATAAAAAGTTCATTTTGGCTCTCACACCTTAACTAAATGTTGTAGACTCAAACTTTTTGCTGTCATTAGTGTATTTTAGCAAAATGAAGATGATTCAAGCATTAATTTCATTGTGCTTTTGCTCATTTTGAAGATTTTGACATTTTCACCTGAAGTGTACAATTAGGGGCTGAAAACGCGTTTAAAGCAATCAAAAGTTCATTTTGGCTCTCACACCTTAACTAAATGTTGTAGACTCAAACTTTTTGCTGTCATTAGTATATTTTAGCAAAATGAAGATGATTCAAGCATTAATTTTATTGTGCTTTTGCTCATTTTGAAGATTTTGACATTTTCACCTGAAGTGTACAATCGGGCTGAAAATGCATTTAAAGCCATAAAAAGTTCATTTTGGCTCTCACACCTTAACTAAATGTTGTAGACTCAAACTTTTTGCTGTCATTAGTGAATGTTAGCAAAATGAAGATGATTCAAGCATTAATTTCATTGTGCTTTTGCTCATTTTGAAGATTTTGACATTTTCACCTGAAGTGTACAATCAGGCTGAAAATGCATTTAAAGCCATAAAAAGTTCATTTTGGCTCTCACACCTTAACTAAATGTTGTAGACTCAAACTTTTTGCTGTCATTAGTGTATTTTAGCAAAATGAAGATGATTCAAGCATTAATTTCATTGTGCTTTTGCTCATTTTGAAGATTTTGACATTTTCACCTGAAGTGTACAATCAGGCTGAAAATGCATTTAAAGCCATAAAAAGTTCATTTTGGCTCTCACACCTTAACTAAATGTTGTAGACTCAAACTTTTTGCTGTCATTAGTGTATGTTAGCAAAATGAAGATGATTCAAGCATTAATTTCATTGTGCTTTTGCTCATTTTTAAGATTTTGACATTTTCACCTGAAGTGTACAATCAGGCTGAAAATGCATTTAAAGCCATAAAAAGTTCATTTTGGCTCTCACACCTTAACTAAATGTTGTAGACTCAAACTTTTTGCTGTCATTAGTGTATTTTAGCAAAATGAAGATGATTCAAGCATTAATTTCATTGTTCTTTTGCTCATTTTGAAGATTTTGACATTTTCACCTGAAGTGTACAATTAGGGGCTGAAAACGCGTTTAAAGCAATAAAAAGTTCATTTTGGCTCTAACACCTTAACTAAATGTTGTAGACTCAAACTTTTTGCTGTCATTAGTATATTTTAGCAAAATGAAGATGATTCAAGCATTAATTTTATTGTGCTTTTGCTCATTTTGAAGATTTTGACATTTTCACCTGAAGTGTACAATCGGGCTGAAAATGCATTTAAAGCCATAAAAAGTTCATTTGGCTCTCACACCTTAACTAAATGTTGTAGACTCAAACTTTTTGCTGTCATTAGTGTATGTTAGCAAAATGAAGAATGATTCAAGCATTAATTTCATTGTGCTTTTGCTCATTTTGAAGATTTTGACATTTTCACCTGAAGTGTACAATCGGGCTGAAAATGCATTTAAAGCCATAAAAAGTTCATTTTGGCTCTCACACCTTAACTAAATGTTGTAGACTCAAACTTTTTGCTGTCATTAGTGAATGTTAGCAAAATGAAGATGATTCAAGCATTAATTTCATTGTGCTTTTGCTCATTTTGAAGATTTTGACATTTTCACCTGAAGTGTACAATCAGGCTGAAAATGCATTTAAAGCCATAAAAAGTTCATTTTGGCTCTCACACCTTAACTAAATGTTGTAGACTCAAACTTTTTGCTGTCATTAGTGTATTTTAGCAAAATGAAGATGATTCAAGCATTAATTTCATTGTGCTTTTGCTCATTTTGAAGATTTTGACATTTTCACCTGAAGTGTACAATCAGGCTGAAAATGCATTTAAAGCCATAAAAAGTTCATTTTGGCTCTCACACCTTAACTAAATGTTGTAGACTCAAACTTTTTGCTGTCATTAGTGTATTTTAGCAAAATAAAGATGATTCAAGCATTAATTTTATTGTGCTTTTGCTCATTTTGAAGATTTTGACATTTTCACCTGAAGTGTACAATCGGGCTGAAAATGCATTTAAAGCCATAAAAAGTTCATTTTGGCTCTCACACCTTAACTAAATGTTGTAGACTCAAACTTTTTGCTGTCATTAGTGTATTTTAGCAAAATGAAGATGATTCAAGCATTAATTTCATTGTGCTTTTGCTCATTTTGAAGATTTTGACATTTTCACCTGAAGTGTACAATCAGGCTGAAAATGCATTTAAAGCCATAAAAAGTTCATTTTGGCTCTCACACCTTAACTAAATGTTGTAGACTCAAACTTTTTGCTGTCATTAGTGTATTTTAGCAAAATGAAGATGATTCAAGCATTAATTTCATTGTGCTTTTGCTCATTTTGAAGATTTTGACATTTTCACCTGAAGTGTACAATCAGGCTGAAAATGCATTTAAAGCCATAAAAAGTTCATTTTGGCTCTCACACCTTAACTAAATGTTGTAGACTCAAACTTTTTGCTGTCATTAGTGTATTTTAGCAAAATGAAGATGATTCAAGCATTAATTTCATTGTGCTTTTGCTCATTTTGAAGATTTTGACATTTTCACCTGAAGTGTACAATCGGGCTGAAAATGCATTTAAAGCCATAAAAAGTTCATTTTGGCTCTCACACCTTAACTAAATGTTGTAGACTCAAACTTTTTGCTGTCATTAGTGTATTTTAGCAAAATGAAGATGATTCAAGCATTAATTTCATTGTGCTTTTGCTCATTTTGAAGATTTTGACATTTTCACCTGAAGTGTACAATCAGGCTGAAAATGCATTTAAAGCCATAAAAAGTTCATTTTGGCTCTCACACCTTAACTAAATGTTGTAGACTCAAACTTTTTGCTGTCATTAGTATATTTTAGCAAAATGAAGATGATTCAAGCATTCATTTTATTGTGCTTTTGCTCATTTTGAAGATTTTGACATTTTCACCTGAAGTGTACAATCGGGCTGAAAATGCATTTAAAGCCATAAAAAGTTCATTTTGGCTCTCACACCTTAACTAAATGTTGTAGACTCAAACTTTTTGCTGTCATTAGTGTATGTTAGCAAAATGAAGATGATTCAAGCATTAATTTCATTGTGCTTTTGCTCATTTTGAAGATTTTGACATTTTCACCTGAAGTGTACAATCAGGCTGAAAATGCATTTAAAGCCATAAAAAGTTCATTTTGGCTCTCACACCTTAACTAAATGTTGTAGACTCAAACTTTTTGCTGTCATTAGTGTAATTTAGCAAAATGAAGATGATTCAAGCATTAATTTCATTGTGCTTTTGCTCATTTTGAAGATTTTGACATTTTCACCTGAAGTGTACAATTAGGGGCTGAAAACGCGTTTAAAGCAATAAAAAGTTCATTTTGGTTCTCACACCTTAACTAAATGTTGTAGACTCAAACTTTTTGCTGTCATTAGTATATTTTAGCAAAATGAAGATGATTCAAGCATTAATTTTATTGTGCTTTTGCTCATTTTGAAGATTTTGACATTTTCACCTGAAGTGTACAATCGGGCTGAAAATGCATTTAAAGCCATAAAAAGTTCATTTTGGCTCTCACACCTTAACTAAATGTTGTAGACTCAAACTTTTTGCTGTCATTAGTGTATGTTAGCAAAATGAAGATGATTCAAGCATTAATTTCATTGTGCTTTTGCTCATTTTGAAGATTTTGACATTTTCACCTGAAGTGTACAATCAGGCTGAAAATGCATTTAAAGCCATAAAAAGTTCATTTTGGCTCTCACACCTTAACTAAATGTTGTAGACTCAAACTTTTTGCTGTCATTAGTGTATTTTAGCAAAATGAAGATGATTCAAGCATTAATTTCATTGTGCTTTTGCTCATTTTGAAGATTTTGACATTTTTACCTGAAGTGTACAATCGGGCTGAAAATGCATTTAAAGCAATAAAAAGTTCATTTTGGCTCTCACACCTTAACTAAATGTTGTAGATTCAAACTTTTTGCTGTCATTAGTGTATTTTAGCAAAATGAAGATGATTCAAGCATTAATTTCATTGTGCTTTTGCTCATTTTGAAGATTTTGAATTTTTCACCTGAAGTGTACAATTAGGGGCTGAAAACGCGTTTAAAGCAATAAAAAGTTCATTTTTGCTCTCACACCTTAACTAAATGTTGTAGACTCAAACTTTTTGCTGTCATTAGTATATTTTAGCAAAATGAAGATGATTCAAGCATTCATTTTATTGTGCTTTTGCTCATTTTGAAGATTTTGACATTTTCACCTGAAGTGTACAATCGGGCTGAAAATGCATTTAAAGCCATAAAAAGTTCATTTTGGCTCTCACACCTTAACTAAATGTTGTAGACTCAAACTTTTTGCTGTCATTAGTGTATGTTAGCAAAATGAAGATGATTCAAGCATTAATTTCATTGTGCTTTTGCTCATTTTGAAGATTTTGACATTTTCACCTGAAGTGTACAATCAGGCTGAAAATGCATTTAAAGCCATAAAAAGTTCATTTTGGCTCTCACACCTTAACTAAATGTTGTAGACTCAAACTTTTTGCTGTCATTAGTGTATGTTAGCAAAATGAAGATGATTCAAGCATTCATTTCATTGTGCTTTTGCTCATTTTGAAGATTTTGACATTTTCACCTGAAGTGTACAATCAGGCTGAAAATGCATTTAAAGCCATAAAAAGTTCATTTTGGCTCTCACACCTTAACTAAATGTTGTAGACTCAAACTTTTTGCTGTCATTAGTGTATTTTAGCAAAATAAAGATGATTCAAGCATTAATTTTATTGTGCTTTTGCTCATTTTGAAGATTTTGACATTTTCACCTGAAGTGTACAATCGGGCTGAAAATGCATTTAAAGCCATAAAAAGTTCATTTTGGCTCTCACACCTTAACTAAATGTTGTAGACTCAAACTTTTTGCTGTCATTAGTGTATTTTAGCAAAATGAAGATGATTCAAGCATTAATTTCATTGTGCTTTTGCTCATTTTGAAGATTTTGACATTTTCACCTGAAGTGTACAATCAGGCTGAAAATGCATTTAAAGCCATAAAAAGTTCATTTTGGCTCTCACACCTTAACTAAATGTTGTAGACTCAAACTTTTTGCTGTCATTAGTGTATTTTAGCAAAATGAAGATGATTCAAGCATTAATTTCATTGTGCTTTTGCTCATTTTGAAGATTTTGACATTTTCACCTGAAGTGTACAATCAGGCTGAAAATGCATTTAAAGCCATAAAAAGTTCATTTTGGCTCTCACACCTTAACTAAATGTTGTAGACTCAAACTTTTTGCTGTCATTAGTGTATGTTAGCAAAATGAAGATGATTCAAGCATTAATTTCATTGTGCTTTTGCTCATTTTGAAGATTTTGAAATTTTCACCTGAAGTGTACAATCAGGCTGAAAATGCATTTAAAGCCATAAAAAGTTCATTTTGGCTCTCACACCTTAACTAAATGTTGTAGACTCAAACTTTTTGCTGTCATTAGTGTATTTTAGCAAAATGAAGATGATTCAAGCATTAATTTCATTGTGCTTTTGCTCATTTTGAAGATTTTGACATTTTCACCTGAAGTGTACAATCGGGCTGAAAATGCATTTAAAGCCATAAAAAGTTCATTTTGGCTCTCACACCTTAACTAAATGTTGTAGACTCAAACTTTTTGCTGTCATTAGTGTATGTTAGCAAAATGAAGATGATTCAAGCATTAATTTCATTGTGCTTTTGCTCATTTTGAAGATTTTGACATTTTCACCTGAAGTGTACAATCAGGCTGAAAATGCATTTAAAGCCATAAAAAGTTCATTTTGGCTCTCACACCTTAACTAAATGTTGTAGACTCAAACTTTTTGCTGTCATTAGTGTATTTTAGCAAAATGAAGATGATTCAAGCATTAATTTCATTGTGCTTTTGCTCATTTTGAAGATTTTGACATTTTCACCTGAAGTGTACAATTAGGGGCTGAAAACGCGTTTAAAGCAATAAAAAGTTCATTTTGGCTCTCACACCTTAACTAAATGTTGTAGACTCAAACTTTTTGCTGTCATTAGTATATTTTAGCAAAATGAAGATGATTCAAGCATTCATTTTATTGTGCTTTTGCTCATTTTGAAGATTTTGACATTTTCACCTGAAGTGTACAATCGGGCTGAAAATGCATTTAAAGCCATAAAAAGTTCATTTTGGCTCTCACACCTTAACTAAATGTTGTAGACTCAAACTATTTGCTGTCATTAGTGTATGTTAGCAAAATGAAGATGATTCAAGCATTAATTTCATTGTGCTTTTGCTCATTTTGAAGATTTTGACATTTTCACCTGAAGTGTACAATCAGGCTGAAAATGCATTTAAAGCCATAAAAAGTTCATTTTGGCTCTCACACCTTAACTAAATGTTGTAGACTCAAACTTTTTGCTGTCATTAGTGTATTTTAGCAAAATGAAGATGATTCAAGCATTAATTTCATTGTGCTTTTGCTCATTTTGAAGATTTTGACATTTTCACCTGAAGTGTACAATCGGGCTGAAAATGCATTTAAAGCCATAAAAAGTTCATTTTGGCTCTCACACCTTAACTAAATGTTGTAGACTCAAACTTTTTGCTGTCATTAGTGTATGTTAGCAAAATGAAGATGATTCAAGCATTAATTTCATTGTGCTTTTGCTCATTTTGAAGATTTTGACATTTTCACCTGAAGTGTACAATCAGGCTGAAAATGCATTTAAAGCCATAAAAAGTTCATTTTGGCTCTCACACCTTAACTAAATGTTGTAGACTCAAACTTTTTGCTGTCATTAGTGTATTTTAGCAAAATGAAGATGATTCAAGCATTAATTTCATTGTGCTTTTGCTCATTTTGAAGATTTTGACATTTTCACCTGAAGTGTACAATTAGGGGCTGAAAACGCGTTTAAAGCAATAAAAAGTTCATTTTGGCTCTCACACCTTAACTAAATGTTGTAGACTCAAACTTTTTGCTGTCATTAGTATATTTTAGCAAAATGAAGATGATTCAAGCATTCATTTTATTGTGCTTTTGCTCATTTTGAAGATTTTGACATTTTCACCTGAAGTGTACAATCGGGCTGAAAATGCATTTAAAGCCATAAAAAGTTCATTTTGGCTCTCACACCTTAACTAAATGTTGTAGACTCAAACTATTTGCTGTCATTAGTGTATGTTAGCAAAATGAAGATGATTCAAGCATTAATTTCATTGTGCTTTTGCTCATTTTGAAGATTTTGACATTTTCACCTGAAGTGTACAATCAGGCTGAAAATGCATTTAAAGCCATAAAAAGTTCATTTTGGCTCTCACACCTTAACTAAATGTTGTAGACTCAAACTTTTTGCTGTCATTAGTGTATGTTAGCAAAATGAAGATGATTCAAGCATTAATTTCATTGTGCTTTTGCTCATTTTGAAGATTTTGACATTTTCACCTGAAGTGTACAATCAGGCTGAAAATGCATTTAAAGCCATAAAAAGTTCATTTTGGCTCTCACACCTTAACTAAATGTTGTAGACTCAAACTTTTTGCTGTCATTAGTGTATTTTAGCAAAATGAAGATGATTCAAGCATTAATTTCATTGTGCTTTTGCTCATTTTGAAGATTTTGACATTTTCACCTGAAGTGTACAATTAGGGGCTGAAAACGCGTTTAAAGCAATAAAAAGTTCATTTTGGCTCTCACACCTTAACTAAATGTTGTAGACTCAAACTTTTTGCTGTCATTAGTATATTTTAGCAAAATGAAGATGATTCAAGCATTCATTTTATTGTGCTTTTGCTCATTTTGAAGATTTTGACATTTTCACCTGAAGTGTACAATCGGGCTGAAAATGCATTTAAAGCCATAAAAAGTTCATTTTGGCTCTCACACCTTAACTAAATGTTGTAGACTCAAACTATTTGCTGTCATTAGTGTATGTTAGCAAAATGAAGATGATTCAAGCATTAATTTCATTGTGCTTTTGCTCATTTTGAAGATTTTGACATTTTCACCTGAAGTGTACAATCAGGCTGAAAATGCATTTAAAGCCATAAAAAGTTCATTTTGGCTCTCACACCTTAACTAAATGTTGTAGACTCAAACTTTTTGCTGTCATTAGTGTATTTTAGCAAAATGAAGATGATTCAAGCATTAATTTCATTGTGCTTTTGCTCATTTTGAAGATTTTGACATTTTCACCTGAAGTGTACAATCGGGCTGAAAATGCATTTAAAGCCATAAAAAGTTCATTTTGGCTCTCACACCTTAACTAAATGTTGTAGACTCAAACTTTTTGCTGTCATTAGTGTATGTTAGCAAAATGAAGATGATTCAAGCATTAATTTCATTGTCCTTTTGCTCATTTTGAAGATTTTGACATTTTCACCTGAAGTGTACAATCAGGCTGAAAATGCATTTAAAGCCATAAAAAGTTCATTTTGGCTCTCACACCTTAACTAAATGTTGTAGACTCAAACTTTTTGCTGTCATTAGTGTATTTTAGCAAAATGAAGATGATTCAAGCATTAATTTCATTGTGCTTTTGCTCATTTTGAAGATTTTGACATTTTCACCTGAAGTGTACAATTAGGGGCTGAAAACGCGTTTAAAGCAATAAAAAGTTCATTTTGGCTCTCACACCTTAACTAAATGTTGTAGACTCAAACTTTTTGCTGTCATTAGTATATTTTAGCAAAATGAAGATGATTCAAGCATTCATTTTATTGTGCTTTTGCTCATTTTGAAGATTTTGACATTTTCACCTGAAGTGTACAATCGGGCTGAAAATGCATTTAAAGCCATAAAAAGTTCATTTTGGCTCTCACACCTTAACTAAATGTTGTAGACTCAAACTATTTGCTGTCATTAGTGTATGTTAGCAAAATGAAGATGATTCAAGCATTAATTTCATTGTGCTTTTGCTCATTTTGAAGATTTTGACATTTTCACCTGAAGTGTACAATCAGGCTGAAAATGCATTTAAAGCCATAAAAAGTTCATTTTGGCTCTCACACCTTAACTAAATGTTGTAGACTCAAACTTTTTGCTGTCATTAGTGTATGTTAGCAAAATGAAGATGATTCAAGCATTCATTTCATTGTGCTTTTGCTCATTTTGAAGATTTTGACATTTTCACCTGAAGTGTACAATCAGGCTGAAAATGCATTTAAAGCCATAAAAAGTTCATTTTGGCTCTCACACCTTAACTAAATGTTGTAGACTCAAACTTTTTGCTGTCATTAGTGTATGTTAGCAAAATGAAGATGATTCAAGCATTAATTTCATTGTGCTTTTGCTCATTTTGAAGATTTTGACATTTTCACCTGAAGTGTACAATCAGGCTGAAAATGCATTTAAAGCCATAAAAAGTTCATTTTGGCTCTCACACCTTAACTAAATGTTGTAGACTCAAACTTTTTGCTGTCATTAGTGTATTTTAGCAAAATGAAGATGATTCAAGCATTAATTTCATTGTGCTTTTGCTCATTTTGAAGATTTTGACATTTTCACCTGAAGTGTACAATCAGGCTGAAAATGCATTTAAAGCCATAAAAAGTTCATTTTGGCTCTCACACCTTAACTAAATGTTGTAGACTCAAACTTTTTGCTGTCATTAGTGTATTTTAGCAAAATAAAGATGATTCAAGCATTAATTTTATTGTGCTTTGCTCATTTTGAAGATTTTGACATTTTCACCTGAAGTGTACAATCGGGCTGAAAATGCATTTAAAGCCATAAAAAGTTCATTTTGGCTCTCACACCTTAACTAAATGTTGTAGACTCAAACTTTTTGCTGTCATTAGTGTATTTTAGCAAAATGAAGATGATTCAAGCATTAATTTCATTGTGCTTTTGCTCATTTTGAAGATTTTGACATTTTCACCTGAAGTGTACAATCAGGCTGAAAATGCATTTAAAGCCATAAAAAGTTCATTTTGGCTCTCACACCTTAACTAAATGTTGTAGACTCAAACTTTTTGCTGTCATTAGTGTATTTTAGCAAAATGAAGATGATTCAAGCATTAATTTCATTGTGCTTTTGCTCATTTTGAAGATTTTGACATTTTCACCTGAAGTGTACAATCAGGCTGAAAATGCATTTAAAGCCATAAAAAGTTCATTTTGGCTCTCACACCTTAACTAAATGTTGTAGACTCAAACTTTTTGCTGTCATTAGTGTATTTTAGCAAAATGAAGATGATTCAAGCATTAATTTCATTGTGCTTTTGCTCATTTTGAAGATTTTGACATTTTCACCTGAAGTGTACAATCGGGCTGAAAATGCGTTTAAAGCCATAAAAAGTTCATTTTGGCTCTCACACCTTAACTAAATGTTGTAGACTCAAACTTTTTGCTGTCATTAGTGTATTTTAGCAAAATGAAGATGATTCAAGCATTAATTTCATTGTGCTTTTGCTCATTTTGAAGATTTTGAAATTTTCACCTGAAGTGTACAATCAGGCTGAAAATGCATTTAAAGCCATAAAAAGTTCATTTTGGCTGTCACACCTTAACTAAATGTTGTAGACTCAAACTTTTTGCTGTCATTAGTGTATTTTAGCAAAATGAAGATGATTCAAGCATTAATTTCATTGTGCTTTTGCTCATTTTGAAGATTTTGACATTTTCACCTGAAGTGTACAATCAGGCTGAAAATGCATTTAAAGCCATAAAAAGTTCATTTTGGCTCTCACACCTTAACTAAATGTTGTAGACTCAAACTTTTTGCTGTCATTAGTGTATTTTAGCAAAATGAAGATGATTCAAGCATTAATTTCATTGTGCTTTTGCTCATTTTGAAGATTTTGACATTTTCACCTGAAGTGTACAATTAGGGGCTGAAAACGCGTTTAAAGCAATAAAAAGTTCATTTTGGCTCTCACACCTTAACTAAATGTTGTAGACTCAAACTTTTTGCTGTCATTAGTATATTTTAGCAAAATGAAGATGATTCAAGCATTCATTTTATTGTGCTTTTGCTCATTTTGAAGATTTTGACATTTTCACCTGAAGTGTACAATCGGGCTGAAAATGCATTTAAAGCCATAAAAAGTTCATTTTGGCTCTCACACCTTAACTAAATGTTGTAGACTCAAACTTTTTGCTGTCATTAGTGTATGTTAGCAAAATGAAGATGATTCAAGCATTAATTTCATTGTGCTTTTGCTCATTTTGAAGATTTTGACATTTTCACCTGAAGTGTACAATTAGGGGCTGAAAACGCGTTTAAAGCAATAAAAAGTTCATTTTGGCTCTCACACCTTAACTAAATGTTGTAGACTCAAACTTTTTGCTGTCATTAGTATATTTTAGCAAAATGAAGATGATTCAAGCATTAATTTTATTGTGCTTTTGCTCATTTTGAAGATTTTGACATTTTCACCTGAAGTGTACAATCGGGCTGAAAATGCATTTAAAGCCATAAAAAGTTCATTTTGGCTCTCACACCTTAACTAAATGTTGTAGACTCAAACTTTTTGCTGTCATTAGTGTATGTTAGCAAAATGAAGATGATTCAAGCATTAATTTCATTGTGCTTTTGCTCATTTTGAAGATTTTGACATTTTCACCTGAAGTGTACAATCGGGCTGAAAATGCATTTAAAGCCATAAAAAGTTCATTTTGGCTCTCACACCTTAACTAAATGTTGTAGACTCAAACTTTTTGCTGTCATTAGTGTATTTTAGCAAAATGAAGATGATTCAAGCATTAATTTCATTGTGCTTTTGCTCATTTTGAAGATTTTGACATTTTTACCTGAAGTGTGCAATCGGGCTGAAAATGCATTTAAAGCAATAAAAAGTTCATTTTGGCTCTCACACCTTAACTAAATGTTGTAGATTCAAACTTTTTGCTGTCATTAGTGTATTTTAGCAAAATGAAGATGATTCAAGCATTAATTTCATTGTGCTTTTGCTCATTTTGAAGATTTTGAATTTTTCACCTGAAGTGTACAATTAGGGGCTGAAAACGCGTTTAAAGCAATAAAAAGTTCATTTTGGCTCTCACACCTTAACTAAATGTTGTAGACTCAAACTTTTTGCTGTCATTAGTATATTTTAGCAAAATGAAGATGATTCAAGCATTCATTTTATTGTGCTTTTGCTCATTTTGAAGATTTTGACATTTTCACCTGAAGTGTACAATCGGGCTGAAAATGCATTTAAAGCCATAAAAAGTTCATTTTGGCTCTCACACCTTAACTAAATGTTGTAGACTCAAACTTTTTGCTGTCATTAGTGTATGTTAGCAAAATGAAGATGATTCAAGCATTAATTTCATTGTGCTTTTGCTCATTTTGAAGATTTTGACATTTTCACCTGAAGTGTACAATCAGGCTGAAAATGCATTTAAAGCCATAAAAAGTTCATTTTGGCTCTCACACCTTAACTAAATGTTGTAGACTCAAACTTTTTGCTGTCATTAGTGTATGTTAGCAAAATGAAGATGATTCAAGCATTCATTTCATTGTGCTTTTGCTCATTTTGAAGATTTTGACATTTTCACCTGAAGTGTACAATCAGGCTGAAAATGCATTTAAAGCCATAAAAAGTTCATTTTGGCTCTCACACCTTAACTAAATGTTGTAGACTCAAACTTTTTGCTGTCATTAGTGTGTGTTAGCAAAATGAAGATGATTCAAGCATTAATTTCATTGTGCTTTTGCTCATTTTGAAGATTTTGACATTTTCACCTGAAGTGTACAATCAGGCTGAAAATGCATTTAAAGCCATAAAAAGTTCATTTTGGCTCTCACACCTTAACTAAATGTTGTAGACTCAAACTTTTTGCTGTCATTAGTGTATTTTAGCAAAATGAAGATGATTCAAGCATTAATTTCATTGTGCTTTTGCTCATTTTGAAGATTTTGACATTTTCACCTGAAGTGTACAATTAGGGGCTGAAAACGCGTTTAAAGCAATAAAAAGTTCATTTTGGCTCTCACACCTTAACTAAATGTTGTAGACTCAAACTTTTTGCTGTCATTAGTATATTTTAGCAAAATGAAGATGATTCAAGCATTAATTTTATTGTGCTTTTGCTCATTTTGAAGATTTTGACATTTTCACCTGAAGTGTACAATCGGGCTGAAAATGCATTTAAAGCCATAAAAAGTTCATTTTGGCTCTCACTACTTAACTAAATGTTGTAGACTCAAACTTTTTGCTGTCATTAGTGTATGTTAGCAAAATGAAGATGATTCAAGCATTAATTTCATTGTGCTTTTGCTCATTTTGAAGATTTTGACATTTTCACCTGAAGTGTACAATCAGGCTGAAAATGCATTTAAAGCCATAAAAAGTTCATTTTGGCTCTCACACCTTAACTAAATGTTGTAGACTCAAACTTGTTGCTGTCATTAGTGTATTTTAGCAAAATGAAGATTATTCAAGCATTAATTTCATTGTGCTTTTGCTCATTTTGAAGATTTTGACATTTTCACCTGAAGTGTACAATTAGGGGCTGAAAACGCGTTTAAAGCAATAAAAAGTTCATTTTGGCTCTCACACCTTAACTAAATGTTGTAGACTCAAACTTTTTGCTGTCATTAGTATATTTTAGCAAAATGAAGATGATTCAAGCATTCATTTTATTGTGCTTTTGCTCATTTTGAAGATTTTGACATTTTCACCTGAAGTGTACAATCGGGCTGAAAATGCATTTAAAGCCATAAAAAGTTCATTTTGGCTCTCACACCTTAACTAAATGTTGTAGACTCGAACTTTTTGCTGTCATTAGTGTATGTTAGCAAAATGAAGATGATTCAAGCATTAATTTCATTGTGCTTTTGCTCATTTTGAAGATTTTGACATTTTCACCTGAAGTGTACAATCAGGCTGAAAATGCATTTAAAGCCATAAAAAGTTCATTTTGGCTCTCACACCTTAACTAAATGTTGTAGACTCAAACTTTTTGCTGTCATTAGTGTATGTTAGCAAAATGGAGATGATTCAAGCATTCATTTCATTGTGCTTTTGCTCATTTTGAAGATTTTGACATTTTCACCTGAAGTGTACAATCAGGCTGAAAATGCATTTAAAGCCATAAAAAGTTCATTTTGGCTCTCACACCTTAACTAAATGTTGTAGACTCAAACTTTTTGCTGTCATTAGTGTATGTTAGCAAAATGAAGATGATTCAAGCATTAATTTCATTGTGCTTTTGCTCATTTTGAAGATTTTGACATTTTCACCTTAAGTGTACAATCAGGCTGAAAATGCGTTTAAAGCCATAAAAAGTTCATTTTGGCTCTCACACCTTAACTAAATGTTGTAGACTCAAACTTTTTGCTGTCATTAGTGTATTTTAGCAAAATGAAGATGATTCAAGCATTAATTTCATTGTGCTTTTGCTCATTTAGAAGATTTTGACATTTTCACCTGAAGTGTACAATCGGGCTGAAAATGCATTTAAAGCCATAAAAAGTTCATTTTGGCTCTCACACCTTAACTAAATGTTGTAGACTCAAACTTTTTGCTGTCATTAGTGTATGTTAGCAAAATGAAGATGATTCAAGCATTAATTTCATTGTGCTTTTGCTCATTTTGAAGATTTTGACATTTTCACCTGAAGTGTACAATCGGGCTGAAAATGCATTTAAAGCAATAAAAAGTTCATTTTGGCTCTCACACCTTAACTAAATGTTGTAGATTCAAACTTTTTGCTGTCATTAGTGTATTTTAGCAAAATGAAGATGATTCAAGCATTAATTTCATTGTGCTTTTGCTCATTTTGAAGATTTTGACATTTTCACCTGAAGTGTACAATTAGGGGCTGAAAACGCGTTTAAAGCAATAAAAAGTTCATTTTGGCTCTCACACCTTAACTAAATGTTGTAGACTCAAACTTTTTGCTGTCATTAGTATATTTTAGGAAAATGAAGATGATTCAAGCATTAATTTTATTGTGCTTTTGCTCATTTTGAAGATTTTGACATTTTCACCTGAAGTGTACAATCGGGCTGAAAATGCATTTAAAGCCATAAAAAGTTCATTTTGGCTCTCACACCTTAACTAAATGTTGTAGACTCAAACTTTTTGCTTTCATTAGTGTATGTTAGCAAAATGAAGATGATTCAAGCATTAATTTCATTGTGCTTTTGCTCATTTTGAAGATTTTGACATTTTCACCTGAAGTGTACAATCAGGCTGAAAATGCATTTAAAGCCATAAAAAGTTTATTTTGGCTCTCACACCTTAACTAAATGTTGTAGATTCAAACTTTTTGCTGTCATTAGTGTATTTTAGCAAAATGAAGATGATTCAAGCATTAATTTCATTGTGCTTTTGCTCATTTTGAAGATTTTGACATTTTCACCTGAAGTGTACAATTAGGGGCTGAAAACGCGTTTAAAGCAATAAAAAGTTCATTTTGGCTCTCACACCTTAACTAAATGTTGTAGACTCAAACTTTTTGCTGTCATTAGTATATTTTAGGAAAATGAAGATGATTCAAGCATTAATTTTATTGTGCTTTTGCTCATTTTGAAGATTTTGACATTTTCACCTGAAGTGTACAATCGGGCTGAAAATGCATTTAAAGCCATAAAAAGTTCATTTTGGCTCTCACACCTTAACTAAATGTTGTAGACTCAAACTTTTTGCTTTCATTAGTGTATGTTAGCAAAATGAAGATGATTCAAGCATTAATTTCATTGTGCTTTTGCTCATTTTGAAGATTTTGACATTTTCACCTGAAGTGTACAATCAGGCTGAAAATGTATTTAAAGCCATAAAAAGTTCATTTTGGCTCTCACACCTTAACTAAATGTTGTAGACTCGAACTTTTTGCTGTCATTAGTGTATTTTAGCAAAATGAAGATGATTCAAGCATTAATTTCATTGTGCTTTTGCTCATTTTGAAGATTTTGACATTTTCACCTGAAGTGTACAATTAGGGGCTGAAAACGCGTTTAAAGCAATAAAAAGTTCATTTTGGCTCTCACACCTTAACTAAATGTTGTAGACTCAAACTTTTTGCTGTCATTAGTATATTTTAGCAAAATGAAGATGATTCAAGCATTCATTTTATTGTGCTTTTGCTCATTTTGAAGATTTTGACATTTTCACCTGAAGTGTACAATCGGGCTGAAAATGCATTTAAAGCCATAAAAAGTTCATTTTGGCTCTCACACCTTAACTAAATGTTGTAGACTCAAACTTTTTGCTGTCATTAGTGTATGTTAGCAAAATGAAGATGATTCAAGCATTAATTTCATTGTGCTTTTGCTCATTTTGAAGATTTTGACATTTTCACCTGAAGTGTACAATCAGGCTGAAAATGCATTTAAAGCCATAAAAAGTTCATTTTGGCTCTCACACCTTAACTAAATGTTGTAGACTCAAACTTTTTGCTGTCATTAGTGTATGTTAGCAAAATGAAGATGATTCAAGCATTAATTTCATTGTGCTTTTGCTCATTTTGAAGATTTTGACATTTTCACCTGAAGTGTACAATTAGGGGCTGAAAACGCGTTTAAAGCAATAAAAAGTTCATTTTGGCTCTCACACCTTAACTAAATGTTGTAGACTCAAACTTTTTGCTGTCATTAGTATATTTTAGCAAAATGAAGATGATTCAAGCATTAATTTTATTGTGCTTTTGCTCATTTTGAAGATTTTGACATTTTCACCTGAAGTGTACAATCGGGCTGAAAATGCATTTAAAGCCATAAAAAGTTCATTTTGGCTCTCACACCTTAACTAAATGTTGTAGACTCAAACTTTTTGCTGTCATTAGTGTATTTTAGCAAAATGAAGATGATTCAAGCATTAATTTCATTGTGCTTTTGCTCATTTTGAAGATTTTGACATTTTTACCTGAAGTGTACAATCGGGCTGAAAATGCATTTAAAGCAATAAAAAGTTCATTTTGGCTCTCACACCTTAACTAAATGTTGTAGATTCAAACTTTTTGCTGTCATTAGTGTATTTTAGCAAAATGAAGATGATTCAATCATTAATTTCATTGTGCTTTTGCTCATTTTGAAGATTTTGAATTTTTCACCTGAAGTGTACAATTAGGGGCTGAAAACGCGTTTAAAGCAATAAAAAGTTCATTTTGGCTCTCACACCTTAACTAAATGTTGTAGACTAAAACTTTTTGCTGTCATTAGTATATTTTAGCAAAATGAAGATGATTGAAGCATTAATTTTATTGTGCTTTTGCTCATTTTGAAGATTTTGACATTTTCACCTGAAGTGTACAATCGGGCTGAAAATGCATTTAAAGCCATAAAAAGTTCATTTTGGCTCTCACACCTTAACTAAATGTTGTAGACTCAAACTTTTTGCTGTCATTAGTGTATGTTAGCAAAATGAAGATGATTCAAGCATTAATTTCATTGTGCTTTTGCTCATTTTGAAGATTTTGACATTTTCACCTGAAGTGTACAATCAGGCTGAAAATGCATTTAAAGCCATAAAAAGTTCATTTTGGCTCTCACACCTTAACTAAATGTTGTAGACTCAAACTTTTTGCTGTCATTAGTGTATGTTAGCAAAATGAAGATGATTCAAGCATTAATTTCATTGTGCTTTTGCTCATTTTGAAGATTTTGACATTTTCACCTGAAGTGTACAATCAGGCTGAAAATGCATTTAAAGCCATAAAAAGTTCATTTTGGCTCTCACACCTTAACTAAATGTTGTAGACTCAAACTTTTTGCTGTCATTAGTGTATTTTAGCAAAATGAAGATGATTCAAGCATTAATTTCATTGTGCTTTTGCTCATTTTGAAGATTTTGACATTTTCACCTGAAGTGTACAATCAGGCTGAAAATGCATTTAAAGCCATAAAAAGTTCATTTTGGCTCTCACACCTTAACTAAATGTTGTAGACTCAAACTTTTTGCTGTCATTAGTGTATTTTAGCAAAATAAAGATGATTCAAGCATTAATTTTATTGTGCTTTTGCTCATTTTGAAGATTTTGACATTTTCACCTGAAGTGTACAATCGGGCTGAAAATGCATTTAAAGCCATAAAAAGTTCATTTTGGCTCTCACACCTTAACTAAATGTTGTAGACTCAAACTTTTTGCTGTCATTAGTGTATGTTAGCAAAATGAAGATGATTCAAGCATTAATTTCATTGTGCTTTTGCTCATTTTGAAGATTTTGACATTTTCACCTGAAGTGTACAATCGGGCTGAAAATGCATTTAAAGCCATAAAAAGTTCATTTTGGCTCTCACACCTTAACTAAATGTTGTAGACTAAAACTTTTTGCTGTCATTAGTATATTTTAGCAAAATGAAGATGATTGAAGCATTAATTTCATTGTGCTTTTGCTCATTTTGAAGATTTGGACATTTTCACCTGAAGTGTACAATTAGGGGCTGAAAACGCGTTTAAAGCAATAAAAAGTTCATTTTGGCTCTCACACCTTAACTAAATGTTGTAGACTCAAACTTTTTGCTGTCATTAGTATATTTTAGCAAAATGAAGATGATTCAAGCATTAATTTTATTGTGCTTTTGCTCATTTTGAAGATTTTGACATTTTCACCTGAAGTGTACAATCGGGCTGAAAATGCATTTAAAGCCATAAAAAGTTCATTTTGGCTCTCACACCTTAACTAAATGTTGTAGACTAAAACTTTTTGCTGTCATTAGTATATTTTAGCAAAATGAAGATGATTGAAGCATTAATTTCATTGTGCTTTTGCTCATTTTGAAGATTTTGACATTTTCACCTGAAGTGTACAATTAGGGGCTGAAAACGCGTTTAAAGCAATAAAAAGTTCATTTTGGCTCTCACACCTTAACTAAATGTTGTAGACTCAAACTTTTTGCTGTCATTAGTATATTTTAGCAAAATGAAGATGATTCAAGCATTAATTTTATTGTGCTTTTGCTCATTTTGAAGATTTTGACATTTTCACCTGAAGTGTACAATCGGGCTGAAAATGTATTTAAAGCCATAAAAAGTTCATTTTGGCTCTCACACCTTAACTAAATGTTGTAGACTCAAACTTTTTGCTGTCATTAGTGTATGTTAGCAAAATGAAGATGATTCAAGCATTAATTTCATTGTGCTTTTGCTCATTTTGAAGATTTTGACATTTTCACCTGAAGTGTACAATCAGGCTGAAAATGCATTTAAAGCCATAAAAAGTTCATTTTGGCTCTCACACCTTAACTAAATGTTGTAGACTCAAACTTTTTGCTGTCATTAGTGTATTTTAGCAAAATGAAGATGATTCAAGCATTAATTTCATTGTGCTTTTGCTCATTTTGAAGATTTTGACATTTTCACCTGAAGTGTACAATCAGGCTGAAAATGCATTTAAAGCCATAAAAAGTTCATTTTGGCTCTCACACCTTAACTAAATGTTGTAGACTCAAACTTTTTGCTGTCATTAGTGTATTTTAGCAAAATAAAGATGATTCAAGCATTAATTTTATTGTGCTTTTGCTCATTTTGAAGATTTTGACATTTTCACCTGAAGTGTACAATCGGGCTGAAAATGCATTTAAAGCCATAAAAAGTTCATTTTGGCTCTCACACCTTAACTAAATGTTGTAGACTCAAACTTTTTGCTGTCATTAGTGTATGTTAGCAAAATGAAGATGATTCAAGCATTAATTTCATTGTGCTTTTGCTCATTTTGAAGATTTTGACATTTTCACCTGAAGTGTACAATCGGGCTGAAAATGCATTTAAAGCCATAAAAAGTTCATTTTGGCTCTCACACCTTAACTAAATGTTGTAGACTAAAACTTTTTGCTGTCATTAGTATATTTTAGCAAAATGAAGATGATTGAAGCATTAATTTCATTGTGCTTTTGCTCATTTTGAAGATTTGGACATTTTCACCTGAAGTGTACAATTAGGGGCTGAAAACGCGTTTAAAGCAATAAAAAGTTCATTTTGGCTCTCACACCTTAACTAAATGTTGTAGACTCAAACTT
The DNA here is from genome assembly GCF_054856555.1 of Leptonotus elevatus. Taxonomy (NCBI): domain Eukaryota; kingdom Metazoa; phylum Chordata; class Actinopteri; order Syngnathiformes; family Syngnathidae; genus Leptonotus; species Leptonotus elevatus. The sequence continues at coordinate 218,054 of NW_028233711.1, forward strand.
TTTGCTGTCATTAGTATATTTTAGCAAAATGAAGATGATTCAAGCATTAATTTTATTGTGCTTTTGCTCATTTTGAAGATTTTGACATTTTCACCTGAAGTGTACAATCGGGCTGAAAATGCATTTAAAGCCATAAAAAGTTCATTTTGGCTCTCACACCTTAACTAAATGTTGTAGACTAAAACTTTTTGCTGTCATTAGTATATTTTAGCAAAATGAAGATGATTGAAGCATTAATTTCATTGTGCTTTTGCTCATTTTGAAGATTTTGACATTTTCACCTGAAGTGTACAATTAGGGGCTGAAAACGCGTTTAAAGCAATAAAAAGTTCATTTTGGCTCTCACACCTTAACTAAATGTTGTAGACTCAAACTTTTTGCTGTCATTAGTATATTTTAGCAAAATGAAGATGATTCAAGCATTAATTTTATTGTGCTTTTGCTCATTTTGAAGATTTTGACATTTTCACCTGAAGTGTACAATCGGGCTGAAAATGCATTTAAAGCCATAAAAAGTTCATTTTGGCTCTCACACCTTAACTAAATGTTGTAGACTAAAACTTTTTGCTGTCATTAGTATATTTTAGCAAAATGAAGATGATTGAAGCATTAATTTCATTGTGCTTTTGCTCATTTTGAAGATTTTGACATTTTCACCTGAAGTGTACAATTAGGGGCTGAAAACGCGTTTAAAGCAATAAAAAGTTCATTTTGGCTCTCACACCTTAACTAAATGTTGTAGACTCAAACTTTTTGCTGTCATTAGTATATTTTAGCAAAATGAAGATGATTCAAGCATTCATTTTATTGTGCTTTTGCTCATTTTGAAGATTTTGACATTTTCACCTGAAGTGTACAATCGGGCTGAAAATGCATTTAAAGCCATAAAAAGTTCATTTTGGCTCTCACACCTTAACTAAATGTTGTAGACTCAAACTTTTTGCTGTCATTAGTGTATGTTAGCAAAATGAAGATGATTCAAGCATTAATTTCATTGTGCTTTTGCTCATTTTGAAGATTTTTACATTTTCACCTGAAGTGTACAATCAGGCTGAAAATGCATTTAAAGCCATAAAAAGTTCATTTTGGCTCTCACACCTTAACTAAATGTTGTAGACTCAAACTTTTTGCTGTCATTAGTGTATTTTAGCAAAATGAAGATGATTCAAGCATTAATTTCATTGTGCTTTTGCTCATTTTGAAGATTTTGACATTTCACCTGAAGTGTACAATCGGGCTGAAAATGCATTTAAAGCCATAAAAAGTTCATTTTGGCTCTCACACCTTAACTAAATGTTGTAGACTCAAACTTCTTGCTGTCATTAGTGTATGTTAGCAAAATGAAGATGATTCAAGCATTAATTTCATTGTGCTTTTGCTCATTTTGAAGATTTTGACATTTTCACCTGAAGTGTACAATCAGGCTGAAAATGCATTTAAAGCCATAAAAAGTTAATTTTGGCTCTCACACCTTAACTAAATGTTGTAGACTCAAACTTTTTGCTGTCATTAGTGTATTTTAGCAAAATGAAGATGATTCAAGCATTAATTTCATTGTGCTTTTGCTCATTTTGAAGATTTTGACATTTTCACCTGAAGTGTACAATTAGGGGCTGAAAACGCGTTTAAAGCAATAAAAAGTTCATTTTGGCTCTCACACCTTAACTAAATGTTGTAGACTCAAACTTTTTGCTGTCATTAGTATATTTTAGCAAAATGAAGATGATTCAAGCATTAATTTTATTGTGCTTTTGCTCATTTTGAAGATTTTGACATTTTCACCTGAAGTGTACAATCGGGCTGAAAATGCATTTAAAGCCATAAAAAGTTCATTTTGGCTCTCACACCTTAACTAAATGTTGTAGACTCAAACTTTTTGCTGTCATTAGTGTATGTTAGCAAAATGAAGATGATTCAAGCATTAATTTCATTGTGCTTTTGCTCATTTTGAAGATTTTGACATTTTCACCTGAAGTGTACAATCAGGCTGAAAATGCATTTAAAGCCATAAAAAGTTCATTTTGGCTCTCACACCTTAACTAAATGTTGTAGACTCAAACTTTTTGCTGTCATTAGTGTATTTTAGCAAAATGAAGATGATTCAAGCATTAATTTCATTGTGCTTTTGCTCATTTTGAAGATTTTGACATTTTCACCTGAAGTGTACAATTAGGGGCTGAAAACGCGTTTAAAGCAATAAAAAGTTCATTTTGGCTCTCACACCTTAACTAAATGTTGTAGACTCAAACTTTTTGCTGTCATTAGTATATTTTAGCAAAATGAAGATGATTCAAGCATTCATTTTATTGTGCTTTTGCTCATTTTGAAGATTTTGACATTTTCACCTGAAGTGTACAATCGGGCTGAAAATGCATTTAAAGCCATAAAAAGTTCATTTTGGCTCTCACACCTTAACTAAATGTTGTAGACTCAAACTTTTTGCTGTCATTAGTGTATGTTAGCAAAATGAAGATGATTCAAGCATTAATTTCATTGTGCTTTTGCTCATTTTGAAGATTTTGACATTTTCACCTGAAGTGTACAATCGGGCTGAAAATGCATTTAAAGCCATAAAAAGTTCATTTTGGCTCTCACACCTTAACTAAATGTTGTAGACTCAAACTTTTTGCTGTCATTAGTGTATGTTAGCAAAATGAAGATGATTCAAGCATTAATTTCATTGTGCTTTTGCTCATTTTGAAGATTTTGACATTTTCACCTGAAGCGTACAATCGGGCTGAAAATGCATTTAAAGCCATAAAAAGTTCATTTTGGCTCTCACACCTTAACTAAATGTTGTAGACTCAAACTTTTTGCTGTCATTAGTGTATGTTAGCAAAATGAAGATGATTCAAGCATTAATTTCATTGTGCTTTTGCTCATTTTGAAGATTTTGACATTTTCACCTGAAGTGTACAATCAGGCTGAAAATGCATTTAAAGCCATAAAAAGTTCATTTTGGCTCTCACACCTTAACTAAATGTTGTAGACTCAAACTTTTTGCTGTCATTAGTGTATTTTAGCAAAATGAAGATGATTCAAGCATTAATTTCATTGTGCTTTTGCTCATTTTGAAGATTTTGACATTTTCACCTGAAGTGTACAATTAGGGGCTGAAAACGCGTTTAAAGCAATAAAAAGTTCATTTTGGCTCTCACACCTTAACTAAATGTTGTAGACTCAAACTTTTTGCTGTCATTAGTATATTTTAGCAAAATGAAGATGATTCAAGCATTAATTTTATTGTGCTTTTGCTCATTTTGAAGATTTTGACATTTTCACCTGAAGTGTACAATCGGGCTGAAAATGTATTTAAAGCCATAAAAAGTTCATTTTGGCTCTCACACCTTAACTAAATGTTGTAGACTCAAACTTTTTGCTGTCATTAGTGTATGTTAGCAAAATGAAGATGATTCAAGCATTAATTTCATTGTGCTTTTGCTCATTTTGAAGATTTTGACATTTTCACCTTAAGTGTACAATCAGGCTGAAAATGCATTTAAAGCCATAAAAAGTTCATTTTGGCTCTCACACCTTAACTAAATGTTGTAGACTCAAACTTTTTGCTGTCATTAGTGTATTTTAGCAAAATGAAGATGATTCAAGCATTAATTTCATTGTGCTTTTGCTCATTTTGAAGATTTTGACATTTTCACCTGAAGTGTACAATTAGGGGCTGAAAACGCGTTTAAAGCAATAAAAAGTTCATTTTGGCTCTCACACCTTAACTAAATGTTGTAGACTCAAACTTTTTGCTGTCATTAGTATATTTTAGCAAAATGAAGATGATTCAAGCATTAATTTTATTGTGCTTTTGCTCATTTTGAAGATTTTGACATTTTCACCTGAAGTGTACAATCGGGCTGAAAATGCATTTAAAGCCATAAAAAGTTCATTTTGGCTCTCACACCTTAACTAAATGTTGTAGACTCAAACTTGTTGCTGTCATTAGTGTATTTTAGCAAAATGAAGATGATTCAAGCATTAATTTCATTGTGCTTTTGCTCATTTTGAAGATTTTGACATTTTCACCTGAAGTGTACAATTAGGGGCTGAAAACGCGTTTAAAGCAATAAAAAGTTCATTTTGGCTCTCACACCTTAACTAAATGTTGTAGACTCAAACTTTTTGCTGTCATTAGTATATTTTAGCAAAATGAAGATGATTCAAGCATTCATTTTATTGTGCTTTTGCTCATTTTGAAGATTTTGACATTTTCACCTGAAGTGTACAATCGGGCTGAAAATGCATTTAAAGCCATAAAAAGTTCATTTTGGCTCTCACACCTTAACTAAATGTTGTAGACTCAAACTTTTTGCTGTCATTAGTGTATGTTAGCAAAATGAAGATGATTCAAGCATTAATTTCATTGTGCTTTTGCTCATTTTGAAGATTTTGACATTTTCACCTGAAGTGTACAATCAGGCTGAAAATGCATTTAAAGCCATAAAAAGTTCATTTTGGCTCTCACACCTTAACTAAATGTTGTAGACTCAAACTTTTTGCTGTCATTAGTGTATGTTAGCAAAATGGAGATGATTCAAGCATTCATTTCATTGTGCTTTTGCTCATTTTGAAGATTTTGACATTTTCACCTGAAGTGTACAATCAGGCTGAAAATGCATTTAAAGCCATAAAAAGTTCATTTTGGCTCTCACACCTTAACTAAATGTTGTAGACTCAAACTTTTTGCTGTCATTAGTGTATGTTAGCAAAATGAAGATGATTCAAGCATTAATTTCATTGTGCTTTTGCTCATTTTGAAGATTTTGACATTTTCACCTGAAGTGTACAATCAGGCTGAAAATGCGTTTAAAGCCATAAAAAGTTCATTTTGGCTCTCACACCTTAACTAAATGTTGTAGACTCAAACTTTTTGCTGTCATTAGTGTATTTTAGCAAAATGAAGATGATTCAAGCATTAATTTCATTGTGCTTTTGCTCATTTTGAAGATTTTGACATTTTCACCTGAAGTGTACAATCGGGCTGAAAATGCATTTAAAGCCATAAAAAGTTCATTTTGGCTCTCACACCTTAACTAAATGTTGTAGACTCAAACTTTTTGCTGTCATTAGTGTATGTTAGCAAAATGAAGATGATTCAAGCATTAATTTCATTGTGCTTTTGCTCATTTTGAAGATTTTGACATTTTCACCTGAAGTGTACAATCGGGCTGAAAATGCATTTAAAGCAATAAAAAGTTCATTTTGGCTCTCACACCTTAACTAAATGTTGTAGATTCAAACTTTTTGCTGTCATTAGTGTATTTTAGCAAAATGAAGATGATTCAAGCATTAATTTCATTGTGCTTTTGCTCATTTTGAAGATTTTGACATTTTCACCTGAAGTGTACAATTAGGGGCTGAAAACGCGTTTAAAGCAATAAAAAGTTCATTTTGGCTCTCACACCTTAACTAAATGTTGTAGACTCAAACTTTTTGCTGTCATTAGTATATTTTAGGAAAATGAAGATGATTCAAGCATTAATTTTATTGTGCTTTTGCTCATTTTGAAGATTTTGACATTTTCACCTGAAGTGTACAATCGGGCTGAAAATGCATTTAAAGCCATAAAAAGTTCATTTTGGCTCTCACACCTTAACTAAATGTTGTAGACTCAAACTTTTTGCTTTCATTAGTGTATGTTAGCAAAATGAAGATGATTCAAGCATTAATTTCATTGTGCTTTTGCTCATTTTGAAGATTTTGACATTTTCACCTGAAGTGTACAATCAGGCTGAAAATGCATTTAAAGCCATAAAAAGTTCATTTTGGCTCTCACACCTTAACTAAATGTTGTAGACTCGAACTTTTTGCTGTCATTAGTGTATTTTAGCAAAATGAAGATGATTCAAGCATTAATTTCATTGTGCTTTTGCTCATTTTGAAGATTTTGACATTTTCACCTGAAGTGTACAATTAGGGGCTGAAAACACGTTTAAAGCAATAAAAAGTTCATTTTGGCTCTCACACCTTAACTAAATGTTGTAGACTCAAACTTTTTGCTGTCATTAGTATATTTTAGCAAAATGAAGATGATTCAAGCATTCATTTTATTGTGCTTTTGCTCATTTTGAAGATTTTGACATTTTCACCTGAAGTGTACAATCGGGCTGAAAATGCATTTAAAGCCATAAAAAGTTCATTTTGGCTCTCACACCTTAACTAAATGTTGTAGACTCAAACTTTTTGCTGTCATTAGTGTATGTTAGCAAAATGAAGATGATTCAAGCATTAATTTTACTGTGCTTTTGTTCATTTTGAAGATTTTGACATTTTCACCTGAAGTGTACAATCGGGCTGAAAATGCATTTAAAGCCATAAAAAGTTCATTTTGGCTCTCACACCTTAACTAAATGTTGTAGACTCAAACTTTTTGCTGTCATTAGTGTATTTTAGCAAAATGAAGATGATTCAAGCATTAATTTCATTGTGCTTTTGCTCATTTTGAAGATTTTGACATTTTCACCTGAAGTGTACAATCGGGCTGAAAATGCATTTAAAGCCATAAAAAGTTCATTTTGGCTCTCACACCTTAACTAAATGTTGTAGACTCAAACTTTTTGCTGTCATTAGTGTATGTTAGCAAAATGAAGATGATTCAAGCATTAATTTCATTGTGCTTTTGCTCATTTTGAAGATTTTGACATTTTCACCTGAAGTGTACAATCAGGCTGAAAATGCATTTAAAGCCATAAAAAGTTCATTTTGGCTCTCACACCTTAACTAAATGTTGTAGACTCAAACTTTTTGCTGTCATTAGTGTATGTTAGCAAAATGAAGATGATTCAAGCATTAATTTCATTGTGCTTTTGCTCATTTTGAAGATTTTGACATTTTCACCTGAAGTGTACAATCAGGCTGAAAATGCATTTAAAGCCATAAAAAGTTCATTTTGGCTCTCACACCTTAACTAAATGTTGTAGACTCAAACTTGTTGCTGTCATTAGTGTATTTTAGCAAAATGAAGATGATTCAAGCATTAATTTCATTGTGCTTTTGCTCATTTTGAAGATTTTGACATTTTCACCTGAAGTGTACAATTAGGGGCTGAAAACGCGTTTAAAGCAATAAAAAGTTCATTTTGGCTCTCACACCTTAACTAAATGTTGTAGACTCAAACTTTTTGCTGTCATTAGTATATTTTAGCAAAATGAAGATGATTCAAGCATTCATTTTATTGTGCTTTTGCTCATTTTGAAGATTTTGACATTTTCACCTGAAGTGTACAATCGGGCTGAAAATGCATTTAAAGCCATAAAAAGTTCATTTTGGCTCTCACACCTTAACTAAATGTTGTAGACTCAAACTTTTTGCTGTCATTAGTGTATGTTAGCAAAATGAAGATGATTCAAGCATTAATTTCATTGTGCTTTTGCTCATTTTGAAGATTTTGACATTTTCACCTGAAGTGTACAATCAGGCTGAAAATGCATTTAAAGCCATAAAAAGTTCATTTTGGCTCTCACACCTTAACTAAATGTTGTAGACTCAAACTTTTTGCTGTCATTAGTGTATGTTAGCAAAATGGAGATGATTCAAGCATTCATTTCATTGTGCTTTTGCTCATTTTGAAGATTTTGACATTTTCACCTGAAGTGTACAATCAGGCTGAAAATGCATTTAAAGCCATAAAAAGTTCATTTTGGCTCTCACACCTTAACTAAATGTTGTAGACACAAACTTTTTGCTGTCATTAGTGTATGTTAGCAAAATGAAGATGATTCAAGCATTAATTTCATTGTGCTTTTGCTCATTTTGAAGATTTTGACATTTTCACCTGAAGTGTACAATCAGGCTGAAAATGCGTTTAAAGCCATAAAAAGTTCATTTTGGCTCTCACACCTTAACTAAATGTTGTAGACTCAAACTTTTTGCTGTCATTAGTGTATTTTAGCAAAATGAAGATGATTCAAGCATTAATTTCATTGTGCTTTTGCTCATTTTGAAGATTTTGACATTTTCACCTGAAGTGTACAATCGGGCTGAAAATGCATTTAAAGCCATAAAAAGTTCATTTTGGCTCTCACACCTTAACTAAATGTTGTAGACTCAAACTTTTTGCTGTCATTAGTGTATGTTAGCAAAATGAAGATGATTCAAGCATTAATTTCATTGTGCTTTTGCTCATTTTGAAGATTTTGACATTTTCACCTGAAGTGTACAATCGGGCTGAAAATGCATTTAAAGCAATAAAAAGTTCATTTTGGCTCTCACACCTTAACTAAATGTTGTAGATTCAAACTTTTTGCTGTCATTAGTGTATTTTAGCAAAATGAAGATGATTCAAGCATTAATTTCATTGTGCTTTTGCTCATTTTGAAGATTTTGACATTTTCACCTGAAGTGTACAATTAGGGGCTGAAAACGCGTTTAAAGCAATAAAAAGTTCATTTTGGCTCTCACACCTTAACTAAATGTTGTAGACTCAAACTTTTTGCTGTCATTAGTATATTTTAGGAAAATGAAGATGATTCAAGCATTAATTTTATTGTGCTTTTGCTCATTTTGAAGATTTTGACATTTTCACCTGAAGTGTACAATCGGGCTGAAAATGCATTTAAAGCCATAAAAAGTTCATTTTGGCTCTCACACCTTAACTAAATGTTGTAGACTCAAACTTTTTGCTTTCATTAGTGTATGTTAGCAAAATGAAGATGATTCAAGCATTAATTTCATTGTGCTTTTGCTCATTTTGAAGATTTTGACATTTTCACCTGAAGTGTACAATTAGGCTGAAAATGCATTTAAAGCCATAAAAAGTTCATTTTGGCTCTCACACCTTAACTAAATGTTGTAGACTCGAACTTTTTGCTGTCATTAGTGTATTTTAGCAAAATGAAGATGATTCAAGCATTAATTTCATTGTGCTTTTGCTCATTTTGAAGATTTTGACATTTTCACCTGAAGTGTACAATTAGGGGCTGAAAACACGTTTAAAGCAATAAAAAGTTCATTTTGGCTCTCACACCTTAACTAAATGTTGTAGACTCAAACTTTTTGCTGTCATTAGTATATTTTAGCAAAATGAAGATGATTCAAGCATTCATTTTATTGTGCTTTTGCTCATTTTGAAGATTTTGACATTTTCACCTGAAGTGTACAATCGGGCTGAAAATGCATTTAAAGCCATAAAAAGTTCATTTTGGCTCTCACACCTTAACTAAATGTTGTAGACTCAAACTTTTTGCTGTCATTAGTGTATGTTAGCAAAATGAAGATGATTCAAGCATTAATTTTATTGTGCTTTTGCTCATTTTGAAGATTTTGACATTTTCACCTGAAGTGTACAATCGGGCTGAAAATGCATTTAAAGCCATAAAAAGTTCATTTTGGCTCTCACACCTTAACTAAATGTTGTAGACTCAAACTTTTTGCTGTCATTAGTGTATTTTAGCAAAATGAAGATGATTCAAGCATTAATTTCATTGTGCTTTTGCTCATTTTGAAGATTTTGACATTTTCACCTGAAGTGTACAATCGGGCTGAAAATGCATTTAAAGCCATAAAAAGTTCATTTTGGCTCTCACACCTTAACTAAATGTTGTAGACTCAAACTTTTTGCTGTCATTAGTGTATGTTAGCAAAATGAAGATGATTCAAGCATTAATTTCATTGTGCTTTTGCTCATTTTGAAGATTTTGACATTTTCACCTGAAGTGTACAATCGGGCTGAAAATGCATTTAAAGCAATAAAAAGTTCATTTTGGCTCTCACACCTTAACTAAATGTTGTAGATTCAAACTTTTTGCTGTCATTAGTGTATTTTAGCAAAATGAAGATGATTCAAGCATTAATTTCATTGTGCTTTTGCTCATTTTGAAGATTTTGACATTTTCACCTGAAGTGTACAATTAGGGGCTGAAAACGCGTTTAAAGCAATAAAAAGTTCATTTTGGCTCTCACACCTTAACTAAATGTTGTAGACTCAAACTTTTTGCTGTCATTAGTATATTTTAGGAAAATGAAGATGATTCAAGCATTAATTTTATTGTGCTTTTGCTCATTTTGAAGATTTTGACATTTTCACCTGAAGTGTACAATCGGGCTGAAAATGCATTTAAAGCCATAAAAAGTTCATTTTGGCTCTCACACCTTAACTAAATGTTGTAGACTCAAACTTTTTGCTTTCATTAGTGTATGTTAGCAAAATGAAGATGATTCAAGCATTAATTTCATTGTGCTTTTGCTCATTTTGAAGATTTTGACATTTTCACCTGAAGTGTACAATCAGGCTGAAAATGCATTTAAAGCCATAAAAAGTTCATTTTGGCTCTCACACCTTAACTAAATGTTGTAGACTCGAACTTTTTGCTGTCATTAGTGTATTTTAGCAAAATGAAGATGATTCAAGCATTAATTTCATTGTGCTTTTGCTCATTTTGAAGATTTTGACATTTTCACCTGAAGTGTACAATTAGGGGCTGAAAACACGTTTAAAGCAATAAAAAGTTCATTTTGGCTCTCACACCTTAACTAAATGTTGTAGACTCAAACGTTTTGATGTCATTAGTATATTTTAGCAAAATGAAGATGATTCAAGCATTCATTTTATTGTGCTTTTGCTCATTTTGAAGATTTTGACATTTTCACCTGAAGTGTACAATCGGGCTGAAAATGCATTTAAAGCCATAAAAAGTTCATTTTGGCTCTCACACCTTAACTAAATGTTGTAGACTCAAACTTTTTGCTGTCATTAGTGTATGTTAGCAAAATGAAGATGATTCAAGCATTAATTTTATTGTGCTTTTGCTCATTTTGAAGATTTTGACATTTTCACCTGAAGTGTACAATCGGGCTGAAAATGCATTTAAAGCCATAAAAAGTTCATTTTGGCTCTCACACCTTAACTAAATGTTGTAGACTCAAACTTTTTGCTGTCATTAGTGTATTTTAGCAAAATGAAGATGATTCAAGCATTAATTTCATTGTGCTTTTGCTCATTTTGAAGATTTTGACATTTTCACCTGAAGTGTACAATCGGGCTGAAAATGCATTTAAAGCCATAAAAAGTTCATTTTGGCTCTCACACCTTAACTAAATGTTGTAGACTCAAACTTTTTGCTGTCATTAGTGTATGTTAGCAAAATGAAGATGATTCAAGCATTAATTTCATTGTGCTTTTGCTCATTTTGAAGATTTTGACATTTTCACCTGAAGTGTACAATCGGGCTGAAAATGCATTTAAAGCCATAAAAAGTTCATTTTGGCTCTCACACCTTAACTAAATGTTGTAGACTCAAACTTTTTGCTGTCATTAGTGTATGTTAGCAAAATGAAGATGATTCAAGCATTAATTTCATTGTGCTTTTGCTCATTTTGAAGATTTTGACATTTTCACCTGAAGCGTACAATCGGGCTGAAAATGCATTTAAAGCCATAAAAAGTTCATTTTGGCTCTCACACCTTAACTAAATGTTGTAGACTCAAACTTTTTGCTGTCATTAGTGTATGTTAGCAAAATGAAGATGATTCAAGCATTAATTTCATTGTGCTTTTGCTCATTTTGAAGATTTTGACATTTTCACCTGAAGTGTACAATCAGGCTGAAAATGCATTTAAAGCCATAAAAAGTTCATTTTGGCTCTCACACCTTAACTAAATGTTGTAGACTCAAACTTTTTGCTGTCATTAGTGTATTTTAGCAAAATGAAGATGATTCAAGCATTAATTTCATTGTGCTTTTGCTCATTTTGAAGATTTTGACATTTTCACCTGAAGTGTACAATTAGGGGCTGAAAACGCGTTTAAAGCAATAAAAAGTTCATTTTGGCTCTCACACCTTAACTAAATGTTGTAGACTCAAACTTTTTGCTGTCATTAGTATATTTTAGCAAAATGAAGATGATTCAAGCATTCATTTTATTGTGCTTTTGCTCATTTTGAAGATTTTGACATTTTCACCTGAAGTGTACAATCGGGCTGAAAATGTATTTAAAGCCATAAAAAGTTCATTTTGGCTCTCACACCTTAACTAAATGTTGTAGACTCAAACTTTTTGCTGTCATTAGTGTATGTTAGCAAAATGAAGATGATTCAAGCATTAATTTCATTGTGCTTTTGCTCATTTTGAAGATTTTGACATTTTCACCTGAAGTGTACAATCAGGCTGAAAATGCATTTAAAGCCATAAAAAGTTCATTTTGGCTCTCACACCTTAACTAAATGTTGTAGACTCAAACTTTTTGCTGTCATTAGTGTATTTTAGCAAAATGAAGATGATTCAAGCATTAATTTCATTGTGCTTTTGCTCATTTTGAAGATTTTGACATTTTCACCTGAAGTGTACAATTAGGGGCTGAAAACGCGTTTAAAGCAATAAAAAGTTCATTTTGGCTCTCACACCTTAACTAAATGTTGTAGACTCAAACTTTTTGCTGTCATTAGTATATTTTAGCAAAATGAAGATGATTCAAGCATTAATTTTATTGTGCTTTTGCTCATTTTGAAGATTTTGACATTTTCACCTGAAGTGTACAATCGGGCTGAAAATGCATTTAAAGCCATAAAAAGTTCATTTTGGCTCTCACTACTTAACTAAATGTTGTAGACTCAAACTTTTTGCTGTCATTAGTGTATGTTAGCAAAATGAAGATGATTCAAGCATTAATTTCATTGTGCTTTTGCTCATTTTGAAGATTTTGACATTTTCACCTGAAGTGTACAATCAGGCTGAAAATGCATTTAAAGCCATAAAAAGTTCATTTTGGCTCTCACACCTTAACTAAATGTTGTAGACTCAAACTTGTTGCTGTCATTAGTGTATTTTAGCAAAATGAAGATGATTCAAGCATTAATTTCATTGTGCTTTTGCTCATTTTGAAGATTTTGAAATTTTCACCTGAAGTGTACAATCAGGCTGAAAATGCATTTAAAGCCATAAAAAGTTCATTTTGGCTGTCACACCTTAACTAAATGTTGTAGACTCAAACTTTTTGCTGTCATTAGTGTATTTTAGCAAAATGAAGATGATTCAAGCATTAATTTCATTGTGCTTTTGCTCATTTTGAAGATTTTGACATTTTCACCTGAAGTGTACAATCAGGCTGAAAATGCATTTAAAGCCATAAAAAGTTCATTTTGGCTCTCACACCTTAACTAAATGTTGTAGACTCAAACTTTTTGCTGTCATTAGTGTATTTTAGCAAAATGAAGATGATTCAAGCATTAATTTCATTGTGCTTTTGCTCATTTTGAAGATTTTGACATTTTCACCTGAAGTGTACAATTAGGGGCTGAAAACGCGTTTAAAGCAATAAAAAGTTCATTTTGGCTCTCACACCTTAACTAAATGTTGTAGACTCAAACTTTTTGCTGTCATTAGTATATTTTAGCAAAATGAAGATGATTCAAGCATTCATTTTATTGTGCTTTTGCTCATTTTGAAGATTTTGACATTTTCACCTGAAGTGTACAATCGGGCTGAAAATGCATTTAAAGCCATAAAAAGTTCATTTTGGCTCTCACACCTTAACTAAATGTTGTAGACTCAAACTTTTTGCTGTCATTAGTGTATGTTAGCAAAATGAAGATGATTCAAGCATTAATTTCATTGTGCTTTTGCTCATTTTGAAGATTTTGACATTTTCACCTGAAGTGTACAATTAGGGGCTGAAAACGCGTTTAAAGCAATAAAAAGTTCATTTTGGCTCTCACACCTTAACTAAATGTTGTAGACTCAAACTTTTTGCTGTCATTAGTATATTTTAGCAAAATGAAGATGATTCAAGCATTAATTTTATTGTGCTTTTGCTCATTTTGAAGATTTTGACATTTTCACCTGAAGTGTACAATCGGGCTGAAAATGCATTTAAAGCCATAAAAAGTTCATTTTGGCTCTCACACCTTAACTAAATGTTGTAGACTCAAACTTTTTGCTGTCATTAGTGTATGTTAGCAAAATGAAGATGATTCAAGCATTAATTTCATTGTGCTTTTGCTCATTTTGAAGATTTTGACATTTTCACCTGAAGTGTACAATCGGGCTGAAAATGCATTTAAAGCCATAAAAAGTTCATTTTGGCTCTCACACCTTAACTAAATGTTGTAGACTCAAACTTTTTGCTGTCATTAGTGTATTTTAGCAAAATGAAGATGATTCAAGCATTAATTTCATTGTGCTTTTGCTCATTTTGAAGATTTTGACATTTTTACCTGAAGTGTACAATCGGGCTGAAAATGCATTTAAAGCAATAAAAAGTTCATTTTGGCTCTCACACCTTAACTAAATGTTGTAGATTCAAACTTTTTGCTGTCATTAGTGTATTTTAGCAAAATGAAGATGATTCAAGCATTAATTTCATTGTGCTTTTGCTCATTTTGAAGATTTTGAATTTTTCACCTGAAGTGTACAATTAGGGGCTGAAAACGCGTTTAAAGCAATAAAAAGTTCATTTTGGCTCTCACACCTTAACTAAATGTTGTAGACTCAAACTTTTTGCTGTCATTAGTATATTTTAGCAAAATGAAGATGATTCAAGCATTCATTTTATTGTGCTTTTGCTCATTTTGAAGATTTTGACATTTTCACCTGAAGTGTACAATCGGGCTGAAAATGCATTTAAAGCCATAAAAAGTTCATTTTGGCTCTCACACCTTAACTAAATGTTGTAGACTCAAACTTTTTGCTGTCATTAGTGTATGTTAGCAAAATGAAGATGATTCAAGCATTAATTTCATTGTGCTTTTGCTCATTTTGAAGATTTTGACATTTTCACCTGAAGTGTACAATCAGGCTGAAAATGCATTTAAAGCCATAAAAAGTTCATTTTGGCTCTCACACCTTAACTAAATGTTGTAGACTCAAACTTTTTGCTGTCATTAGTGTATGTTAGCAAAATGAAGATGATTCAAGCATTCATTTCATTGTGCTTTTGCTCATTTTGAAGATTTTGACATTTTCACCTGAAGTGTACAATCAGGCTGAAAATGCATTTAAAGCCATAAAAAGTTCATTTTGGCTCTCACACCTTAACTAAATGTTGTAGACTCAAACTTTTTGCTGTCATTAGTGTGTGTTAGCAAAATGAAGATGATTCAAGCATTAATTTCATTGTGCTTTTGCTCATTTTGAAGATTTTGACATTTTCACCTGAAGTGTACAATCAGGCTGAAAATGCATTTAAAGCCATAAAAAGTTCATTTTGGCTCTCACACCTTAACTAAATGTTGTAGACTCAAACTTTTTGCTGTCATTAGTGTATTTTAGCAAAATGAAGATGATTCAAGCATTAATTTCATTGTGCTTTTGCTCATTTTGAAGATTTTGACATTTTCACCTGAAGTGTACAATTAGGGGCTGAAAACGCGTTTAAAGCAATAAAAAGTTCATTTTGGCTCTCACACCTTAACTAAATGTTGTAGACTCAAACTTTTTGCTGTCATTAGTATATTTTAGCAAAATGAAGATGATTCAAGCATTAATTTTATTGTGCTTTTGCTCATTTTGAAGATTTTGACATTTTCACCTGAAGTGTACAATCGGGCTGAAAATGCATTTAAAGCCATAAAAAGTTCATTTTGGCTCTCACTACTTAACTAAATGTTGTAGACTCAAACTTTTTGCTGTCATTAGTGTATGTTAGCAAAATGAAGATGATTCAAGCATTAATTTCATTGTGCTTTTGCTCATTTTGAAGATTTTGACATTTTCACCTGAAGTGTACAATCAGGCTGAAAATGCATTTAAAGCCATAAAAAGTTCATTTTGGCTCTCACACCTTAACTAAATGTTGTAGACTCAAACTTGTTGCTGTCATTAGTGTATTTTAGCAAAATGAAGATTATTCAAGCATTAATTTCATTGTGCTTTTGCTCATTTTGAAGATTTTGACATTTTCACCTGAAGTGTACAATTAGGGGCTGAAAACGCGTTTAAAGCAATAAAAAGTTCATTTTGGCTCTCACACCTTAACTAAATGTTGTAGACTCAAACTTTTTGCTGTCATTAGTATATTTTAGCAAAATGAAGATGATTCAAGCATTCATTTTATTGTGCTTTTGCTCATTTTGAAGATTTTGACATTTTCACCTGAAGTGTACAATCGGGCTGAAAATGCATTTAAAGCCATAAAAAGTTCATTTTGGCTCTCACACCTTAACTAAATGTTGTAGACTCGAACTTTTTGCTGTCATTAGTGTATGTTAGCAAAATGAAGATGATTCAAGCATTAATTTCATTGTGCTTTTGCTCATTTTGAAGATTTTGACATTTTCACCTGAAGTGTACAATCAGGCTGAAAATGCATTTAAAGCCATAAAAAGTTCATTTTGGCTCTCACACCTTAACTAAATGTTGTAGACTCAAACTTTTTGCTGTCATTAGTGTATGTTAGCAAAATGGAGATGATTCAAGCATTCATTTCATTGTGCTTTTGCTCATTTTGAAGATTTTGACATTTTCACCTGAAGTGTACAATCAGGCTGAAAATGCATTTAAAGCCATAAAAAGTTCATTTTGGCTCTCACACCTTAACTAAATGTTGTAGACTCAAACTTTTTGCTGTCATTAGTGTATGTTAGCAAAATGAAGATGATTCAAGCATTAATTTCATTGTGCTTTTGCTCATTTTGAAGATTTTGACATTTTCACCTTAAGTGTACAATCAGGCTGAAAATGCGTTTAAAGCCATAAAAAGTTCATTTTGGCTCTCACACCTTAACTAAATGTTGTAGACTCAAACTTTTTGCTGTCATTAGTGTATTTTAGCAAAATGAAGATGATTCAAGCATTAATTTCATTGTGCTTTTGCTCATTTTGAAGATTTTGACATTTTCACCTGAAGTGTACAATCGGGCTGAAAATGCATTTAAAGCCATAAAAAGTTCATTTTGGCTCTCACACCTTAACTAAATGTTGTAGACTCAAACTTTTTGCTGTCATTAGTGTATGTTAGCAAAATGAAGATGATTCAAGCATTAATTTCATTGTGCTTTTGCTCATTTTGAAGATTTTGACATTTTCACCTGAAGTGTACAATCGGGCTGAAAATGCATTTAAAGCAATAAAAAGTTCATTTTGGCTCTCACACCTTAACTAAATGTTGTAGATTCAAACTTTTTGCTGTCATTAGTGTATTTTAGCAAAATGAAGATGATTCAAGCATTAATTTCATTGTGCTTTTGCTCATTTTGAAGATTTTGACATTTTCACCTGAAGTGTACAATTAGGGGCTGAAAACGCGTTTAAAGCAATAAAAAGTTCATTTTGGCTCTCACACCTTAACTAAATGTTGTAGACTCAAACTTTTTGCTGTCATTAGTATATTTTAGGAAAATGAAGATGATTCAAGCATTAATTTTATTGTGCTTTTGCTCATTTTGAAGATTTTGACATTTTCACCTGAAGTGTACAATCGGGCTGAAAATGCATTTAAAGCCATAAAAAGTTCATTTTGGCTCTCACACCTTAACTAAATGTTGTAGACTCAAACTTTTTGCTTTCATTAGTGTATGTTAGCAAAATGAAGATGATTCAAGCATTAATTTCATTGTGCTTTTGCTCATTTTGAAGATTTTGACATTTTCACCTGAAGTGTACAATCAGGCTGAAAATGCATTTAAAGCCATAAAAAGTTTATTTTGGCTCTCACACCTTAACTAAATGTTGTAGATTCAAACTTTTTGCTGTCATTAGTGTATTTTAGCAAAATGAAGATGATTCAAGCATTAATTTCATTGTGCTTTTGCTCATTTTGAAGATTTTGACATTTTCACCTGAAGTGTACAATTAGGGGCTGAAAACGCGTTTAAAGCAATAAAAAGTTCATTTTGGCTCTCACACCTTAACTAAATGTTGTAGACTCAAACTTTTTGCTGTCATTAGTATATTTTAGGAAAATGAAGATGATTCAAGCATTAATTTTATTGTGCTTTTGCTCATTTTGAAGATTTTGACATTTTCACCTGAAGTGTACAATCGGGCTGAAAATGCATTTAAAGCCATAAAAAGTTCATTTTGGCTCTCACACCTTAACTAAATGTTGTAGACTCAAACTTTTTGCTTTCATTAGTGTATGTTAGCAAAATGAAGATGATTCAAGCATTAATTTCATTGTGCTTTTGCTCATTTTGAAGATTTTGACATTTTCACCTGAAGTGTACAATCAGGCTGAAAATGTATTTAAAGCCATAAAAAGTTCATTTTGGCTCTCACACCTTAACTAAATGTTGTAGACTCGAACTTTTTGCTGTCATTAGTGTATTTTAGCAAAATGAAGATGATTCAAGCATTAATTTCATTGTGCTTTTGCTCATTTTGAAGATTTTGACATTTTCACCTGAAGTGTACAATTAGGGGCTGAAAACGCGTTTAAAGCAATAAAAAGTTCATTTTGGCTCTCACACCTTAACTAAATGTTGTAGACTCAAACTTTTTTGCTGTCATTAGTATATTTTAGCAAAATGAAGCATGATTCAAGCATTCATTTTATTGTGCTTTTGCTCATTTTGAATTTTGACATTTTCACCTGAAGTGTACAATCGGGCTGAAAATGCATTTAAAGCCATAAAAAGTTCATTTTGGCTCACACAACTTAACTAAATGTTGTAGACTCAAACTTTTTGCTGTCATTAGTGTATGTTAGCAAAATGAAGATGATTCAAGCATTAATTTCATTGTGCTTTTGCTCATTTTGAAGATTTTGACATTTTCACCTGAAGTGTACAATCAGGCTGAAAATGCATTTAAAGCCATAAAAAGTTCATTTTGGCTCTCACACCTTAACTAAATGTTGTAGACTCAAACTTTTTGCTGTCATTAGTGTATGTTAGCAAAATGAAGATGATTCAAGCATTAATTTCATTGTGCTTTTGCTCATTTTTGAAGATTTTGACATTTTCACCTGAAGTGTACAATCAGGCTGAAAATGCATTTAAAGCCATAAAAAGTTCATTTTGGCTCTCACACCTTAACTAAATGTTGTAGACTCAAACTTTTTGCTGTCATTAGTGTAATTTAGCAAAATGAAGATGATTCAAGCATTAATTTCATTGTGCTTTTGCTCATTTTGAAGATTTTGACATTTTCACCTGAAGTGTACAATTAGGGGCTGGAAACGCGTTTAAAGCAATAAAAAGTTCATTTTGGCTCTCACACCTTAACTAAATGTTGTAGACTCAAACTTTTTGCTGTCATTAGTATATTTTAGCAAAATGAAGATGATTCAAGCATTAATTTTATTGTGCTTTTGCTCATTTTGAAGATTTTGACATTTTCACCTGAAGTGTACAATCGGGCTGAAAATGCATTTAAAGCCATAAAAAGTTCATTTTGGCTCTCACACCTTAACTAAATGTTGTAGACTCAAACTTTTTGCTGTCATTAGTGTATTTTAGCAAAATGAAGATGATTCAAGCATTAATTTCATTGTGCTTTTGCTCATTTGAAGATTTTGACATTTTTACCTGAAGTGTACAATCGGGCTGAAAATGCATTTAAAGCAATAAAAAGTTCATTTTGGCTCTCACACCTTAACTAAATGTTGTAGATTCAAACTTTTTGCTGTCATTAGTGTATTTTAGCAAAATGAAGATGATTCAATCATTAATTTCATTGTGCTTTTGCTCATTTTGAAGATTTTGAATTTTTCACCTGAAGTGTACAATTAGGGGCTGAAAACGCGTTTAAAGCAATAAAAAGTTCATTTTGGCTCTCACACCTTAACTAAATGTTGTAGACTAAAACTTTTTGCTGTCATTAGTATATTTTAGCAAAATGAAGATGATTGAAGCATTAATTTTATTGTGCTTTTGCTCATTTTGAAGATTTTGACATTTTCACCTGAAGTGTACAATCGGGCTGAAAATGCATTTAAAGCCATAAAAAGTTCATTTTGGCTCTCACACCTTAACTAAATGTTGTAGACTCAAACTTTTTGCTGTCATTAGTGTATGTTAGCAAAATGAAGATGATTCAAGCATTAATTTCATTGTGCTTTTGCTCATTTTGAAGATTTTGACATTTTCACCTGAAGTGTACAATCAGGCTGAAAATGCATTTAAAGCCATAAAAAGTTCATTTTGGCTCTCACACCTTAACTAAATGTTGTAGACTCAAACTTTTTGCTGTCATTAGTGTATGTTAGCAAAATGAAGATGATTCAAGCATTAATTTCATTGTGCTTTTGCTCATTTTGAAGATTTTGACATTTTCACCTGAAGTGTACAATCAGGCTGAAAATGCATTTAAAGCCATAAAAAGTTCATTTTGGCTCTCACACCTTAACTAAATGTTGTAGACTCAAACTTTTTGCTGTCATTAGTGTATTTTAGCAAAATGAAGATGATTCAAGCATTAATTTCATTGTGCTTTTGCTCATTTTGAAGATTTTGACATTTTCACCTGAAGTGTACAATCAGGCTGAAAATGCATTTAAAGCCATAAAAAGTTCATTTTGGCTCTCACACCTTAACTAAATGTTGTAGACTCAAACTTTTTGCTGTCATTAGTGTATTTTAGCAAAATAAAGATGATTCAAGCATTAATTTTATTGTGCTTTTGCTCATTTTGAAGATTTTGACATTTTCACCTGAAGTGTACAATCGGGCTGAAAATGCATTTAAAGCCATAAAAAGTTCATTTTGGCTCTCACACCTTAACTAAATGTTGTAGACTCAAACTTTTTGCTGTCATTAGTGTATGTTAGCAAAATGAAGATGATTCAAGCATTAATTTCATTGTGCTTTTGCTCATTTTGAAGATTTTGACATTTTCACCTGAAGTGTACAATCGGGCTGAAAATGCATTTAAAGCCATAAAAAGTTCATTTTGGCTCTCACACCTTAACTAAATGTTGTAGACTAAAACTTTTTGCTGTCATTAGTATATTTTAGCAAAATGAAGATGATTGAAGCATTAATTTCATTGTGCTTTTGCTCATTTTGAAGATTTGGACATTTTCACCTGAAGTGTACAATTAGGGGCTGAAAACGCGTTTAAAGCAATAAAAAGTTCATTTTGGCTCTCACACCTTAACTAAATGTTGTAGACTCAAACTTTTTGCTGTCATTAGTATATTTTAGCAAAATGAAGATGATTCAAGCATTAATTTTATTGTGCTTTTGCTCATTTTGAAGATTTTGACATTTTCACCTGAAGTGTACAATCGGGCTGAAAATGCATTTAAAGCCATAAAAAGTTCATTTTGGCTCTCACACCTTAACTAAATGTTGTAGACTAAAACTTTTTGCTGTCATTAGTATATTTTAGCAAAATGAAGATGATTGAAGCATTAATTTCATTGTGCTTTTGCTCATTTTGAAGATTTTGACATTTTCACCTGAAGTGTACAATTAGGGGCTGAAAACGCGTTTAAAGCAATAAAAAGTTCATTTTGGCTCTCACACCTTAACTAAATGTTGTAGACTCAAACTTTTTGCTGTCATTAGTATATTTTAGCAAAATGAAGATGATTCAAGCATTAATTTTATTGTGCTTTTGCTCATTTTGAAGATTTTGACATTTTCACCTGAAGTGTACAATCGGGCTGAAAATGCATTTAAAGCCATAAAAAGTTCATTTTGGCTCTCACACCTTAACTAAATGTTGTAGACTAAAACTTTTTGCTGTCATTAGTATATTTTAGCAAAATGAAGATGATTGAAGCATTAATTTCATTGTGCTTTTGCTCATTTTGAAGATTTTGACATTTTCACCTGAAGTGTACAATTAGGGGCTGAAAACGCGTTTAAAGCAATAAAAAGTTCATTTTGGCTCTCACACCTTAACTAAATGTTGTAGACTCAAACTTTTTGCTGTCATTAGTATATTTTAGCAAAATGAAGATGATTCAAGCATTCATTTTATTGTGCTTTTGCTCATTTTGAAGATTTTGACATTTTCACCTGAAGTGTACAATCGGGCTGAAAATGCATTTAAAGCCATAAAAAGTTCATTTTGGCTCTCACACCTTAACTAAATGTTGTAGACTCAAACTTTTTGCTGTCATTAGTGTATGTTAGCAAAATGAAGATGATTCAAGCATTAATTTCATTGTGCTTTTGCTCATTTTGAAGATTTTTACATTTTCACCTGAAGTGTACAATCAGGCTGAAAATGCATTTAAAGCCATAAAAAGTTCATTTTGGCTCTCACACCTTAACTAAATGTTGTAGACTCAAACTTTTTGCTGTCATTAGTGTATTTTAGCAAAATGAAGATGATTCAAGCATTAATTTCATTGTGCTTTTGCTCATTTTGAAGATTTTGACATTTTCACCTGAAGTGTACAATCGGGCTGAAAATGCATTTAAAGCCATAAAAAGTTCATTTTGGCTCTCACACCTTAACTAAATGTTGTAGACTCAAACTTCTTGCTGTCATTAGTGTATGTTAGCAAAATGAAGATGATTCAAGCATTAATTTCATTGTGCTTTTGCTCATTTTGAAGATTTTGACATTTTCACCTGAAGTGTACAATCAGGCTGAAAATGCATTTAAAGCCATAAAAAGTTAATTTTGGCTCTCACACCTTAACTAAATGTTGTAGACTCAAACTTTTTGCTGTCATTAGTGTATTTTAGCAAAATGAAGATGATTCAAGCATTAATTTCATTGTGCTTTTGCTCATTTTGAAGATTTTGACATTTTCACCTGAAGTGTACAATTAGGGGCTGAAAACGCGTTTAAAGCAATAAAAAGTTCATTTTGGCTCTCACACCTTAACTAAATGTTGTAGACTCAAACTTTTTGCTGTCATTAGTATATTTTAGCAAAATGAAGATGATTCAAGCATTCATTTTATTGTGCTTTTGCTCATTTTGAAGATTTTGACATTTTCACCTGAAGTGTACAATCGGGCTGAAAATGCATTTAAAGCCATAAAAAGTTCATTTTGGCTCTCACACCTTAACTAAATGTTGTAGACTCAAACTTTTTGCTGTCATTAGTGTATGTTAGCAAAATGAAGATGATTCAAGCATTAATTTCATTGTGCTTTTGCTCATTTTGAAGATTTTGACATTTTCACCTGAAGTGTACAATCGGGCTGAAAATGCATTTAAAGCCATAAAAAGTTCATTTTGGCTCTCACACCTTAACTAAATGTTGTAGACTCAAACTTTTTGCTGTCATTAGTGTATGTTAGCAAAATGAAGATGATTCAAGCATTAATTTCATTGTGCTTTTGCTCATTTTGAAGATTTTGACATTTTCACCTGAAGCGTACAATCGGGCTGAAAATGCATTTAAAGCCATAAAAAGTTCATTTTGGCTCTCACACCTTAACTAAATGTTGTAGACTCAAACTTTTTGCTGTCATTAGTGTATGTTAGCAAAATGAAGATGATTCAAGCATTAATTTCATTGTGCTTTTGCTCATTTTGAAGATTTTGACATTTTCACCTGAAGTGTACAATCAGGCTGAAAATGCATTTAAAGCCATAAAAAGTTCATTTTGGCTCTCACACCTTAACTAAATGTTGTAGACTCAAACTTTTTGCTGTCATTAGTGTATTTTAGCAAAATGAAGATGATTCAAGCATTAATTTCATTGTGCTTTTGCTCATTTTGAAGATTTTGACATTTTCACCTGAAGTGTACAATTAGGGGCTGAAAACGCGTTTAAAGCAATAAAAAGTTCATTTTGGCTCTCACACCTTAACTAAATGTTGTAGACTCAAACTTTTTGCTGTCATTAGTATATTTTAGCAAAATGAAGATGATTCAAGCATTAATTTTATTGTGCTTTTGCTCATTTTGAAGATTTTGACATTTTCACCTGAAGTGTACAATCGGGCTGAAAATGTATTTAAAGCCATAAAAAGTTCATTTTGGCTCTCACACCTTAACTAAATGTTGTAGACTCAAACTTTTTGCTGTCATTAGTGTATGTTAGCAAAATGAAGATGATTCAAGCATTAATTTCATTGTGCTTTTGCTCATTTTGAAGATTTTGACATTTTCACCTTAAGTGTACAATCAGGCTGAAAATGCATTTAAAGCCATAAAAAGTTCATTTTGGCTCTCACACCTTAACTAAATGTTGTAGACTCAAACTTTTTGCTGTCATTAGTGTATTTTAGCAAAATGAAGATGATTCAAGCATTAATTTCATTGTGCTTTTGCTCATTTTGAAGATTTTGACATTTTCACCTGAAGTGTACAATTAGGGGCTGAAAACGCGTTTAAAGCAATAAAAAGTTCATTTTGGCTCTCACACCTTAACTAAATGTTGTAGACTCAAACTTTTTGCTGTCATTAGTATATTTTAGCAAAATGAAGATGATTCAAGCATTAATTTTATTGTGCTTTTGCTCATTTTGAAGATTTTGACATTTTCACCTGAAGTGTACAATCGGGCTGAAAATGCATTTAAAGCCATAAAAAGTTCATTTTGGCTCTCACACCTTAACTAAATGTTGTAGACTCAAACTTGTTGCTGTCATTAGTGTATTTTAGCAAAATGAAGATGATTCAAGCATTAATTTCATTGTGCTTTTGCTCATTTTGAAGATTTTGACATTTTCACCTGAAGTGTACAATTAGGGGCTGAAAACGCGTTTAAAGCAATAAAAAGTTCATTTTGGCTCTCACACCTTAACTAAATGTTGTAGACTCAAACTTTTTGCTGTCATTAGTATATTTTAGCAAAATGAAGATGATTCAAGCATTCATTTTATTGTGCTTTTGCTCATTTTGAAGATTTTGACATTTTCACCTGAAGTGTACAATCGGGCTGAAAATGCATTTAAAGCCATAAAAAGTTCATTTTGGCTCTCACACCTTAACTAAATGTTGTAGACTCAAACTTTTTGCTGTCATTAGTGTATGTTAGCAAAATGAAGATGATTCAAGCATTAATTTCATTGTGCTTTTGCTCATTTTGAAGATTTTGACATTTTCACCTGAAGTGTACAATCAGGCTGAAAATGCATTTAAAGCCATAAAAAGTTCATTTTGGCTCTCACACCTTAACTAAATGTTGTAGACTCAAACTTTTTGCTGTCATTAGTGTATGTTAGCAAAATGGAGATGATTCAAGCATTCATTTCATTGTGCTTTTGCTCATTTTGAAGATTTTGACATTTTCACCTGAAGTGTACAATCAGGCTGAAAATGCATTTAAAGCCATAAAAAGTTCATTTTGGCTCTCACACCTTAACTAAATGTTGTAGACTCAAACTTTTTGCTGTCATTAGTGTATGTTAGCAAAATGAAGATGATTCAAGCATTAATTTCATTGTGCTTTTGCTCATTTTGAAGATTTTGACATTTTCACCTGAAGTGTACAATCAGGCTGAAAATGCGTTTAAAGCCATAAAAAGTTCATTTTGGCTCTCACACCTTAACTAAATGTTGTAGACTCAAACTTTTTGCTGTCATTAGTGTATTTTAGCAAAATGAAGATGATTCAAGCATTAATTTCATTGTGCTTTTGCTCATTTTGAAGATTTTGACATTTTCACCTGAAGTGTACAATCGGGCTGAAAATGCATTTAAAGCCATAAAAAGTTCATTTTGGCTCTCACACCTTAACTAAATGTTGTAGACTCAAACTTTTTGCTGTCATTAGTGTATGTTAGCAAAATGAAGATGATTCAAGCATTAATTTCATTGTGCTTTTGCTCATTTTGAAGATTTTGACATTTTCACCTGAAGTGTACAATCGGGCTGAAAATGCATTTAAAGCAATAAAAAGTTCATTTTGGCTCTCACACCTTAACTAAATGTTGTAGATTCAAACTTTTTGCTGTCATTAGTGTATTTTAGCAAAATGAAGATGATTCAAGCATTAATTTCATTGTGCTTTTGCTCATTTTGAAGATTTTGACATTTTCACCTGAAGTGTACAATTAGGGGCTGAAAACGCGTTTAAAGCAATAAAAAGTTCATTTTGGCTCTCACACCTTAACTAAATGTTGTAGACTCAAACTTTTTGCTGTCATTAGTATATTTTAGGAAAATGAAGATGATTCAAGCATTAATTTTATTGTGCTTTTGCTCATTTTGAAGATTTTGACATTTTCACCTGAAGTGTACAATCGGGCTGAAAATGCATTTAAAGCCATAAAAAGTTCATTTTGGCTCTCACACCTTAACTAAATGTTGTAGACTCAAACTTTTTGCTTTCATTAGTGTATGTTAGCAAAATGAAGATGATTCAAGCATTAATTTCATTGTGCTTTTGCTCATTTTGAAGATTTTGACATTTTCACCTGAAGTGTACAATCAGGCTGAAAATGCATTTAAAGCCATAAAAAGTTCATTTTGGCTCTCACACCTTAACTAAATGTTGTAGACTCGAACTTTTTGCTGTCATTAGTGTATTTTAGCAAAATGAAGATGATTCAAGCATTAATTTCATTGTGCTTTTGCTCATTTTGAAGATTTTGACATTTTCACCTGAAGTGTACAATTAGGGGCTGAAAACACGTTTAAAGCAATAAAAAGTTCATTTTGGCTCTCACACCTTAACTAAATGTTGTAGACTCAAACTTTTTGCTGTCATTAGTATATTTTAGCAAAATGAAGATGATTCAAGCATTCATTTTATTGTGCTTTTGCTCATTTTGAAGATTTTGACATTTTCACCTGAAGTGTACAATCGGGCTGAAAATGCATTTAAAGCCATAAAAAGTTCATTTTGGCTCTCACACCTTAACTAAATGTTGTAGACTCAAACTTTTTGCTGTCATTAGTGTATGTTAGCAAAATGAAGATGATTCAAGCATTAATTTTACTGTGCTT
This sequence comes from Leptonotus elevatus, assembly GCF_054856555.1. NCBI lineage: Eukaryota > Metazoa > Chordata > Actinopteri > Syngnathiformes > Syngnathidae > Leptonotus > Leptonotus elevatus. Next base: position 244,740 of record NW_028233711.1, read on the forward strand.
TTGTTCATTTTGAAGATTTTGACATTTTCACCTGAAGTGTACAATCGGGCTGAAAATGCATTTAAAGCCATAAAAAGTTCATTTTGGCTCTCACACCTTAACTAAATGTTGTAGACTCAAACTTTTTGCTGTCATTAGTGTATTTTAGCAAAATGAAGATGATTCAAGCATTAATTTCATTGTGCTTTTGCTCATTTTGAAGATTTTGACATTTTCACCTGAAGTGTACAATCGGGCTGAAAATGCATTTAAAGCCATAAAAAGTTCATTTTGGCTCTCACACCTTAACTAAATGTTGTAGACTCAAACTTTTTGCTGTCATTAGTGTATGTTAGCAAAATGAAGATGATTCAAGCATTAATTTCATTGTGCTTTTGCTCATTTTGAAGATTTTGACATTTTCACCTGAAGTGTACAATCAGGCTGAAAATGCATTTAAAGCCATAAAAAGTTCATTTTGGCTCTCACACCTTAACTAAATGTTGTAGACTCAAACTTTTTGCTGTCATTAGTGTATGTTAGCAAAATGAAGATGATTCAAGCATTAATTTCATTGTGCTTTTGCTCATTTTGAAGATTTTGACATTTTCACCTGAAGTGTACAATCAGGCTGAAAATGCATTTAAAGCCATAAAAAGTTCATTTTGGCTCTCACACCTTAACTAAATGTTGTAGACTCAAACTTGTTGCTGTCATTAGTGTATTTTAGCAAAATGAAGATGATTCAAGCATTAATTTCATTGTGCTTTTGCTCATTTTGAAGATTTTGACATTTTCACCTGAAGTGTACAATTAGGGGCTGAAAACGCGTTTAAAGCAATAAAAAGTTCATTTTGGCTCTCACACCTTAACTAAATGTTGTAGACTCAAACTTTTTGCTGTCATTAGTATATTTTAGCAAAATGAAGATGATTCAAGCATTCATTTTATTGTGCTTTTGCTCATTTTGAAGATTTTGACATTTTCACCTGAAGTGTACAATCGGGCTGAAAATGCATTTAAAGCCATAAAAAGTTCATTTTGGCTCTCACACCTTAACTAAATGTTGTAGACTCAAACTTTTTGCTGTCATTAGTGTATGTTAGCAAAATGAAGATGATTCAAGCATTAATTTCATTGTGCTTTTGCTCATTTTGAAGATTTTGACATTTTCACCTGAAGTGTACAATCAGGCTGAAAATGCATTTAAAGCCATAAAAAGTTCATTTTGGCTCTCACACCTTAACTAAATGTTGTAGACTCAAACTTTTTGCTGTCATTAGTGTATGTTAGCAAAATGGAGATGATTCAAGCATTCATTTCATTGTGCTTTTGCTCATTTTGAAGATTTTGACATTTTCACCTGAAGTGTACAATCAGGCTGAAAATGCATTTAAAGCCATAAAAAGTTCATTTTGGCTCTCACACCTTAACTAAATGTTGTAGACACAAACTTTTTGCTGTCATTAGTGTATGTTAGCAAAATGAAGATGATTCAAGCATTAATTTCATTGTGCTTTTGCTCATTTTGAAGATTTTGACATTTTCACCTGAAGTGTACAATCAGGCTGAAAATGCGTTTAAAGCCATAAAAAGTTCATTTTGGCTCTCACACCTTAACTAAATGTTGTAGACTCAAACTTTTTGCTGTCATTAGTGTATTTTAGCAAAATGAAGATGATTCAAGCATTAATTTCATTGTGCTTTTGCTCATTTTGAAGATTTTGACATTTTCACCTGAAGTGTACAATCGGGCTGAAAATGCATTTAAAGCCATAAAAAGTTCATTTTGGCTCTCACACCTTAACTAAATGTTGTAGACTCAAACTTTTTGCTGTCATTAGTGTATGTTAGCAAAATGAAGATGATTCAAGCATTAATTTCATTGTGCTTTTGCTCATTTTGAAGATTTTGACATTTTCACCTGAAGTGTACAATCGGGCTGAAAATGCATTTAAAGCAATAAAAAGTTCATTTTGGCTCTCACACCTTAACTAAATGTTGTAGATTCAAACTTTTTGCTGTCATTAGTGTATTTTAGCAAAATGAAGATGATTCAAGCATTAATTTCATTGTGCTTTTGCTCATTTTGAAGATTTTGACATTTTCACCTGAAGTGTACAATTAGGGGCTGAAAACGCGTTTAAAGCAATAAAAAGTTCATTTTGGCTCTCACACCTTAACTAAATGTTGTAGACTCAAACTTTTTGCTGTCATTAGTATATTTTAGGAAAATGAAGATGATTCAAGCATTAATTTTATTGTGCTTTTGCTCATTTTGAAGATTTTGACATTTTCACCTGAAGTGTACAATCGGGCTGAAAATGCATTTAAAGCCATAAAAAGTTCATTTTGGCTCTCACACCTTAACTAAATGTTGTAGACTCAAACTTTTTGCTTTCATTAGTGTATGTTAGCAAAATGAAGATGATTCAAGCATTAATTTCATTGTGCTTTTGCTCATTTTGAAGATTTTGACATTTTCACCTGAAGTGTACAATTAGGCTGAAAATGCATTTAAAGCCATAAAAAGTTCATTTTGGCTCTCACACCTTAACTAAATGTTGTAGACTCGAACTTTTTGCTGTCATTAGTGTATTTTAGCAAAATGAAGATGATTCAAGCATTAATTTCATTGTGCTTTTGCTCATTTTGAAGATTTTGACATTTTCACCTGAAGTGTACAATTAGGGGCTGAAAACACGTTTAAAGCAATAAAAAGTTCATTTTGGCTCTCACACCTTAACTAAATGTTGTAGACTCAAACTTTTTGCTGTCATTAGTATATTTTAGCAAAATGAAGATGATTCAAGCATTCATTTTATTGTGCTTTTGCTCATTTTGAAGATTTTGACATTTTCACCTGAAGTGTACAATCGGGCTGAAAATGCATTTAAAGCCATAAAAAGTTCATTTTGGCTCTCACACCTTAACTAAATGTTGTAGACTCAAACTTTTTGCTGTCATTAGTGTATGTTAGCAAAATGAAGATGATTCAAGCATTAATTTTATTGTGCTTTTGCTCATTTTGAAGATTTTGACATTTTCACCTGAAGTGTACAATCGGGCTGAAAATGCATTTAAAGCCATAAAAAGTTCATTTTGGCTCTCACACCTTAACTAAATGTTGTAGACTCAAACTTTTTGCTGTCATTAGTGTATTTTAGCAAAATGAAGATGATTCAAGCATTAATTTCATTGTGCTTTTGCTCATTTTGAAGATTTTGACATTTTCACCTGAAGTGTACAATCGGGCTGAAAATGCATTTAAAGCCATAAAAAGTTCATTTTGGCTCTCACACCTTAACTAAATGTTGTAGACTCAAACTTTTTGCTGTCATTAGTGTATGTTAGCAAAATGAAGATGATTCAAGCATTAATTTCATTGTGCTTTTGCTCATTTTGAAGATTTTGACATTTTCACCTGAAGTGTACAATCGGGCTGAAAATGCATTTAAAGCAATAAAAAGTTCATTTTGGCTCTCACACCTTAACTAAATGTTGTAGATTCAAACTTTTTGCTGTCATTAGTGTATTTTAGCAAAATGAAGATGATTCAAGCATTAATTTCATTGTGCTTTTGCTCATTTTGAAGATTTTGACATTTTCACCTGAAGTGTACAATTAGGGGCTGAAAACGCGTTTAAAGCAATAAAAAGTTCATTTTGGCTCTCACACCTTAACTAAATGTTGTAGACTCAAACTTTTTGCTGTCATTAGTATATTTTAGGAAAATGAAGATGATTCAAGCATTAATTTTATTGTGCTTTTGCTCATTTTGAAGATTTTGACATTTTCACCTGAAGTGTACAATCGGGCTGAAAATGCATTTAAAGCCATAAAAAGTTCATTTTGGCTCTCACACCTTAACTAAATGTTGTAGACTCAAACTTTTTGCTTTCATTAGTGTATGTTAGCAAAATGAAGATGATTCAAGCATTAATTTCATTGTGCTTTTGCTCATTTTGAAGATTTTGACATTTTCACCTGAAGTGTACAATCAGGCTGAAAATGCATTTAAAGCCATAAAAAGTTCATTTTGGCTCTCACACCTTAACTAAATGTTGTAGACTCGAACTTTTTGCTGTCATTAGTGTATTTTAGCAAAATGAAGATGATTCAAGCATTAATTTCATTGTGCTTTTGCTCATTTTGAAGATTTTGACATTTTCACCTGAAGTGTACAATTAGGGGCTGAAAACACGTTTAAAGCAATAAAAAGTTCATTTTGGCTCTCACACCTTAACTAAATGTTGTAGACTCAAACGTTTTGATGTCATTAGTATATTTTAGCAAAATGAAGATGATTCAAGCATTCATTTTATTGTGCTTTTGCTCATTTTGAAGATTTTGACATTTTCACCTGAAGTGTACAATCGGGCTGAAAATGCATTTAAAGCCATAAAAAGTTCATTTTGGCTCTCACACCTTAACTAAATGTTGTAGACTCAAACTTTTTGCTGTCATTAGTGTATGTTAGCAAAATGAAGATGATTCAAGCATTAATTTTATTGTGCTTTTGCTCATTTTGAAGATTTTGACATTTTCACCTGAAGTGTACAATCGGGCTGAAAATGCATTTAAAGCCATAAAAAGTTCATTTTGGCTCTCACACCTTAACTAAATGTTGTAGACTCAAACTTTTTGCTGTCATTAGTGTATTTTAGCAAAATGAAGATGATTCAAGCATTAATTTCATTGTGCTTTTGCTCATTTTGAAGATTTTGACATTTTCACCTGAAGTGTACAATCGGGCTGAAAATGCATTTAAAGCCATAAAAAGTTCATTTTGGCTCTCACACCTTAACTAAATGTTGTAGACTCAAACTTTTTGCTGTCATTAGTGTATGTTAGCAAAATGAAGATGATTCAAGCATTAATTTCATTGTGCTTTTGCTCATTTTGAAGATTTTGACATTTTCACCTGAAGTGTACAATCGGGCTGAAAATGCATTTAAAGCCATAAAAAGTTCATTTTGGCTCTCACACCTTAACTAAATGTTGTAGACTCAAACTTTTTGCTGTCATTAGTGTATGTTAGCAAAATGAAGATGATTCAAGCATTAATTTCATTGTGCTTTTGCTCATTTTGAAGATTTTGACATTTTCACCTGAAGCGTACAATCGGGCTGAAAATGCATTTAAAGCCATAAAAAGTTCATTTTGGCTCTCACACCTTAACTAAATGTTGTAGACTCAAACTTTTTGCTGTCATTAGTGTATGTTAGCAAAATGAAGATGATTCAAGCATTAATTTCATTGTGCTTTTGCTCATTTTGAAGATTTTGACATTTTCACCTGAAGTGTACAATCAGGCTGAAAATGCATTTAAAGCCATAAAAAGTTCATTTTGGCTCTCACACCTTAACTAAATGTTGTAGACTCAAACTTTTTGCTGTCATTAGTGTATTTTAGCAAAATGAAGATGATTCAAGCATTAATTTCATTGTGCTTTTGCTCATTTTGAAGATTTTGACATTTTCACCTGAAGTGTACAATTAGGGGCTGAAAACGCGTTTAAAGCAATAAAAAGTTCATTTTGGCTCTCACACCTTAACTAAATGTTGTAGACTCAAACTTTTTGCTGCCATTAGTATATTTTAGCAAAATGAAGATGATTCAAGCATTCATTTTATTGTGCTTTTGCTCATTTTGAAGATTTTGACATTTTCACCTGAAGTGTACAATCGGGCTGAAAATGTATTTAAAGCCATAAAAAGTTCATTTTGGCTCTCACACCTTAACTAAATGTTGTAGACTCAAACTTTTTGCTGTCATTAGTGTATGTTAGCAAAATGAAGATGATTCAAGCATTAATTTCATTGTGCTTTTGCTCATTTTGAAGATTTTGACATTTTCACCTGAAGTGTACAATCAGGCTGAAAATGCATTTAAAGCCATAAAAAGTTCATTTTGGCTCTCACACCTTAACTAAATGTTGTAGACTCAAACTTTTTGCTGTCATTAGTGTATTTTAGCAAAATGAAGATGATTCAAGCATTAATTTCATTGTGCTTTTGCTCATTTTGAAGATTTTGACATTTTCACCTGAAGTGTACAATTAGGGGCTGAAAACGCGTTTAAAGCAATAAAAAGTTCATTTTGGCTCTCACACCTTAACTAAATGTTGTAGACTCAAACTTTTTGCTGTCATTAGTATATTTTAGCAAAATGAAGATGATTCAAGCATTAATTTTATTGTGCTTTTGCTCATTTTGAAGATTTTGACATTTTCACCTGAAGTGTACAATCGGGCTGAAAATGCATTTAAAGCCATAAAAAGTTCATTTTGGCTCTCACTACTTAACTAAATGTTGTAGACTCAAACTTTTTGCTGTCATTAGTGTATGTTAGCAAAATGAAGATGATTCAAGCATTAATTTCATTGTGCTTTTGCTCATTTTGAAGATTTTGACATTTTCACCTGAAGTGTACAATTAGGGGCTGAAAACGCGTTTAAAGCAATAAAAAGTTCATTTTGGCTCTCACACCTTAACTAAATGTTGTAGACTCAAACTTTTTGCTGTCATTAGTATATTTTAGCAAAATGAAGATGATTCAAGCATTCATTTTATTGTGCTTTTGCTCATTTTGAAGATTTTGACATTTTCACCTGAAGTGTACAATCGGGCTGAAAATGCATTTAAAGCCATAAAAAGTTCATTTTGGCTCTCACACCTTAACTAAATGTTGTAGACTCAAACTTGTTGCTGTCATTAGTGTATTTTAGCAAAATGAAGATGATTCAAGCATTAATTTCATTGTGCTTTTGCTCATTTTGAAGATTTTGACATTTTCACCTGAAGTGTACAATTAGGGGCTGAAAACGCGTTTAAAGCAATAAAAAGTTCATTTTGGCTCTCACACCTTAACTAAATGTTGTAGACTCAAACTTTTTGCTGTCATTAGTATATTTTAGCAAAATGAAGATGATTCAAGCATTCATTTTATTGTGCTTTTGCTCATTTTGAAGATTTTGACATTTTCACCTGAAGTGTACAATCGGGCTGAAAATGCATTTAAAGCCATAAAAAGTTCATTTTGGCTCTCACACCTTAACTAAATGTTGTAGACTCAAACTTTTTGCTGTCATTAGTGTATGTTAGCAAAATGAAGATGATTCAAGCATTAATTTCATTGTGCTTTTGCTCATTTTGAAGATTTTGACATTTTCACCTGAAGTGTACAATCAGGCTGAAAATGCATTTAAAGCCATAAAAAGTTCATTTTGGCTCTCACACCTTAACTAAATGTTGTAGACTCAAACTTTTTGCTGTCATTAGTGTATGTTAGCAAAATGGAGATGATTCAAGCATTCATTTCATTGTGCTTTTGCTCATTTTGAAGATTTTGACATTTTCACCTGAAGTGTACAATCAGGCTGAAAATGCATTTAAAGCCATAAAAAGTTCATTTTGGCTCTCACACCTTAACTAAATGTTGTAGACTCAAACTTTTTGCTGTCATTAGTGTATGTTAGCAAAATGAAGATGATTCAAGCATTAATTTCATTGTGCTTTTGCTCATTTTGAAGATTTTGACATTTTCACCTGAAGTGTACAATCGGGCTGAAAATGCATTTAAAGCAATAAAAAGTTCATTTTGGCTCTCACACCTTAACTAAATGTTGTAGATTCAAACTTTTTGCTGTCATTAGTGTATTTTAGCAAAATGAAGATGATTCAAGCATTAATTTCATTGTGCTTTTGCTCATTTTGAAGATTTTGACATTTTCACCTGAAGTGTACAATTAGGGGCTGAAAACGCGTTTAAAGCAATAAAAAGTTCATTTTGGCTCTCACACCTTAACTAAATGTTGTAGACTCAAACTTTTTGCTGTCATTAGTATATTTTAGGAAAATGAAGATGATTCAAGCATTAATTTTATTGTGCTTTTGCTCATTTTGAAGATTTTGACATTTTCACCTGAAGTGTACAATCGGGCTGAAAATGCATTTAAAGCCATAAAAAGTTCATTTTGGCTCTCACACCTTAACTAAATGTTGTAGACTCAAACTTTTTGCTTTCATTAGTGTATGTTAGCAAAATGAAGATGATTCAAGCATTAATTTCATTGTGCTTTTGCTCATTTTGAAGATTTTGACATTTTCACCTGAAGTGTACAATCAGGCTGAAAATGCATTTAAAGCCATAAAAAGTTCATTTTGGCTCTCACACCTTAACTAAATGTTGTAGACTCGAACTTTTTGCTGTCATTAGTGTATTTTAGCAAAATGAAGATGATTCAAGCATTAATTTCATTGTGCTTTTGCTCATTTTGAAGATTTTGACATTTTCACCTGAAGTGTACAATTAGGGGCTGAAAACACGTTTAAAGCAATAAAAAGTTCATTTTGGCTCTCACACCTTAACTAAATGTTGTAGACTCAAACTTTTTGCTGTCATTAGTATATTTTAGCAAAATGAAGATGATTCAAGCATTCATTTTATTGTGCTTTTGCTCATTTTGAAGATTTTGACATTTTCACCTGAAGTGTACAATCGGGCTGAAAATGCATTTAAAGCCATAAAAAGTTCATTTTGGCTCTCACACCTTAACTAAATGTTGTAGACTCAAACTTTTTGCTGTCATTAGTGTATGTTAGCAAAATGAAGATGATTCAAGCATTAATTTCATTGTGCTTTTGCTCATTTTGAAGATTTTGACATTTTCACCTGAAGTGTACAATCAGGCTGAAAATGCATTTAAAGCCATAAAAAGTTCATTTTGGCTCTCACACCTTAACTAAATGTTGTAGACTCAAACTTTTTGCTGTCATTAGTGTATGTTAGCAAAATGAAGATGATTCAAGCATTAATTTCATTGTGCTTTTGCTCATTTTGAAGATTTTGACATTTTCACCTGAAGTGTACAATCAGGCTGAAAATGCATTTAAAGCCATAAAAAGTTCATTTTGGCTCTCACACCTTAACTAAATGTTGTAGACTCAAACTTTTTGCTGTCATTAGTGTAATTTAGCAAAATGAAGATGATTCAAGCATTAATTTCATTGTGCTTTTGCTCATTTTGAAGATTTTGACATTTTCACCTGAAGTGTACAATTAGGGGCTGAAAACGCGTTTAAAGCAATAAAAAGTTCATTTTGGCTCTCACACCTTAACTAAATGTTGTAGACTCAAACTTTTTGCTGTCATTAGTATATTTTAGCAAAATGAAGATGATTCAAGCATTAATTTTATTGTGCTTTTGCTCATTTTGAAGATTTTGACATTTTCACCTGAAGTGTACAATCGGGCTGAAAATGCATTTAAAGCCATAAAAAGTTCATTTTGGCTCTCACACCTTAACTAAATGTTGTAGATTCAAACTTTTTGCTGTCATTAGTGTATTTTAGCAAAATGAAGATGATTCAAGCATTAATTTCATTGTGCTTTTGCTCATTTTGAAGATTTTGAATTTTTCACCTGAAGTGTACAATTAGGGGCTGAAAACGCGTTTAAAGCAATAAAAAGTTCATTTTGGCTCTCACACCTTAACTAAATGTTGTAGACTAAAACTTTTTGCTGTCATTAGTATATTTTAGCAAAATGAAGATGATTGAAGCATTAATTTTATTGTGCTTTTGCTCATTTTGAAGATTTTGACATTTTCACCTGAAGTGTACAATCGGGCTGAAAATGCATTTAAAGCCATAAAAAGTTCATTTTGGCTCTCACACCTTAACTAAATGTTGTAGACTCAAACTTTTTGCTGTCATTAGTGTATTTTAGCAAAATGAAGATGATTCAAGCATTAATTTCATTGTGCTTTTGCTCATTTTGAAGATTTTGACATTTTCACCTGAAGTGTACAATCAGGCTGAAAATGCATTTAAAGCCATAAAAAGTTCATTTTGGCTCTCACACCTTAACTAAATGTTGTAGACTCAAACTGTCATTAGTGTATGTTAGTAAAATGAAGATGATTCAAGCATTAATTTCATTGTGCTTTTGCTCATTTTGAAGATTTTGACATTTTCACCTGAAGTGTACAATCAGGCTGAAAATGCATTTAAAGCCATAAAAAGTTCATTTTGGCTCTCACACCTTAACTAAATGTTGTAGACTCAAACTTTTTGCTGTCATTAGTGTATGTTAGCAAAATGAAGATGATTCAAGCATTAATTTCATTGTGCTTTTGCTCATTTTGAAGATTTTGACATTTTCACCTGAAGTGTACAATCAGGCTGAAAATGCATTTAAAGCCATAAAAAGTTCATTTTGGCTCTCACACCTTAACTAAATGTTGTAGACTCAAACTTTTTGCTGTCATTAGTGTATTTTAGCAAAATGAAGATGATTCAAGCATTAATTTCATTGTGCTTTTGCTCATTTTGAAGATTTTGACATTTTCACCTGAAGTGTACAATCAGGCTGAAAATGCATTTAAAGCCATAAAAAGTTCATTTTGGCTCTCACACCTTAACTAAATGTTGTAGACTCAAACTTTTTGCTGTCATTAGTGTATTTTAGCAAAATAAAGATGATTCAAGCATTAATTTTATTGTGCTTTTGCTCATTTTGAAGATTTTGACATTTTCACCTGAAGTGTACAATCGGGCTGAAAATGCATTTAAAGCCATAAAAAGTTCATTTTGGCTCTCACACCTTAACTAAATGTTGTAGACTCAAACTTTTTGCTGTCATTAGTGTATTTTAGCAAAATGAAGATGATTCAAGCATTAATTTCATTGTGCTTTTGCTCATTTTGAAGATTTTGACATTTTCACCTGAAGTGCACAATCGGGCTGAAAATGCATTTAAAGCCATAAAAAGTTCATTTTGGCTCTCACACCTTAACTAAATGTTGTAGACTCAAACTTTTTGCTGTCATTAGTGTATGTTAGCAAAATGAAGATGATTCAAGCATTAATTTCATTGTGCTTTTGCTCATTTTGAAGATTTTGACATTTTCACCTGAAGTGTACAATCGGGCTGAAAATGCATTTAAAGCCATAAAAAATTCATTTTGGCTCTCACACCTTAACTAAATGTTGTAGACTCAAACTTTTTGCTGTCATTAGTATATTTTAGCAAAATGAAGATGATTCAAGCATTAATTTTATTGTGCTTTTGCTCATTTTGAAGATTTTGACATTTTCACCTGAAGTGTACAATCGGGCTGAAAATGCATTTAAAGCCATAAAAAGTTCATTTTGGCTCTCACACCTTAACTAAATGTTGTAGACTCAAACTTGTTGCTGTCATTAGTGTATTTTAGCAAAATGAAGATGATTCAAGCATTAATTTCATTGTGCTTTTGCTCATTTTGAAGATTTTGACATTTTCACCTGAAGTGTACAATCGGGCTGAAAATGCATTTAAAGCCATAAAAAGTTCATTTTGGCTCTCACACCTTAACTAAATGTTGTAGACTCAAACTTTTTGCTGTCATTAGTGTATTTTAGCAAAATGAAGATGATTCAAGCATTAATTTCATTGTGCTTTTGCTCATTTTGAAGATTTTGACATTTTCACCTGAAGTGTACAATCAGGCTGAAAATGCATTTAAAGCCATAAAAAGTTCATTTTGGCTCTCACACCTTAACTAAATGTTGTAGACCCCAACTTTTTGCTGTCATTAGTGTATTTTAGCAAAATGAAGATGATTCAAGCATTAATTTCATTGTGCTTTTTCTCATTTTGAAGATTTTGACATTTTCACCTGAAGTGTACAATTAGGGGCTGAAAACGCGTTTAAAGCAATAAAAAGTTCATTTTGGCTCTCACACCTTAAATAAATGTTGTAGACTCAAACTTTTTGCTGTCATTAGTATATTTTAGCAAAATGAAGATGATTCAAGCATTAATTTTATTGTGCTTTTGCTCATTTTGAAGATTTTGACATTTTCACCTGAAGTGTACAATCGGGCTGAAAATGCATTTAAAGCCATAAAAAGTTCATTTTGGCTCTCACACCTTAACTAAATGTTGTAGACTCAAACTTTTTGCTGTCATTAGTGTATTTTAGCAAAATGAAGATGATTCAAGCATTAATTTCATTGTGCTTTTGCTCATTTTGAAGATTTTGACATTTTCACCTGAAGTGTACAATCAGGCTGAAAATGCATTTAAAGCCATAAAAAGTTCATTTTGGCTCTCACACCTTAACTAAATGTTGTAGACCCCAACTTTTTGCTGTCATTAGTGTATTTTAGCAAAATGAAGATGATTCAAGCATTAATTTCATTGTGCTTTTTCTCATTTTGAAGATTTTGACATTTTCACCTGAAGTGTACAATTAGGGGCTGAAAACGCGTTTAAAGCAATAAAAAGTTCATTTTGGCTCTCACACCTTAACTAAATGTTGTAGACTCAAACTTTTTGCTGTCATTAGTATATTTTAGCAAAATGAAGATGATTCAAGCATTAATTTTATTGTGCTTTTGCTCATTTTGAAGATTTTGACATTTTCACCTGAAGTGTACAATCAGGCTGAAAATGCATTTAAAGCCATAAAAAGTTCATTTTGGCTCTCACACCTTAACTAAATGTTGTAGACTCAAACTTTTTGCTGTCATTAGTGTATTTTAGCAAAATGAAGATGATTCAAGCATTAATTTCATTGTGCTTTTGCTCATTTTGAAGATTTTGACATTTTCACCTGAAGTGTACAATCAGGCTGAAAATGCATTTAAAGCCATAAAAAGTTCATTTTGGCTCTCACACCTTAACTAAATGTTGTAGACTCAAACTTTTTGCTGTCATTAGTGTATGTTAGCAAAATGAAGATGATTCAAGCATTAATTTCATTGTGCTTTTGCTCATTTTGAAGATTTTGACATTTTCACCTGAAGTGTACAATCAGGCTGAAAATGCATTTAAAGCCATGAAAAGTTCATTTTGGCTCTCACACCTTAACTAAATGTTGTAGACTCAAACTTGTTGCTGTCATTAGTGTATTTTAGCAAAATGAAGATGATTCAAGCATTAATTTCATTGTGCTTTTGCTCATTTTGAAGATTTTGACATTTTCACCTGAAGTGTACAATCGGGCTGAAAATGCATTTAAAGCCATAAAAAGTTCATTTTGGCTCTCTCACCTTAACTAAATGTTGTAGACTCAAACTTTTTGCTATCATTAGTGTATTTTAGCAAAATGAAGATGATTCAAGCATTAATTTCATTGTGCTTTTGCTCATTTTGAAGATTTTGACATTTTCACCTGAAGTGTACAATCAGGCTGAAAATGCATTTAAAGCCATAAAAAGTTCATTTTGGCTCTCACACCTTAACTAAATGTTGTAGACCCCAACTTTTTGCTGTCATTAGTGTATTTTAGCAAAATGAAGATGATTCAAGCATTAATTTCATTGTGCTTTTGCTCATTTTGAAGATTTTGACATTTTCACCTGAAGTGTACAATTAGGGGCTGAAAACGCGTTTAAAGCAATAAAAAGTTCATTTTGGCTCTCACACCTTAACTAAATGTTGTATACTCAAACTTTTTGCTGTCATTAGTATATTTTAGCAAAATGAAGATGATTCAAGCATTAATTTTATTGTGCTTTTGCTCATTTTGAAGATTTTGACATTTTCACCTGAAGTGTACAATCGGGCTGAAAATGCATTTAAAGCCATAAAAAGTTCATTTTGGCTCTCACACCTTAACTAAATGTTGTAGACTCAAACTTTTTGCTGTCATTAGTGTATTTTAGCAAAATGAAGATGATTCAAGCATTAATTTCATTGTGCTTTTGCTCATTTTGAAGATTTTGACATTTTCACCTGAAGTGTACAATCAGGCTGAAAATGCATTTAAAGCCATAAAAAGTTCATTTTGGCTCTCACACCTTAACTAAATGTTGTAGACCCCAACTTTTTGCTGTCATTAGTGTATTTTAGCAAAATGAAGATGATTCAAGCATTAATTTCATTGTGCTTTTTCTCATTTTGAAGATTTTGACATTTTCACCTGAAGTGTACAATTAGGGGCTGAAAACGCGTTTAAAGCAATAAAAAGTTCATTTTGGCTCTCACACCTTAACTAAATGTTGTAGACTCAAACTTTTTGCTGTCATTAGTATATTTTAGCAAAATGAAGATGATTCAAGCATTAATTTTATTGTGCTTTTGCTCATTTTGAAGATTTTGACATTTTCACCTGAAGTGTACAATCGGGCTGAAAATGCATTTAAAGCCATAAAAAGTTCATTTTGGCTCTCACACCTTAACTAAATGTTGTAGACTCAAACTTTTTGCTGTCATTAGTGTATGTTAGCAAAATGAAGATGATTCAAGCATTAATTTTATTGTGCTTTTGCTCATTTTGAAGATTTTGACATTTTCACCTGAAGTGTACAATTAGGGGCTGAAAACGCGTTTAAAGCAATAAAAAGTTCATTTTGGCTCTCACACCTTAACTAAATGTTGTAGACTCAAACTTTTTGCTGTCATTAGTATATTTTAGCAAAATGAAGATGATTCAAGCATTCATTTTATTGTGCTTTTGCTCATTTTGAAGATTTTGACATTTTCACCTGAAGTGTACAATCGGGCTGAAAATGCATTTAAAGCCATAAAAAGTCCATTTTGGCTCTCACACCTTAACTAAATGTTGTAGACTCAAACTTTTTGCTGTCATTAGTGTATGTTAGCAAAATGAAGATGATTCAAGCATTAATTTCATTGTGCTTTTGCTCATTTTGAAGATTTTGACATTTTCACCTGAAGTGTACAATCAGGCTGAAAATGCATTTAAAGCCATAAAAAGTTCATTTTTGCTCTCACACCTTAACTAAATGTTGTAGACTCAAACTTTTTGCTGTCATTAGTGTATTTTAGCAAAATGAAGATGATTCAAGCATTAATTTCATTGTGCTTTTGCTCATTTTGAAGATTTTGACATTTTCACCTGAAGTGTACAATTAGGGGCTGAAAACGCGTTTAAAGCAATAAAAAGTTCATTTTGGCTCTCACACCTTAACTAAATGTTGTAGACTCAAACTTTTTGCTGTCATTAGTATATTTTAGCAAAATGAAGATGATTCAAGCATTCATTTTATTGTGCTTTTGCTCATTTTGAAGATTTTGACATTTTCACCTGAAGTGTACAATCGGGCTGAAAATGCATTTAAAGCCATAAAAAGTTCATTTTGGCTCTCACACCTTAACTAAATGTTGTAGACTCAAACTTTTTGCTGTCATTAGTGTATGTTAGCAAAATGAAGATGATTCAAGCATTAATTTCATTGTGCTTTTGCTCATTTTGAAGATTTTGACATTTTCACCTGAAGTGTACAATCAGGCTGAAAATGCATTTAAAGCCATAAAAAGTTCATTTTGGCTCTCACACCTTAACTAAATGTTGTAGACTCAAACTTTTTGCTGTCATTAGTGTATTTTAGCAAAATGAAGATGATTCAAGCATTAATTTCATTGTGCTTTTGCTCATTTTGAAGATTTTGACATTTTCACCTGAAGTGTACAATTAGGGGCTGAAAACGCGTTTAAAGCAATAAAAAGTTCATTTTGGCTCTCACACCTTAACTAAATGTTGTAGACTCAAACTTTTTGCTGTCATTAGTATATTTTAGCAAAATGAAGATGATTCAAGCATTAATTTTATTGTGCTTTTGCTCATTTTGAAGATTTTGACATTTTCACCTGAAGTGTACAATCGGGCTGAAAATGCATTTAAAGCCATAAAAAGTTCATTTTGGCTCTCACACCTTAACTAAATGTTGTAGACTCAAACTTTTTGCTGTCATTAGTGTATGTTAGCAAAATGAAGATGATTCAAGCATTAATTTCATTGTGCTTTTGCTCATTTTGAAGATTTTGACATTTTCACCTGAAGTGTACAATCAGGCTGAAAATGCATTTAAAGCCATAAAAAGTTCATTTTGGCTCTCACACCTTAACTAAATGTTGTAGACTCAAACTTGTTGCTGTCATTAGTGTATTTTAGCAAAATGAAGATGATTCAAGCATTAATTTCATTGTGCTTTTGCTCATTTTGAAGATTTTGACATTTTCACCTGAAGTGTACAATTAGGGGCTGAAAACGCGTTTAAAGCAATAAAAAGTTCATTTTGGCTCTCACACCTTAACTAAATGTTGTAGACTCAAACTTTTTGCTGTCATTAGTATATTTTAGCAAAATGAAGATGATTCAAGCATTCATTTTATTGTGCTTTTGCTCATTTTGAAGATTTTGACATTTTCACCTGAAGTGTACAATCGGGCTGAAAATGCATTTAAAGCCATAAAAAGTTCATTTTGGCTCTCACACCTTAACTAAATGTTGTAGACTCAAACTTTTTGCTGTCATTAGTGTATGTTAGCAAAATGAAGATGATTCAAGCATTAATTTCATTGTGCTTTTGCTCATTTTGAAGATTTTGACATTTTCACCTGAAGTGTACAATCAGGCTGAAAATGCATTTAAAGCCATAAAAAGTTCATTTTGGCTCTCACACCTTAACTAAATGTTGTAGACTCAAACTTTTTGCTGTCATTAGTGTATGTTAGCAAAATGAAGATGATTCAAGCATTCATTTCATTGTGCTTTTGCTCATTTTGAAGATTTTGACATTTTCACCTGAAGTGTACAATCAGGCTGAAAATGCATTTAAAGCCATAAAAAGTTCATTTTGGCTCTCACACCTTAACTAAATGTTGTAGACTCAAACTTGTTGCTGTCATTAGTGTATTTTAGCAAAATGAAGATGATTCAAGCATTAATTTCATTGTGCTTTTGCTCATTTTGAAGATTTTGACATTTTCACCTGAAGTGTACAATTAGGGGCTGAAAACGCGTTTAAAGCAATAAAAAGTTCATTTTGGCTCTCACACCTTAACTAAATGTTGTAGACTCAAACTTTTTGCTGTCATTAGTATATTTTAGCAAAATGAAGATGATTCAAGCATTCATTTTATTGTGCTTTTGCTCATTTTGAAGATTTTGACATTTTCACCTGAAGTGTACAATCGGGCTGAAAATGCATTTAAAGCCATAAAAAGTTCATTTTGGCTCTCACACCTTAACTAAATGTTGTAGACTCAAACTTTTTGCTGTCATTAGTGTATGTTAGCAAAATGAAGATGATTCAAGCATTAATTTCATTGTGCTTTTGCTCATTTTGAAGATTTTGACATTTTCACCTGAAGTGTACAATTAGGGGCTGAAAACGCGTTTAAAGCAATAAAAAGTTCATTTTGGCTCTCACACCTTAACTAAATGTTGTAGACTCAAACTTTTTGCTGTCATTAGTATATTTTAGCAAAATGAAGATGATTCAAGCATTAATTTCATTGTGCTTTTGCTCATTTTGAAGATTTTGACATTTTCACCTGAAGTGTACAATCGGGCTGAAAATGCATTTTAAAGCCATAAAAAGTTCATTTTGGCTCTCACACCTTAACTAAATGTTGTAGACTCAAACTTTTTGCTGTCATTAGTGTATGTTAGCAAAATGAAGATGATTCAAGCATTAATTTCATTGTGCTTTTGCTCATTTTGAAGATTTTGACATTTTCACCTGAAGTGTACAATCAGGCTGAAAATGCATTTAAAGCCATAAAAAGTTCATTTTGGCTCTCACACCTTAACTAAATGTTGTAGACTCAAACTTTTTGCTGTCATTAGTGTATGTTAGCAAAATGAAGATGATTCAAGCATTAATTTCATTGTGCTTTTGCTCATTTTGAAGATTTTGACATTTTCACCTGAAGTGTACAATCAGGCTGAAAATGCATTTAAAGCCATAAAAAGTTCATTTTGGCTCTCACACCTTAACTAAATGTTGTAGACTCAAACTTTTTGCTGTCATTAGTGTAATTTAGCAAAATGAAGATGATTCAAGCATTAATTTCATTGTGCTTTTGCTCATTTTGAAGATTTTGACATTTTCACCTGAAGTGTACAATTAGAGGCTGAAAACGCGTTTAAAGCAATAAAAAGTTCATTTTGGCTCTCACACCTTAACTAAATGTTGTAGACTCAAACTTTTTGCTGTCATTAGTATATTTTAGCAAAATGAAGATGATTCAAGCATTAATTTTATTGTGCTTTTGCTCATTTTGAAGATTTTGACATTTTCACCTGAAGTGTACAATCGGGCTGAAAATGCATTTAAAGCCATAAAAAGTTCATTTTGGCTCTCACACCTTAACTAAATGTTGTAGACTCAAACTTTTTGCTGTCATTAGTGTATTTTAGCAAAATGAAGATGATTCAAGCATTAATTTCATTGTGCTTTTGCTCATTTTGAAGATTTTGACATTTTCACCTGAAGTGTACAATCAGGCTGAAAATGCATTTAAAGCCATAAAAAGTTAATTTTGGCTCTCACACCTTAACTAAATGTTGTAGATTCAAACTTTTTGCTGTCATTAGTGTATTTTAGCAAAATGAAGATGATTCAAGCATTAATTTCATTGTGCTTTTGCTCATTTTGAAGATTTTGACATTTTCACCTGAAGTGTACAATTAGGGGCTGAAAACGCGTTTAAAGCAATAAAAAGTTCATTTTGGCTCTCACACCTTAACTAAATGTTGTAGACTCAAACTTTTTGCTGTCATTAGTATATTTTAGCAAAATGAAGATGATTCAAGCATTCATTTTATTGTGCTTTTGCTCATTTTGAAGATTTTGACATTTTCACCTGAAGTGTACAATCGGGCTGAAAATGCATTTAAAGCCATAAAAAGTTCATTTTGGCTCTCACACCTTAACTAAATGTTGTAGACTCAAACTTTTTGCTGTCATTAGTGTATGTTAGCAAAATGAAGATGATTCAAGCATTAATTTCATTGTGATTTTGCTCATTTTGAAGATTTTGACATTTTCACCTGAAGTGTACAATCAGGCTGAAAATGCATTTAAAGCCATAAAAAGTTCATTTTGGCTCTCACACCTTAACTAAATGTTGTAGACTCAAACTTTTTGCTGTCATTAGTGTATGTTAGCAAAATGAAGATGATTCAAGCATTAATTTCATTGTGCTTTTGCTCATTTTGAAGATTTTGACATTTTCACCTGAAGTGTACAATCAGGCTGAAAATGCATTTAAAGCCATAAAAAGTTCATTTTGGCTCTCACACCTTAACTAAATGTTGTAGACTCAAACTTTTTGCTGTCATTAGTGTATTTTAGCAAAATGAAGATGATTCAAGCATTAATTTCATTGTGCTTTTGCTCATTTTGAAGATTTTGACATTTTCACCTGAAATGTACAATTAGGGGCTGAAAACGCGTTTAAAGCAATAAAAAGTTCATTTTGGCTCTCACACCTTAACTAAATGTTGTAGACTCAAACTTTTTGCTGTCATTAGTATATTTTAGCAAAATGAAGATGATTCAAGCATTAATTTCATTGTGCTTTTGCTCATTTTGAAGATTTTGAATTTTTCACCTGAAGTGTACAATTAGGGGCTGAAAACGCGTTTAAAGCAATAAAAAGTTCATTTTGGCTCTCACACCTTAACTAAATGTTGTAGACTAAAACTTTTTGCTGTCATTAGTATATTTTAGCAAAATGAAGATGATTGAAGCATTAATTTTATTGTGCTTTTGCTCATTTTGAAGATTTTGACATTTTCACCTGAAGTGTACAATCGGGCTGAAAATGCATTTAAAGCCATAAAAAGTTCATTTTGGCTCTCACACCTTAACTAAATGTTGTAGACTCAAACTTTTTGCTGTCATTAGTGTATTTTAGCAAAATGAAGATGATTCAAGCATTAATTTCATTGTGCTTTTGCTCATTTTGAAGATTTTGACATTTTCACCTGAAGTGTACAATCAGGCTGAAAATGCATTTAAAGCCATAAAAAGTTCATTTTGGCTCTCACACCTTAACTAAATGTTGTAGACTCAAACTGTCATTAGTGTATGTTAGTAAAATGAAGATGATTCAAGCATTAATTTCATTGTGCTTTTGCTCATTTTGAAGATTTTGACATTTTCACCTGAAGTGTACAATCAGGCTGAAAATGCATTTAAAGCCATAAAAAGTTCATTTTGGCTCTCACACCTTAACTAAATGTTGTAGACTCAAACTTTTTGCTGTCATTAGTGTATGTTAGCAAAATGAAGATGATTCAAGCATTAATTTCATTGTGCTTTTGCTCATTTTGAAGATTTTGACATTTTCACCTGAAGTGTACAATCAGGCTGAAAATGCATTTAAAGCCATAAAAAGTTCATTTTGGCTCTCACACCTTAACTAAATGTTGTAGACTCAAACTTTTTGCTGTCATTAGTGTATTTTAGCAAAATGAAGATGATTCAAGCATTAATTTCATTGTGCTTTTGCTCATTTTGAAGATTTTGACATTTTCACCTGAAGTGTACAATCAGGCTGAAAATGCATTTAAAGCCATAAAAAGTTCATTTTGGCTCTCACACCTTAACTAAATGTTGTAGACTCAAACTTTTTGCTGTCATTAGTGTATTTTAGCAAAATAAAGATGATTCAAGCATTAATTTTATTGTGCTTTTGCTCATTTTGAAGATTTTGACATTTTCACCTGAAGTGTACAATCGGGCTGAAAATGCATTTAAAGCCATAAAAAGTTCATTTTGGCTCTCACACCTTAACTAAATGTTGTAGACTCAAACTTTTTGCTGTCATTAGTGTATTTTAGCAAAATGAAGATGATTCAAGCATTAATTTCATTGTGCTTTTGCTCATTTTGAAGATTTTGACATTTTCACCTGAAGTGCACAATCGGGCTGAAAATGCATTTAAAGCCATAAAAAGTTCATTTTGGCTCTCACACCTTAACTAAATGTTGTAGACTCAAACTTTTTGCTGTCATTAGTGTATGTTAGCAAAATGAAGATGATTCAAGCATTAATTTCATTGTGCTTTTGCTCATTTTGAAGATTTTGACATTTTCACCTGAAGTGTACAATCGGGCTGAAAATGCATTTAAAGCCATAAAAAGTTCATTTTGGCTCTCACACCTTAACTAAATGTTGTAGACTCAAACTTTTTGCTGTCATTAGTATATTTTAGCAAAATGAAGATGATTCAAGCATTAATTTTATTGTGCTTTTGCTCATTTTGAAGATTTTGACATTTTCACCTGAAGTGTACAATCGGGCTGAAAATGCATTTAAAGCCATAAAAAGTTCATTTTGGCTCTCACACCTTAACTAAATGTTGTAGACTCAAACTTGTTGCTGTCATTAGTGTATTTTAGCAAAATGAAGATGATTCAAGCATTAATTTCATTGTGCTTTTGCTCATTTTGAAGATTTTGACATTTTCACCTGAAGTGTACAATCGGGCTGAAAATGCATTTAAAGCCATAAAAAGTTCATTTTGGCTCTCACACCTTAACTAAATGTTGTAGACTCAAACTTTTTGCTGTCATTAGTGTATTTTAGCAAAATGAAGATGATTCAAGCATTAATTTCATTGTGCTTTTGCTCATTTTGAAGATTTTGACATTTTCACCTGAAGTGTACAATCAGGCTGAAAATGCATTTAAAGCCATAAAAAGTTCATTTTGGCTCTCACACCTTAACTAAATGTTGTAGACCCCAACTTTTTGCTGTCATTAGTGTATTTTAGCAAAATGAAGATGATTCAAGCATTAATTTCATTGTGCTTTTTCTCATTTTGAAGATTTTGACATTTTCACCTGAAGTGTACAATTAGGGGCTGAAAACGCGTTTAAAGCAATAAAAAGTTCATTTTGGCTCTCACACCTTAACTAAATGTTGTAGACTCAAACTTTTTGCTGTCATTAGTATATTTTAGCAAAATGAAGATGATTCAAGCATTAATTTTATTGTGCTTTTGCTCATTTTGAAGATTTTGACATTTTCACCTGAAGTGTACAATCGGGCTGAAAATGCATTTAAAGCCATAAAAAGTTCATTTTGGCTCTCACACCTTCACTAAATGTTGTAGACTCAAACTTTTTGCTGTCATTAGTGTATTTTAGCAAAATGAAGATGATTCAAGCATTAATTTCATTGTGCTTTTGCTCATTTTGAAGATTTTGACATTTTCACCTGAAGTGTACAATCAGGCTGAAAATGCATTTAAAGCCATAAAAAGTTCATTTTGGCTCTCACACCTTAACTAAATGTTGTAGACCCCAACTTTTTGCTGTCATTAGTGTATTTTAGCAAAATGAAGATGATTCAAGCATTAATTTCATTGTGCTTTTTCTCATTTTGAAGATTTTGACATTTTCACCTGAAGTGTACAATTAGGGGCTGAAAACGCGTTTAAAGCAATAAAAAGTTCATTTTGGCTCTCACACCTTAACTAAATGTTGTAGACTCAAACTTTTTGCTGTCATTAGTGTATTTTAGCAAAATGAAGATGATTCAAGCATTAATTTCATTGTGCTTTTGCTCATTTTGAAGATTTTGACATTTTCACCTGAAGTGTACAATCAGGCTGAAAATGCATTTAAAGCCATAAAAAGTTCATTTTGGCTCTCACACCTTAACTAAATGTTGTAGACTCAAACTTTTTGCTGTCATTAGTGTATGTTAGCAAAATGAAGATGATTCAAGCATTAATTTCATTGTGCTTTTGCTCATTTTGAAGATTTTGACATTTTCACCTGAAGTGTACAATCAGGCTGAAAATGCATTTAAAGCCATGAAAAGTTCATTTTGGCTCTCACACCTTAACTAAATGTTGTAGACTCAAACTTGTTGCTGTCATTAGTGTATTTTAGCAAAATGAAGATGATTCAAGCATTAATTTCATTGTGCTTTTGCTCATTTTGAAGATTTTGACATTTTCACCTGAAGTGTACAATCGGGCTGAAAATGCATTTAAAGCCATAAAAAGTTCATTTTGGCTCTCTCACCTTAACTAAATGTTGTAGACTCAAACTTTTTGCTATCATTAGTGTATTTTAGCAAAATGAAGATGATTCAAGCATTAATTTCATTGTGCTTTTGCTCATTTTGAAGATTTTGACATTTTCACCTGAAGTGTACAATCAGGCTGAAAATGCATTTAAAGCCATAAAAAGTTCATTTTGGCTCTCACACCTTAACTAAATGTTGTAGACCCCAACTTTTTGCTGTCATTAGTGTATTTTAGCAAAATGAAGATGATTCAAGCATTAATTTCATTGTGCTTTTGCTCATTTTGAAGATTTTGACATTTTCACCTGAAGTGTACAATTAGGGGCTGAAAACGCGTTTAAAGCAATAAAAAGTTCATTTTGGCTCTCACACCTTAACTAAATGTTGTATACTCAAACTTTTTGCTGTCATTAGTATATTTTAGCAAAATGAAGATGATTCAAGCATTAATTTTATTGTGCTTTTGCTCATTTTGAAGATTTTGACATTTTCACCTGAAGTGTACAATCGGGCTGAAAATGCATTTAAAGCCATAAAAAGTTCATTTTGGCTCTCACACCTTAACTAAATGTTGTAGACTCAAACTTTTTGCTGTCATTAGTGTATTTTAGCAAAATGAAGATGATTCAAGCATTAATTTCATTGTGCTTTTGCTCATTTTGAAGATTTTGACATTTTCACCTGAAGTGTACAATCAGGCTGAAAATGCATTTAAAGCCATAAAAAGTTCATTTTGGCTCTCACACCTTAACTAAATGTTGTAGACCCCAACTTTTTGCTGTCATTAGTGTATTTTAGCAAAATGAAGATGATTCAAGCATTAATTTCATTGTGCTTTTTCTCATTTTGAAGATTTTGACATTTTCACCTGAAGTGTACAATTAGGGGCTGAAAACGCGTTTAAAGCAATAAAAAGTTCATTTTGGCTCTCACACCTTAACTAAATGTTGTAGACTCAAACTTTTTGCTGTCATTAGTATATTTTAGCAAAATGAAGATGATTCAAGCATTAATTTTATTGTGCTTTTGCTCATTTTGAAGATTTTGACATTTTCACCTGAAGTGTACAATCGGGCTGAAAATGCATTTAAAGCCATAAAAAGTTCATTTTGGCTCTCACACCTTAACTAAATGTTGTAGACTCAAACTTTTTGCTGTCATTAGTGTATGTTAGCAAAATGAAGATGATTCAAGCATTAATTTTATTGTGCTTTTGCTCATTTTGAAGATTTTGACATTTTCACCTGAAGTGTACAATTAGGGGCTGAAAACGCGTTTAAAGCAATAAAAAGTTCATTTTGGCTCTCACACCTTAACTAAATGTTGTAGACTCAAACTTTTTGCTGTCATTAGTATATTTTAGCAAAATGAAGATGATTCAAGCATTCATTTTATTGTGCTTTTGCTCATTTTGAAGATTTTGACATTTTCACCTGAAGTGTACAATCGGGCTGAAAATGCATTTAAAGCCATAAAAAGTCCATTTTGGCTCTCACACCTTAACTAAATGTTGTAGACTCAAACTTTTTGCTGTCATTAGTGTATGTTAGCAAAATGAAGATGATTCAAGCATTAATTTCATTGTGCTTTTGCTCATTTTGAAGATTTTGACATTTTCACCTGAAGTGTACAATCAGGCTGAAAATGCATTTAAAGCCATAAAAAGTTCATTTTTGCTCTCACACCTTAACTAAATGTTGTAGACTCAAACTTTTTGCTGTCATTAGTGTATTTTAGCAAAATGAAGATGATTCAAGCATTAATTTCATTGTGCTTTTGCTCATTTTGAAGATTTTGACATTTTCACCTGAAGTGTACAATTAGGGGCTGAAAACGCGTTTAAAGCAATAAAAAGTTCATTTTGGCTCTCACACCTTAACTAAATGTTGTAGACTCAAACTTTTTGCTGTCATTAGTATATTTTAGCAAAATGAAGATGATTCAAGCATTCATTTTATTGTGCTTTTGCTCATTTTGAAGATTTTGACATTTTCACCTGAAGTGTACAATCGGGCTGAAAATGCATTTAAAGCCATAAAAAGTTCATTTTGGCTCTCACACCTTAACTAAATGTTGTAGACTCAAACTTTTTGCTGTCATTAGTGTATTTTAGCAAAATGAAGATGATTCAAGCATTAATTTCATTGTGCTTTTGCTCATTTTGAAGATTTTGACATTTTCACCTGAAGTGTACAATCAGGCTGAAAATGCATTTAAAGCCATAAAAAGTTCATTTTGGCTCTCACACCTTAACTAAATGTTGTAGACCCCAACTTTTTGCTGTCATTAGTGTATTTTAGCAAAATGAAGATGATTCAAGCATTAATTTCATTGTGCTTTTTCTCATTTTGAAGATTTTGACATTTTCACCTGAAGTGTACAATTAGGGGCTGAAAACGCGTTTAAAGCAATAAAAAGTTCATTTTGGCTCTCACACCTTAACTAAATGTTGTAGACTCAAACTTTTTGCTGTCATTAGTATATTTTAGCAAAATGAAGATGATTCAAGCATTAATTTTATTGTGCTTTTGCTCATTTTGAAGATTTTGACATTTTCACCTGAAGTGTACAATCGGGCTGAAAATGCATTTAAAGCCATAAAAAGTTCATTTTGGCTCTCACACCTTAACTAAATGTTGTAGACTCAAACTTTTTGCTGTCATTAGTGTATGTTAGCAAAATGAAGATGATTCAAGCATTAATTTTATTGTGCTTTTGCTCATTTTGAAGATTTTGACATTTTCACCTGAAGTGTACAATTAGGGGCTGAAAACGCGTTTAAAGCAATAAAAAGTTCATTTTGGCTCTCACACCTTAACTAAATGTTGTAGACTCAAACTTTTTGCTGTCATTAGTATATTTTAGCAAAATGAAGATGATTCAAGCATTCATTTTATTGTGCTTTTGCTCATTTTGAAGATTTTGACATTTTCACCTGAAGTGTACAATCGGGCTGAAAATGCATTTAAAGCCATAAAAAGTCCATTTTGGCTCTCACACCTTAACTAAATGTTGTAGACTCAAACTTTTTGCTGTCATTAGTGTATGTTAGCAAAATGAAGATGATTCAAGCATTAATTTCATTGTGCTTTTGCTCATTTTGAAGATTTTGACATTTTCACCTGAAGTGTACAATCAGGCTGAAAATGCATTTAAAGCCATAAAAAGTTCATTTTTGCTCTCACACCTTAACTAAATGTTGTAGACTCAAACTTTTTGCTGTCATTAGTGTATTTTAGCAAAATGAAGATGATTCAAGCATTAATTTCATTGTGCTTTTGCTCATTTTGAAGATTTTGACATTTTCACCTGAAGTGTACAATTAGGGGCTGAAAACGCGTTTAAAGCAATAAAAAGTTCATTTTGGCTCTCACACCTTAACTAAATGTTGTAGACTCAAACTTTTTGCTGTCATTAGTATATTTTAGCAAAATGAAGATGATTCAAGCATTCATTTTATTGTGCTTTTGCTCATTTTGAAGATTTTGACATTTTCACCTGAAGTGTACAATCGGGCTGAAAATGCATTTAAAGCCATAAAAAGTTCATTTTGGCTCTCACACCTTAACTAAATGTTGTAGACTCAAACTTTTTGCTGTCATTAGTGTATGTTAGCAAAATGAAGATGATTCAAGCATTAATTTCATTGTGCTTTTGCTCATTTTGAAGATTTTGACATTTTCACCTGAAGTGTACAATCAGGCTGAAAATGCATTTAAAGCCATAAAAAGTTCATTTTGGCTCTCACACCTTAACTAAATGTTGTAGACTCAAACTTTTTGCTGTCATTAGTGTATTTTAGCAAAATGAAGATGATTCAAGCATTAATTTCATTGTGCTTTTGCTCATTTTGAAGATTTTGACATTTTCACCTGAAGTGTACAATTAGGGGCTGAAAACGCGTTTAAAGCAATAAAAAGTTCATTTTGGCTCTCACACCTTAACTAAATGTTGTAGACTCAAACTTTTTGCTGTCATTAGTATATTTTAGCAAAATGAAGATGATTCAAGCATTAATTTTATTGTGCTTTTGCTCATTTTGAAGATTTTGACATTTTCACCTGAAGTGTACAATCGGGCTGAAAATGCATTTAAAGCCATAAAAAGTTCATTTTGGCTCTCACACCTTAACTAAATGTTGTAGACTCAAACTTTTTGCTGTCATTAGTGTATGTTAGCAAAATGAAGATGATTCAAGCATTAATTTCATTGTGCTTTTGCTCATTTTGAAGATTTTGACATTTTCACCTGAAGTGTACAATCAGGCTGAAAATGCATTTAAAGCCATAAAAAGTTCATTTTGGCTCTCACACCTTAACTAAATGTTGTAGACTCAAACTTGTTGCTGTCATTAGTGTATTTTAGCAAAATGAAGATGATTCAAGCATTAATTTCATTGTGCTTTTGCTCATTTTGAAGATTTTGACATTTTCACCTGAAGTGTACAATTAGGGGCTGAAAACGCGTTTAAAGCAATAAAAAGTTCATTTTGGCTCTCACACCTTAACTAAATGTTGTAGACTCAAACTTTTTGCTGTCATTAGTATATTTTAGCAAAATGAAGATGATTCAAGCATTCATTTTATTGTGCTTTTGCTCATTTTGAAGATTTTGACATTTTCACCTGAAGTGTACAATCGGGCTGAAAATGCATTTAAAGCCATAAAAAGTTCATTTTGGCTCTCACACCTTAACTAAATGTTGTAGACTCAAACTTTTTGCTGTCATTAGTGTATGTTAGCAAAATGAAGATGATTCAAGCATTAATTTCATTGTGCTTTTGCTCATTTTGAAGATTTTGACATTTTCACCTGAAGTGTACAATCAGGCTGAAAATGCATTTAAAGCCATAAAAAGTTCATTTTGGCTCTCACACCTTAACTAAATGTTGTAGACTCAAACTTTTTGCTGTCATTAGTGTATGTTAGCAAAATGAAGATGATTCAAGCATTCATTTCATTGTGCTTTTGCTCATTTTGAAGATTTTGACATTTTCACCTGAAGTGTACAATCAGGCTGAAAATGCATTTAAAGCCATAAAAAGTTCATTTTGGCTCTCACACCTTAACTAAATGTTGTAGACTCAAACTTGTTGCTGTCATTAGTGTATTTTAGCAAAATGAAGATGATTCAAGCATTAATTTCATTGTGCTTTTGCTCATTTTGAAGATTTTGACATTTTCACCTGAAGTGTACAATTAGGGGCTGAAAACGCGTTTAAAGCAATAAAAAGTTCATTTTGGCTCTCACACCTTAACTAAATGTTGTAGACTCAAACTTTTTGCTGTCATTAGTATATTTTAGCAAAATGAAGATGATTCAAGCATTCATTTTATTGTGCTTTTGCTCATTTTGAAGATTTTGACATTTTCACCTGAAGTGTACAATCGGGCTGAAAATGCATTTAAAGCCATAAAAAGTTCATTTTGGCTCTCACACCTTAACTAAATGTTGTAGACTCAAACTTTTTGCTGTCATTAGTGTATGTTAGCAAAATGAAGATGATTCAAGCATTAATTTCATTGTGCTTTTGCTCATTTTGAAGATTTTGACATTTTCACCTGAAGTGTACAATCAGGCTGAAAATGCATTTAAAGCCATAAAAAGTTCATTTTGGCTCTCACACCTTAACTAAATGTTGTAGACTCAAACTTTTTGCTGTCATTAGTGTATGTTAGCAAAATGAAGATGATTCAAGCATTCATTTCATTGTGCTTTTGCTCATTTTGAAGATTTTGACATTTTCACCTGAAGTGTACAATCAGGCTGAAAATGCATTTAAAGCCATAAAAAGTTCATTTTGGCTCTCACACCTTAACTAAATGTTGTAGACTCAAACTTTTTGCTGTCATTAGTGTATGTTAGCAAAATGAAGATGATTCAAGCATTAATTTCATTGTGCTTTTGCTCATTTTGAAGATTTTGACATTTTCACCTGAAGTGTACAATCAGGCTGAAAATGCATTTAAAGCCATAAAAAGTTCATTTTGGCTCTCACACCTTAACTAAATGTTGTAGACTCAAACTTTTTGCTGTCATTAGTGTATTTTAGCAAAATGAAGATGATTCAAGCATTAATTTCATTGTGCTTTTGCTCATTTTGAAGATTTTGACATTTTCACCTGAAGTGTACAATCGGGCTGAAAATGCATTTAAAGCCATAAAAAGTTCATTTTGGCTCTCACACCTTAACTAAATGTTGTAGACTCAAACTTTTTGCTGTCATTAGTGTATGTTAGCAAAATGAAGATGATTCAAGCATTAATTTCATTGTGCTTTTGCTCATTTTGAAGATTTTGACATTTTCACCTGAAGTGTACAATCGGGCTGAAAATGCATTTAAAGCAATAAAAAGTTCATTTTGGCTCTCACACCTTAACTAAATGTTGTAGATTCAAACTTTTTGCTGTCATTAGTGTATTTTAGCAAAATGAAGATGATTCAAGCATTAATTTCATTGTGCTTTTGCTCATTTTGAAGATTTTGACATTTTCACCTGAAGTGTACAATTAGGGGCTGAAAACGCGTTTAAAGCAATAAAAAGTTCATTTTGGCTCTCACACCTTAACTAAATGTTGTAGACTCAAACTTTTTGCTGTCATTAGTATATTTTAGGAAAATGAAGATGATTCAAGCATTAATTTTATTGTGCTTTTGCTCATTTTGAAGATTTTGACATTTTCACCTGAAGTGTACAATCGGGCTGAAAATGCATTTAAAGCCATAAAAAGTTCATTTTGGCTCTCACACCTTAACTAAATGTTGTAGACTCAAACTTTTTGCTTTCATTAGTGTATGTTAGCAAAATGAAGATGATTCAAGCATTAATTTCATTGTGCTTTTGCTCATTTTGAAGATTTTGACATTTTCACCTGAAGTGTACAATCAGGCTGAAAATGCATTTAAAGCCATAAAAAGTTCATTTTGGCTCTCACACCTTAACTAAATGTTGTAGACTCGAACTTTTTGCTGTCATTAGTGTATTTTAGCAAAATGAATATGATTCAAGCATTAATTTCATTGTGCTTTTGCTCATTTTGAAGATTTTGACATTTTCACCTGAAGTGTACAATTAGGGGCTGAAAACGCGTTTAAAGCAATAAAAAGTTCATTTTGGCTCTCACACCTTAACTAAATGTTGTAGACTCAAACTTTTTGCTGTCATTAGTATATTTTAGCAAAATGAAGATGATTCAAGCATTAATTTCATTGTGCTTTTGCTCATTTTGAAGATTTTGACATTTTCACCTGAAGTGTACAATCGGGCTGAAAATGCATTTAAAGCCATAAAAAGTTCATTTTGGCTCTCACACCTTAACTAAATGTTGTAGACTCAAACTTTTTGCTGTCATTAGTGTATGTTAGCAAAATGAAGATGATTCAAGCATTAATTTCATTGTGCTTTTGCTCATTTTGAAGATTTTGACATTTTCACCTGAAGTGTACAATCAGGCTGAAAATGCATTTAAAGCCATAAAAAGTTCATTTTGGCTCTCACACCTTAACTAAATGTTGTAGACTCAAACTTTTTGCTGTCATTAGTGTATGTTAGCAAAATGAAGATGATTCAAGCATTAATTTCATTGTGCTTTTGCTCATTTTGAAGATTTTGACATTTTCACCTGAAGTGTACAATCAGGCTGAAAATGCATTTAAAGCCATAAAAAGTTCATTTTGGCTCTCACACCTTAACTAAATGTTGTAGACTCAAACTTTTTGCTGTCATTAGTGTAATTTAGCAAAATGAAGATGATTCAAGCATTAATTTCATTGTGCTTTTGCTCATTTTGAAGATTTTGACATTTTCACCTGAAGTGTACAATTAGAGGCTGAAAACGCGTTTAAAGCAATAAAAAGTTCATTTTGGCTCTCACACCTTAACTAAATGTTGTAGACTCAAACTTTTTGCTGTCATTAGTATATTTTAGCAAAATGAAGATGATTCAAGCATTAATTTTATTGTGCTTTTGCTCATTTTGAAGATTTTGACATTTTTACCTGAAGTGTACAATCGGGCTGAAAATGCATTTAAAGCCATAAAAAGTTCATTTTGGCTCTCACACCTTAACTAAATGTTGTAGACTCAAACTTTTTGCTGTCATTAGTGTATTTTAGCAAAATGAAGATGATTCAAGCATTAATTTCATTGTGCTTTTGCTCATTTTGAAGATTTTGACATTTTCACCTGAAGTGTACAATCAGGCTGAAAATGCATTTAAAGCCATAAAAAGTTAATTTTGGCTCTCACACCTTAACTAAATGTTGTAGATTCAAACTTTTTGCTGTCATTAGTGTATTTTAGCAAAATGAAGATGATTCAAGCATTAATTTCATTGTGCTTTTGCTCATTTTGAAGATTTTGACATTTTCACCTGAAGTGTACAATCGGGCTGAAAATGCATTTAAAGCCATAAAAAGTTCATTTTGGCTCTCACACCTTAACTAAATGTTGTAGACTCAAACTTTTTGCTGTCATTAGTGTATGTTAGCAAAATGAAGATGATTCAAGCATTAATTTCATTGTGCTTTTGCTCATTTTGAAGATTTTGACATTTTCACCTGAAGTGTACAATCGGGCTGAAAATGCATTTAAAGCAATAAAAAGTTCATTTTGGCTCTCACACCTTAACTAAATGTTGTAGATTCAAACTTTTTGCTGTCATTAGTGTATTTTAGCAAAATGAAGATGATTCAAGCATTAATTTCATTGTGCTTTTGCTCATTTTGAAAATTTTGACATTTTCACCTGAAGTGTACAATTAGGGGCTGAAAACGCGTTTAAAGCAATAAAAAGTTCATTTTGGCTCTCACACCTTAACTAAATGTTGTAGACTCAAACTTTTTGCTGTCATTAGTATATTTTAGGAAAATGAAGATGATTCAAGCATTAATTTTATTGTGCTTTTGCTCATTTTGAAGATTTTGACATTTTCACCTGAAGTGTACAATCGGGCTGAAAATGCATTTAAAGCCATAAAAAGTTCATTTTGGCTCTCACACCTTAACTAAATGTTGTAGACTCAAACTTTTTGCTTTCATTAGTGTATGTTAGCAAAATGAAGATGATTCAAGCATTAATTTCATTGTGCTTTTGCTCATTTTGAAGATTTTGACATTTTCACCTGAAGTGTACAATCAGGCTGAAAATGCATTTAAAGCCATAAAAAGTTCATTTTGGCTCTCACACCTTAACTAAATGTTGTAGACTCGAACTTTTTGCTGTCATTAGTGTATTTTAGCAAAATGAAGATGATTCAAGCATTAATTTCATTGTGCTTTTGCTCATTTTGAAGATTTTGACATTTTCACCTGAAGTGTACAATTAGGGGCTGAAAACGCGTTTAAAGCAATAAAAAGTTCATTTTGGCTCTCACACCTTAACTAAATGTTGTAGACTCAAACTTTTTGCTGTCATTAGTATATTTTAGCAAAATGAAGATGATTCAAGCATTCATTTTATTGTGCTTTTGCTCATTTTGAAGATTTTGACATTTTCACCTGAAGTGTACAATCGGGCTGAAAATGCATTTAAAGCCATAAAAAGTTCATTTTGGCTCTCACACCTTAACTAAATGTTGTAGACTCAAACTTTTTTGCTGTCATTAGTGTATGTTAGCAAAATGAAGATGATTCAAGCATTAATTTCATTGTGCTTTTGCTCATTTTGAAGATTTTGACATTTTCACCTGAAGTGTACAATCAGGCTGAAAATGCATTTAAAGCCATAAAAAGTTCATTTTGGCTCTCACACCTTAACTAAATGTTGTAGACTCAAACTTTTTGCTGTCATTAGTGTATGTTAGCAAAATGAAGATGATTCAAGCATTAATTTCATTGTGCTTTTGCTCATTTTGAAGATTTTGACATTTTCACCTGAAGTGTACAATCAGGCTGAAAATGCATTTAAAGCCATAAAAAGTTCATTTTGGCTCTCACACCTTAACTAAATGTTGTAGACTCAAACTTTTTGCTGTCATTAGTGTATTTTAGCAAAATGAAGATGATTCAAGCATTAATTTCATTGTGCTTTTGCTCATTTTGAAGATTTTGACATTTTCACCTGAAGTGTACAATTAGGGGCTGAAAACGCGTTTAAAGCAATAAAAAGTTCATTTTG
Source organism: Leptonotus elevatus (assembly GCF_054856555.1). Lineage (NCBI taxonomy): Eukaryota > Metazoa > Chordata > Actinopteri > Syngnathiformes > Syngnathidae > Leptonotus > Leptonotus elevatus. Next base: position 277,629 of record NW_028233711.1, read on the forward strand.
GCTCTCACACCTTAACTAAATGTTGTAGACTCAAACTTTTTGCTGTCATTAGTATATTTTAGCAAAATGAAGATGATTCAAGCATTCATTTTATTGTGCTTTTGCTCATTTTGAAGATTTTGACATTTTCACCTGAAGTGTACAATCGGGCTGAAAATGCATTTAAAGCCATAAAAAGTTCATTTTGGCTCTCACACCTTAACTAAATGTTGTAGACTCAAACTTTTTGCTGTCATTAGTGTATGTTAGCAAAATGAAGATGATTCAAGCATTAATTTCATTGTGCTTTTGCTCATTTTGAAGATTTTGACATTTTCACCTGAAGTGTACAATCAGGCTGAAAATGCATTTAAAGCCATAAAAAGTTCATTTTGGCTCTCACACCTTAACTAAATGTTGTAGACTCAAACTTTTTGCTGTCATTAGTGTATGTTAGCAAAATGAAGATGATTCAAGCATTAATTTCATTGTGCTTTTGCTCATTTTGAAGATTTTGACATTTTCACCTGAAGTGTACAATCAGGCTGAAAATGCATTTAAAGCCATAAAAAGTTCATTTTGGCTCTCACACCTTAACTAAATGTTGTAGACTCAAACTTTTTGCTGTCATTAGTGTAATTTAGCAAAATGAAGATGATTCAAGCATTAATTTCATTGTGCTTTTGCTCATTTTGAAGATTTTGACATTTTCACCTGAAGTGTACAATTAGGGGCTGAAAACGCGTTTAAAGCAATAAAAAGTTCATTTTGGCTCTCACACCTTAACTAAATGTTGTAGACTCAAACTTTTTGCTGTCATTAGTATATTTTAGCAAAATGAAGATGATTCAAGCATTAATTTTATTGTGCTTTTGCTCATTTTGAAGATTTTGACATTTTCACCTGAAGTGTACAATCGGGCTGAAAATGCATTTAAAGCCATAAAAAGTTCATTTTGGCTCTCACACCTTAACTAAATGTTGTAGACTCAAACTTTTTGCTGTCATTAGTGTATGTTAGCAAAATGAAGATGATTCAAGCATTAATTTCATTGTGCTTTTGCTCATTTTGAAGATTTTGACATTTTCACCTGAAGTGTACAATCAGGCTGAAAATGCATTTAAAGCCATAAAAAGTTCATTTTGGCTCTCACACCTTAACTAAATGTTGTAGATTCAAACTTTTTGCTGTCATTAGTGTATTTTAGCAAAATGAAGATGATTCAAGCATTAATTTCATTGTGCTTTTGCTCATTTTGAAGATTTTGAATTTTTCACCTGAAGTGTACAATTAGGGGCTGAAAACGCGTTTAAAGCCATAAAAAGTTCATTTTGGCTCTCACACCTTAACTAAATGTTGTAGACTCAAACTTTTTGCTGTCATTAGTGTATTTTAGCAAAATAAAGATGATTCAAGCATTAATTTTATTGTGCTTTTGCTCATTTTGAAGATTTTGACATTTTCACCTGAAGTGTACAATCGGGCTGAAAATGCATTTAAAGCCATAAAAAGTTCATTTTGGCTCTCACACCTTAACTAAATGTTGTAGACTCAAACTTTTTGCTGTCATTAGTGTATTTTAGCAAAATGAAGATGATTCAAGCATTAATTTCATTGTGCTTTTGCTCATTTTGAAGATTTTGACATTTTCACCTGAAGTGTACAATCAGGCTGAAAATGCATTTAAAGCCATAAAAAGTTCATTTTGGCTCTCACACCTTAACTAAATGTTGTAGACTCAAACTTTTTGCTGTCATTAGTGTATTTTAGCAAAATGAAGATGATTCAAGCATTAATTTCATTGTGCTTTTGCTCATTTTGAAGATTTTGACATTTTCACCTGAAGTGTACAATCAGGCTGAAAATGCATTTAAAGCCATAAAAAGTTCATTTTGGCTCTCACACCTTAACTAAATGTTGTAGACTCAAACTTTTTGCTGTCATTAGTATATTTTAGCAAAATGAAGATGATTCAAGCATTAATTTCATTGTGCTTTTGCTCATTTTGAAGATTTTGACATTTTCACCTGAAGTGTACAATCAGGCTGAAAATGCATTTAAAGCCATAAAAAGTTCATTTTGGCTCTCACACCTTAACTAAATGTTGTAGACTCAAACTTTTTGCTGTCATTAGTGTATTTTAGCAAAATGAAGATGATTCAAGCATTAATTTCATTGTGCTTTTGCTCATTTTGAAGATTTTGACATTTTCACCTGAAGTGTACAATCGGGCTGAAAATGCATTTAAAGCCATAAAAAGTTCATTTTGGCTCTCACACCTTAACTAAATGTTGTAGACTCAAAGTTTTTGCTGTCATTAGTATATTTTAGCAAAATGAAGATGATTCAAGCATTAGTTTTATTGTGCTTTTGCTCATTTTGAAGATTTTGACATTTTCACCTGAAGTGTACAATCAGGCTGAAAATGCATTTAAAGCCATAAAAAGTTCATTTTGGCTCTCACACCTTAACTAAATGTTGTAGACTCAAACTTTTTGCTGTCATTAGTGTATTTTAGCAAAATGAAGATGATTCAAGCATTAATTTCATTGTGCTTTTGCTCATTTTGAAGATTTTGACATTTTCACCTGAAGTGTACAATTAGGGGCTGAAAACGCGTTTAAAGCAATAAAAAGTTCATTTTGGCTCTCACACCTTAACTAAATGTTGTAGACTCAAACTTTTTGCTGTCATTAGTATATTTTAGCAAAATGAAGATGATTCAAGCATTAATTTTATTGTGCTTTTGCTCATTTTGAAGATTTTGACATTTTCACCTGAAGTGTACAATCGGGCTGAAAATGCATTTAAAGCCATAAAAAGTTCATTTTGGCTCTCACACCTTAACTAAATGTTGTAGACTCAAACTTTTTGCTGTCATTAGTGTATTTTAGCAAAATGAAGATGATTCAAGCATTAATTTCATTGTGCTTTTGCTCATTTTGAAGATTTTGACATTTTCACCTGAAGTGTACAATCAGGCTGAAAATGCATTTAAAGCCATAAAAAGTTCATTTTGGCTCTCACACCTTAACTAAATGTTGTAGACCCCAACTTTTTGCTGTCATTAGTGTATTTTAGCAAAATGAAGATGATTCAAGCATTAATTTCATTGTGCTTTTTCTCATTTTGAAGATTTTGACATTTTCACCTGAAGTGTACAATTAGGGGCTGAAAACGCGTTTAAAGCAATAAAAAGTTCATTTTGGCTCTCACACCTTAACTAAATGTTGTAGACTCAAACTTTTTGCTGTCATTAGTGTATGTTAGCAAAATGAAGATGATTCAAGCATTAATTTCATTGTGCTTTTGCTCATTTTGAAGATTTTGACATTTTCACCTGAAGTGTACAATCAGGCTGAAAATGCATTTAAAGCCATAAAAAGTTCATTTTGGCTCTCACACCTTAACTAAATGTTGTAGACTCAAACTTTTTGCTGTCATTAGTGTATTTTAGCAAAATGAAGATGATTCAAGCATTAATTTCATTGTGCTTTTGCTCATTTTGAAGATTTTGACATTTTCACCTGAAGTGTACAATCGGGCTGAAAATAAATTTAAAGCCATAAAAAGTTCATTTTGGCTCTCACACCTTAACTAAATGTTGTAGACTCAAACTTTTTGCTGTCATTAGTGTATTTTAGCAAAATGAAGATGATTCAAGCATTAATTTCATTGTGCTTTTGCTCATTTTGAAGATTTTGATATTTTCACCTGAAGTGTACAATCAGGCTGAAAATGTATTTAAAGCCATAAAAAGTTCATTTTGGCTCTCACACCTTAACTAAATGTTGTAGACCCCAACTTTTTGCTGTCATTAGTGTATTTTAGCAAAATGAAGATGATTCAAGCATTAATTTCATTGTGCTTTTTCTCATTTTGAAGATTTTGACATTTTCACCTGAAGTGTACAATTAGGGGCTGAAAACGCGTTTAAAGCAATAAAAAGTTCATTTTGGCTCTCACACCTTAACTAAATGTTGTAGACTCAAACTTTTTGCTGTCATTAGTATATTTTAGCAAAATGAAGATGATTCAAGCATTAATTTTATTGTGCTTTTGCTCATTTTGAAGATTTTGACATTTTCACCTGAAGTGTACAATCGGGCTGAAAATGCATTTAAAGCCATAAAAAGTTCATTTTGGCTCTCACACCTTAACTAAATGTTGTAGACTCAAACTTTTTGCTATCATTAGTGTATTTTAGCAAAATGAAGATAATTCAAGCATTAATTTCATTGTGCTTTTGCTCATTTTGAAGATTTTGACATTTTCACCTGAAGTGTACAATCAGGCTGAAAATGCATTTAAAGCCATAAAAAGTTCATTTTGGCTCTCACACCTTAACTAAATGTTGTAGACCCAAACTTTTTGCTGTCATTAGTGTATTTTAGCAAAATGAAGATGATTCAAGCATTAATTTCATTGTGCTTTTTCTCATTTTGAAGATTTTGACATTTTCACCTGAAGTGTACAATTAGGGGCTGAAAACGCGTTTAAAGCAATAAAAAGTTCATTTTGGCTCTCACACCTTAACTAAATGTTGTAGACTCAAACTTTTTGCTGTCATTAGTATATTTTAGCAAAATGAAGATGATTCAAGCATTAATTTTATTGTGCTTTTGCTCATTTTGAAGATTTTGACATTTTCACCTGAAGTGTACAATCAGGCTGAAAATGCATTTAAAGCCATAAAAAGTTCATTTTGGCTCTCACACCTTAACTAAATGTTGTAGACTCAAACTTTTTGCTGTCATTAGTGTATTTTAGCAAAATGAAGATGATTCAAGCATTAATTTCATTGTGCTTTTGCTCATTTTGAAGATTTTGACATTTTCACCTGAAGTGTACAATCAGGCTGAAAATGCATTTAAAGCCATAAAAAGTTCATTTTGGCTCTCACACCTTAACTAAATGTTGTAGACTCAAACTTTTTGCTGTCATTAGTGTATTTTAGCAAAATGAAGATGATTCAAGCATTAATTTCATTGTGCTTTTGCTCATTTTGAAGATTTTGACATTTTCACCTGAAGTGTACAATCAGGCTGAAAATGCATTTAAAGCCATAAAAAGTTCATTTTGGCTCTCACACCTTAACTAAATGTTGTAGACTCAAACTTGTTGCTGTCATTAGTGTATTTTAGCAAAATGAAGATGATTCAAGCATTAATTTCATTGTGCTTTTGCTCATTTTGAAGATTTTGACATTTTCACCTGAAGTGTACAATTAGGGGCTGAAAACGCGTTTAAAGCAATAAAAAGTTCATTTTGGCTCTCACACCTTAACTAAATGTTGTAGACTCAAACTTTTTGCTGTCATTAGTATATTTTAGCAAAATGAAGATGATTCAAGCATTAATTTTATTGTGCTTTTGCTCATTTTGAAGATTTTGACATTTTCACCTGAAGTGTACAATCGGGCTGAAAATGCATTTAAAGCCATAAAAAGTTCATTTTGGCTCTCACACCTTAACTAAATGTTGTAGACTCAAACTTTTTGCTGTCATTAGTGTATTTTAGCAAAATGAAGATGATTCAAGCATTAATTTCATTGTGCTTTTGCTCATTTTGAAGATTTTGACATTTTCACCTGAAGTGTACAATCAGGCTGAAAATGCATTTAAAGCCATAAAAAGTTCATTTTGGCTCTCACACCTTAACTAAATGTTGTAGACCCCAACTTTTTGCTGTCATTAGTGTATTTTAGCAAAATGAAGATGATTCAAGCATTAATTTCATTGTGCTTTTTCTCATTTTGAAGATTTTGACATTTTCACCTGAAGTGTACAATTAGGGGCTGAAAACGCGTTTAAAGTAATAAAAAGTTCATTTTGGCTCTCACACCTTAACTAAATGTTGTAGACTCAAACTTTTTGCTGTCATTAGTATATTTTAGCAAAATGAAGATGATTCAAGCATTAATTTTATTGTGCTTTTGCTCATTTTGAAGATTTTGACATTTTCACCTGAAGTGTACAATCGGGCTGAAAATGCATTTAAAGCCATAAAAAGTTCATTTTGGCTCTCACACCTTAACTAAATGTTGTAGACTCAAACTTTTTGCTGTCATTAGTGTATGTTAGCAAAATGAAGATGATTCAAGCATTAATTTTATTGTGCTTTTGCTCATTTTGAAGATTTTGACATTTTCACCTGAAGTGTACAATCGGGCTGAAAATGCATTTAAAGCCATAAAAAGTTCATTTTGGCTCTCACACCTTAACTAAATGTTGTAGACTCAAACTTTTTGCTGTCATTAGTGTATGTTAGTAAAATGAAGATGATTCAAGCATTAATTTCATTGTGCTTTTGCTCATTTTGAAGATTTTGACATTTTCACCTGAAGTGTACAATTAGGGGCTGAAAACGCGTTTAAAGCAATAAAAAGTTCATTTTGGCTCTCACACCTTAACTAAATGTTGTAGACTCAAACTTTTTGCTGTCATTAGTATATTTTAGCAAAATGAAGATGATTCAAGCATTCATTTTATTGTGCTTTTGCTCATTTTGAAGATTTTGACATTTTCACCTGAAGTGTACAATCGGGCTGAAAATGCATTTAAAGCCATAAAAAGTTCATTTTGGCTCTCACACCTTAACTAAATGTTGTAGACTCAAACTTTTTGCTGTCATTAGTGTATGTTAGCAAAATGAAGATGATTCAAGCATTAATTTCATTGTGCTTTTGCTCATTTTGAAGATTTTGACATTTTCACCTGAAGTGTACAATTAGGGGCTGAAAACGCGTTTAAAGCAATAAAAAGTTCATTTTGGCTCTCACACCTTAACTAAATGTTGTAGACTCAAACTTTTTGCTGTCATTAGTATATTTTAGCAAAATGAAGATGATTCAAGCATTAATTTTATTGTGCTTTTGCTCATTTTGAAGATTTTGACATTTTCACCTGAAGTGTACAATCGGGCTGAAAATGCATTTAAAGCCATAAAAAGTTCATTTTGGCTCTCACACCTTAACTAAATGTTGTAGACTCAAACTTTTTGCTGTCATTAGTGTATGTTAGCAAAATGAAGATGATTCAAGCATTAATTTCATTGTGCTTTTGCTCATTTTGAAGATTTTGACATTTTCACCTGAAGTGTACAATCAGGCTGAAAATGCATTTAAAGCCATAAAAAGTTCATTTTGGCTCTCACACCTTAACTAAATGTTGTAGACTCAAACTTTTTGCTGTCATTAGTGTATTTTAGCAAAATGAAGATGATTCAAGCATTAATTTCATTGTGCTTTTGCTCATTTTGAAGATTTTGACATTTTCACCTGAAGTGTACAATTAGGGGCTGAAAACGCGTTTAAAGCAATAAAAAGTTCATTTTGGCTCTCACACCTTAACTAAATGTTGTAGACTCAAACTTTTTGCTGTCATTAGTATATTTTAGCAAAATGAAGATGATTCAAGCATTAATTTTATTGTGCTTTTGCTCATTTTGAAGATTTTGACATTTTCACCTGAAGTGTACAATCGGGCTGAAAATGCATTTAAAGCCATAAAAAGTTCATTTTGGCTCTCACACCTTAACTAAATGTTGTAGACTCAAACTTTTTGCTGTCATTAGTGTATGTTAGCAAAATGAAGATGATTCAAGCATTAATTTCATTGTGCTTTTGCTCATTTTGAAGATTTTGACATTTTCACCTGAAGTGTACAATCAGGCTGAAAATGCATTTAAAGCCATAAAAAGTTCATTTTGGCTCTCACACCTTAACTAAATGTTGTAGACTCAAACTTTTTGCTGTCATTAGTGTATTTTAGCAAAATGAAGATGATTCAAGCATTAATTTCATTTTGCTTTTGCTCATTTTTAAGATTTTGACATTTTCACCTGAAGTGTACAATTAGGGGCTGAAAACGCGTTTAAAGCAATAAAAAGTTCATTTTGGCTCTCACACCTTAACTAAATGTTGTAGACTCAAACTTTTTGCTGTCATTAGTATATTTTAGCAAAATGAAGATGATTCAAACATTAATTTTATTGTGCTTTTGCTCATTTTGAAGATTTTGACATTTTCACCTGAAGTGTACAATCGGGCTGAAAATGCATTTAAAGCCATAAAAAGTTCATTTTGGCTCTCACACCTTAACTAAATGTTGTAGACTCAAACTTTTTGCTGTCATTAGTGTATGTTAGCAAAATGAAGATGATTCAAGCATTAATTTTATTGTGCTTTTGCTCATTTTGAAGATTTTGACATTTTCACCTGAAGTGTACAATCGGGCTGAAAATGCATTTAAAGCCATAAAAAGTTCATTTTGGCTCTCACACCTTAACTAAATGTTGTAGACTCAAACTTTTTGCTGTCATTAGTGTATGTTAGCAAAATGAAGATGATTCAAGCATTAATTTCATTGTGCTTTTGCTCATTTTGAAGATTTTGACATTTTCACCTGAAGTGTACAATCAGGCTGAAAATGCATTTAAAGCCATAAAAAGTTCATTTTGGCTCTCACACCTTAACTAAATGTTGTAGACTCAAACTTTTTGCTGTCATTAGTGTATGTTAGCAAAATGAAGATGATTCAAGCATTAATTTCATTGTGCTTTTGCTCATTTTGAAGATTTTGACATTTTCACCTGAAGTGTACAATCAGGCTGAAAATGCATTTAAAGCCATAAAAAGTTCATTTTGGCTCTCACACCTTAACTAAATGTTGTAGACTCAAACTTTTTGCTGTCATTAGTGTAATTTAGCAAAATGAAGATGATTCAAGCATTAATTTCATTGTGCTTTTGCTCATTTTGAAGATTTTGACATTTTCACCTGAAGTGTTCAATTAGAGGCTGAAAACGCGTTTAAAGCAATAAAAAGTTCATTTTGGCTCTCACACCTTAACTAAATGTTGTAGACTCAAACTTTTTGCTGTCATTAGTATATTTTAGCAAAATGAAGATGATTCAAGCATTAATTTTATTGTGCTTTTGCTCATTTTGAAGATTTTGACATTTTCACCTGAAGTGTACAATCGGGCTGAAAATGCATTTAAAGCCATAAAAAGTTCATTTTGGCTCTCACACCTTAACTAAATGTTGTAGACTCAAACTTTTTGCTGTCATTAGTGTATGTTAGCAAAATGAAGATGATTCAAGCATTAATTTCATTGTGCTTTTGCTCATTTTGAAGATTTTGACATTTTCACCTGAAGTGTACAATCAGGCTGAAAATGCATTTAAAGCCATAAAAAGTTCATTTTGGCTCTCACACCTTAACTAAATGTTGTAGATTCAAACTTTTTGCTGTCATTAGTGTATTTTAGCAAAATGAAGATGATTCAAGCATTAATTTCATTGTGCTTTTGCTCATTTTGAAGATTTTGACATTTTCACCTGAAGTGTACAATCAGGCTGAAAATGCATTTAAAGCCATAAAAAGTTCATTTTGGCTCTCACACCTTAACTAAATGTTGTAGACTCAAACTTTTTGCTGTCATTAGTGTATGTTAGCAAAATGAAGATGATTCAAGCATTAATTTCATTGTGCTTTTGCTCATTTTGAAGATTTTGACATTTTCACCTGAAGTGTACAATCAGGCTGAAAATGCATTTAAAGCCATAAAAAGTTCATTTTGGCTCTCACACCTTAACTAAATGTTGTAGACTCGAACTTTTTGCTGTCATTAGTGTATTTTAGCAAAATGAAGATGATTCAAGCATTAATTTCATTGTGCTTTTGCTCATTTTGAAGATTTTGATATTTTCACCTGAAGTGTACAATTAGGGGCTGAAAACGCGTTTAAAGCAATAAAAAGTTCATTTTGGCTCTCACACCTTAACTAAATGTTGTAGACTCAAACTTTTTGCTGTCATTAGTATATTTTAGCAAAATGAAGATGATTCAAGCATTCATTTTATTGTGCTTTTGCTCATTTTGAAGATTTTGACATTTTCACCTGAAGTGTACAATCGGGCTGAAAATGCATTTAAAGCCATAAAAAGTTCATTTTGGCTCTCACACCTTAACTAAATGTTGTAGACTCAAACTTTTTGCTGTCATTAGTGTATGTTAGCAAAATGAAGATGATTCAAGCATTAATTTCATTGTGCTTTTGCTCATTTTGAAGATTTTGACATTTTCACCTGAAGTGTACAATCAGGCTGAAAATGCATTTAAAGCCATAAAAAGTTCATTTTGGCTCTCACACCTTAACTAAATGTTGTAGACTCAAACTTTTTGCTGTCATTAGTGTATGTTAGCAAAATGAAGATGATTCAAGCATTAATTTCATTGTGCTTTTGCTCATTTTGAAGATTTTGACATTTTCACCTGAAGTGTACAATCAGGCTGAAAATGCATTTAAAGCCATAAAAAGTTCATTTTGGCTCTCACACCTTAACTAAATGTTGTAGACTCGAACTTTTTGCTGTCATTAGTGTATTTTAGCAAAATGAAGATGATTCAAGCATTAATTTCATTGTGCTTTTGCTCATTTTGAAGATTTTGACATTTTCACCTGAAGTGTACAATCAGGCTGAAAATGCATTTAAAGCCATAAAAAGTTCATTTTGGCTCTCACACCTTAACTAAATGTTGTAGACTCAAACTTTTTGCTGTCATTAGTGTATGTTAGCAAAATGAAGATGATTCAAGCATTAATTTCATTGTGCTTTTGCTCATTTTGAAGATTTTGACATTTTCACCTGAAGTGTACAATCAGGCTGAAAATGCATTTAAAGCCATAAAAAGTTCATTTTGGCTCTCACACCTTAACTAAATGTTGTAGATTCAAACTTTTTGCTGTCATTAGTGTATTTTAGCAAAATGAAGATGATTCAAGCATTAATTTCATTGTGCTTTTGCTCATTTTGAAGATTTTGAATTTTTCACCTGAAGTGTACAATTAGGGGCTGAAAACGCGTTTAAAGCCATAAAAAGTTCATTTTGGCTCTCACACCTTAACTAAATGTTGTAGACTCAAACTTTTTGCTGTCATTAGTGTATGTTAGCAAAATGAAGATGATTCAAGCATTAATTTCATTGTGCTTTTGCTCATTTTGAAGATTTTGACATTTTCACCTGAAGTGTACAATTAGGGGCTGAAAACGCGTTTAAAGCAATAAAAAGTTCATTTTGGCTCTCACACCTTAACTAAATGTTGTAGACTCAAACTTTTTGCTGTCATTAGTGTATGTTAGCAAAATGAAGATGATTCAAGCATTAATTTCATTGTGCTTTTGCTCATTTTGAAGATTTTGACATTTTCACCTGAAGTGTACAATCAGGCTGAAAATGCATTTAAAGCCATAAAAAGTTCATTTTGGCTCTCACACCTTAACTAAATGTTGTAGACTCGAACTTTTTGCTGTCATTAGTGTATTTTAGCAAAATGAAGATGATTCAAGCATTAATTTCATTGTGCTTTTGCTCATTTTGAAGATTTTGACATTTTCACCTGAAGTGTACAATTAGGGGCTGAAAACGCGTTTAAAGCAATAAAAAGTTCATTTTGGCTCTCACACCTTAACTAAATGTTGTAGACTCAAACTTTTTGCTGTCATTAGTATATTTTAGCAAAATGAAGATGATTCAAGCATTCATTTTATTGTGCTTTTGCTCATTTTGAAGATTTTGACATTTTCACCTGAAGTGTACAATCGGGCTGAAAATGCATTTAAAGCCATAAAAAGTTCATTTTGGCTCTCACACCTTAACTAAATGTTGTAGACTCAAACTTTTTGCTGTCATTAGTGTATGTTAGCAAAATGAAGATGATTCAAGCATTAATTTCATTGTGCTTTTGCTCATTTTGAAGATTTTGACATTTTCACCTGAAGTGTACAATCAGGCTGAAAATGCATTTAAAGCCATAAAAAGTTCATTTTGGCTCTCACACCTTAACTAAATGTTGTAGACTCAAACTTTTTGCTGTCATTAGTGTATGTTAGCAAAATGAAGATGATTCAAGCATTAATTTCATTGTGCTTTTGCTCATTTTGAAGATTTTGACATTTTCACCTGAAGTGTACAATCAGGCTGAAAATGCATTTAAAGCCATAAAAAGTTCATTTTGGCTCTCACACCTTAACTAAATGTTGTAGACTCAAACTTTTTGCTGTCATTAGTGTATGTTAGCAAAATGAAGATGATTCAAGCATTAATTTCATTGTGCTTTTGCTCATTTTGAAGATTTTGAATTTTTCACCTGAAGTGTACAATTAGGGGCTGAAAACGCGTTTAAAGCCATAAAAAGTTCATTTTGGCTCTCACACCTTAACTAAATGTTGTAGACTCAAACTTTTTGCTGTCATTAGTGTATTTTAGCAAAATAAAGATGATTCAAGCATTAATTTTATTGTACTTTTGCTCATTTTGAAGATTTTGACATTTTCACCTGAAGTGTACAATCGGGCTGAAAATGCATTTAAAGCCATAAAAAGTTCATTTTGGCTCTCACACCTTAACTAAATGTTGTAGACTCAAACTTTTTGCTGTCATTAGTGTAATTTAGCAAAATGAAGATGATTCAAGCATTAATTTCATTGTGCTTTTGCTCATTTTGAAGATTTTGACATTTTCACCTGAAGTGTACAATTAGGGGCTGAAAACGCGTTTAAAGCAATAAAAAGTTCATTTTGGCTCTCACACCTTAACTAAATGTTGTAGACTCAAACTTTTTGCTGTCATTAGTATATTTTAGCAAAATGAAGATGATTCAAGCATTAATTTTATTGTGCTTTTGCTCATTTTGAAGATTTTGACATTTTCACCTGAAGTGTACAATCGGGCTGAAAATGCATTTAAAGCCATAAAAAGTTCATTTTGGCTCTCACACCTTAACTAAATGTTGTAGACTCAAACTTTTTGCTGTCATTAGTGTATGTTAGCAAAATGAAGATGATTCAAGCATTAATTTCATTGTGCTTTTGCTCATTTTGAAGATTTTGACATTTTCACCTGAAGTGTACAATCAGGCTGAAAATGCATTTAAAGCCATAAAAAGTTCATTTTGGCTCTCACACCTTAACTAAATGTTGTAGATTCAAACTTTTTGCTGTCATTAGTGTATTTTAGCAAAATGAAGATGATTCAAGCATTAATTTCATTGTGCTTTTGCTCATTTTGAAGATTTTGAATTTTTCACCTGAAGTGTACAATTAGGGGCTGAAAACGCGTTTAAAGCCATAAAAAGTTCATTTTGGCTCTCACACCTTAACTAAATGTTGTAGACTCAAACTTTTTGCTGTCATTAGTGTATTTTAGCAAAATAAAGATGATTCAAGCATTAATTTTATTGTACTTTTGCTCATTTTGAAGATTTTGACATTTTCACCTGAAGTGTACAATCGGGCTGAAAATGCATTTAAAGCCATAAAAAGTTCATTTTGGCTCTCACACCTTAACTAAATGTTGTAGACTCAAACTTTTTGCTGTCATTAGTGTATTTTAGCAAAATGAAGATGATTCAAGCATTAATTTCATTGTGCTTTTGCTCATTTTGAAGATTTTGACATTTTCACCTGAAGTGTACAATCAGGCTGAAAATGCATTTAAAGCCATAAAAAGTTCATTTTGGCTCTCACACCTTAACTAAATGTTGTAGACTCGAACTTTTTGCTGTCATTAGTGTATTTTAGCAAAATGAAGATGATTCAAGCATTAATTTCATTGTGCTTTTGCTCATTTTGAAGATTTTGACATTTTCACCTGAAGTGTACAATTAGGGGCTGAAAACGCGTTTAAAGCAATAAAAAGTTCATTTTGGCTCTCACACCTTAACTAAATGTTGTAGACTCAAACTTTTTGCTGTCATTAGTATATTTTAGCAAAATGAAGATGATTCAAGCATTCATTTTATTGTGCTTTTGCTCATTTTGAAGATTTTGACATTTTCACCTGAAGTGTACAATCGGGCTGAAAATGCATTTAAAGCCATAAAAAGTTCATTTTGGCTCTCACACCTTAACTAAATGTTGTAGACTCAAACTTTTTGCTGTCATTAGTGTATGTTAGCAAAATGAAGATGATTCAAGCATTAATTTCATTGTGCTTTTGCTCATTTTGAAGATTTTGACATTTTCACCTGAAGTGTACAATCAGGCTGAAAATGCATTTAAAGCCATAAAAAGTTCATTTTGGCTCTCACACCTTAACTAAATGTTGTAGACTCAAACTTTTTGCTGTCATTAGTGTATGTTAGCAAAATGAAGATGATTCAAGCATTAATTTCATTGTGCTTTTGCTCATTTTGAAGATTTTGACATTTTCACCTGAAGTGTACAATCAGGCTGAAAATGCATTTAAAGCCATAAAAAGTTCATTTTGGCTCTCACACCTTAACTAAATGTTGTAGACTCGAACTTTTTGCTGTCATTAGTGTATTTTAGCAAAATGAAGATGATTCAAGCATTAATTTCATTGTGCTTTTGCTCATTTTGAAGATTTTGACATTTTCACCTGAAGTGTACAATTAGGGGCTGAAAACGCGTTTAAAGCAATAAAAAGTTCATTTTGGCTCTCACACCTTAACTAAATGTTGTAGACTCAAACTTTTTGCTGTCATTAGTATATTTTAGCAAAATGAAGATGATTCAAGCATTCATTTTATTGTGCTTTTGCTCATTTTGAAGATTTTGACATTTTCACCTGAAGTGTACAATCGGGCTGAAAATGCATTTAAAGCCATAAAAAGTTCATTTTGGCTCTCACACCTTAACTAAATGTTGTAGACTCAAACTTTTTGCTGTCATTAGTGTATGTTAGCAAAATGAAGATGATTCAAGCATTAATTTCATTGTGCTTTTGCTCATTTTGAAGATTTTGACATTTTCACCTGAAGTGTACAATCAGGCTGAAAATGCATTTAAAGCCATAAAAAGTTCATTTTGGCTCTCACACCTTAACTAAATGTTGTAGACTCAAACTTTTTGCTGTCATTAGTGTATGTTAGCAAAATGAAGATGATTCAAGCATTAATTTCATTGTGCTTTTGCTCATTTTGAAGATTTTGACATTTTCACCTGAAGTGTACAATCAGGCTGAAAATGCATTTAAAGCCATAAAAAGTTCATTTTGGCTCTCACACCTTAACTAAATGTTGTAGACTCAAACTTTTTGCTGTCATTAGTGTAATTTAGCAAAATGAAGATGATTCAAGCATTAATTTCATTGTGCTTTTGCTCATTTTGAAGATTTTGACATTTTCACCTGAAGTGTACAATTAGGGGCTGAAAACGCGTTTAAAGCAATAAAAAGTTCATTTTGGCTCTCACACCTTAACTAAATGTTGTAGACTCAAACTTTTTGCTGTCATTAGTATATTTTAGCAAAATGAAGATGATTCAAGCATTAATTTTATTGTGCTTTTGCTCATTTTGAAGATTTTGACATTTTCACCTGAAGTGTACAATCGGGCTGAAAATGCATTTAAAGCCATAAAAAGTTCATTTTGGCTCTCACACCTTAACTAAATGTTGTAGACTCAAACTTTTTGCTGTCATTAGTGTATGTTAGCAAAATGAAGATGATTCAAGCATTAATTTCATTGTGCTTTTGCTCATTTTGAAGATTTTGACATTTTCACCTGAAGTGTACAATCAGGCTGAAAATGCATTTAAAGCCATAAAAAGTTCATTTTGGCTCTCACACCTTAACTAAATGTTGTAGATTCAAACTTTTTGCTGTCATTAGTGTATTTTAGCAAAATGAAGATGATTCAAGCATTAATTTCATTGTGCTTTTGCTCATTTTGAAGATTTTGAATTTTTCACCTGAAGTGTACAATTAGGGGCTGAAAACGCGTTTAAAGCCATAAAAAGTTCATTTTGGCTCTCACACCTTAACTAAATGTTGTAGACTCAAACTTTTTGCTGTCATTAGTGTATTTTAGCAAAATGAAGATGATTCAAGCATTAATTTTATTGTACTTTTGCTCATTTTGAAGATTTTGACATTTTCACCTGAAGTGTACAATCGGGCTGAAAATGCATTTAAAGCCATAAAAAGTTCATTTTGGCTCTCACACCTTAACTAAATGTTGTAGACTCAAACTTTTTGCTGTCATTAGTGTATTTTAGCAAAATGAAGATGATTCAAGCATTAATTTCATTGTGCTTTTGCTCATTTTGAAGATTTTGACATTTTCACCTGAAGTGTACAATCAGGCTGAAAATGCATTTAAAGCCATAAAAAGTTCATTTTGGCTCTCACACCTTAACTAAATGTTGTAGACTCAAACTTTTTGCTGTCATTAGTGTATTTTAGCAAAATGAAGATGATTCAAGCATTAATTTCATTGTGCTTTTGCTCATTTTGAAGATTTTGACATTTTCACCTGAAGTGTACAATCAGGCTGAAAATGCATTTAAAGCCATAAAAAGTTCATTTTGGCTCTCACACCTTAACTAAATGTTGTAGACTCAAACTTTTTGCTGTCATTAGTATATTTTAGCAAAATGAAGATGATTCAAGCATTAATTTTATTGTGCTTTTGCTCATTTTGAAGATTTTGACATTTTCACCTGAAGTGTACAATCGGGCTGAAAATGCATTTAAAGCCATAAAAAGTTCATTTTGGCTCTCACACCTTAACTAAATGTTGTAGACTCAAACTTTTTGCTGTCATTAGTATATTTTAGCAAAATGAAGATGATTCAAGCATTAATTTTATTGTGCTTTTGCTCATTTTGAAGATTTTGACATTTTCACCTGAAGTGTACAATCGGGCTGAAAATGCATTTAAAGCCATAAAAAGTTCATTTTGGCTCTCACACCTTAACTAAATGTTGTAGACTCAAACTTTTTGCTGTCATTAGTGTATTTTAGCAAAATGAAGATGATTCAAGCATTAATTTCATTGTGCTTTTGCTCATTTTGAAGATTTTGACATTTTCACCTGAAGTGTACAATTAGGGGCTGAAAACGCGTTTAAAGCAATAAAAAGTTCATTTTGGCTCTCACACCTTAACTAAATGTTGTAGACTCAAACTTTTTGCTGTCATTAGTGTATTTTAGCAAAATGAAGATGATTCAAGCATTAATTTCGTTGAACTTTTGCTCATTTTGAAGATTTTGACATTTTCACCTGAAGTGTACAATCAGGCTGAAAATGCATTTAAAGCCATAAAAAGTTCATTTTGGCTCTCACACCTTAACTAAATGTTGTAGACTCAAACTTTTTGCTGTCATTAGTGTATGTTAGCAAAATGAAGATGATTCAAGCATTAATTTCATTGTGCTTTTGCTCATTTTGAAGATTTTGAAATTTTCACCTGAAGTGTACAATCAGGCTGAAAATACATTTAAAGCCATAAAAAGTTAATTTTGGCTCTCACACCTTAACTAAATGTTGTAGACTCAAACTTTTTGCTGTCATTAGTGTATTTTAGCAAAATGAAGATGATTCAAGCATTAATTTCATTGTGCTTTTGCTCATTTTGAAGATTTTGACATTTTCACCTGAAGTGTACAATCGGGCTGAAAATGCATTTAAAGCCATAAAAAGTTCATTTTGGCTCTCACACCTTAACTAAATGTTGTAGACTCAAACTTTTTGCTGTCATTAGTATATTTTAGCAAAATGAAGATGATTCAAGCATTAATTTTATTGTGCTTTTGCTCATTTTGAAGATTTTGACATTTTCACCTGAAGTGTACAATCAGGCTGAAAATGCATTTAAAGCCATAAAAAGTTCATTTTGGCTCTCACACCTTAACTAAATGTTGTAGACTCAAACTTTTTGCTGTCATTAGTGTATGTTAGCAAAATGAAGATGATTCAAGCATTAATTTCATTGTGCTTTTGCTCATTTTGAAGATTTTGACATTTTCACCTGAAGTGTACAATCAGGCTGAAAATGCATTTAAAGCCATAAAAAGTTCATTTTGGCTCTCACACCTTAACTAAATGTTGTAGACTCAAACTTTTTGCTGTCATTAGTGTATTTTAGCAAAATGAAGATGATTCAAGCATTAATTTCATTGTGCTTTTGCTCATTTTGAAGATTTTGACATTTTCACCTGAAGTGTACAATCGGGCTGAAAATGCATTTAAAGCCATAAAAAGTTCATTTTGGCTCTCACACCTTAACTAAATGTTGTAGACTCAAACTTTTTGCTGTCATTAGTGTATGTTAGCAAAATGAAGATGATTCAAGCATTAATTTCATTGTGCTTTTGCTCATTTTGAAGATTTTGACATTTTCACCTGAAGTGTACAATCAGGCTGAAAATGCATTTAAAGCCATAAAAAGTTCATTTTGGCTCTCACACCTTAACTAAATGTTGTAGACTCAAACTTTTTGCTGTCATTAGTGTATGTTAGCAAAATGAAGATGATTCAAGCAATAATTTCATTGTGCTTTTGCTCATTTTGAAGATTTTGACATTTTCACCTGAAGTGTACAATCAGGCTGAAAATGCATTTAAAGCCATAAAAAGTTCATTTTGGCTCTCACACCTTAACTAAATGTTGTAGACTCAAACTTTTTGCTGTCATTAGTATATTTTAGCAAAATGAAGATGATTCAAGCATTAATTTTATTGTGCTTTTGCTCATTTTGAAGATTTTGACATTTTCACCTGAAGTGTACAATCGGGCTGAAAATGCATTTAAAGCCATAAAAAGTTCATTTTGGCTCTCACACCTTAACTAAATGTTGTAGACTCAAACTTTTTGCTGTCATTAGTGTATGTTAGCAAAATGAAGATGATTCAAGCATTAATTTCATTGTGCTTTTGCTCATTTTGAAGATTTTGACATTTTCACCTGAAGTGTACAATCAGGCTGAAAATGCATTTAAAGCCATAAAAAGTTCATTTTGGCTCTCACACCTTAACTAAATGTTGTAGATTCAAACTTTTTGCTGTCATTAGTGTATTTTAGCAAAATGAAGATGATTCAAGCATTAATTTCATTGTGCTTTTGCTCATTTTGAAGATTTTGAATTTTTCACCTGAAGTGTACAATTAGGGGCTGAAAACGCGTTTAAAGCCATAAAAAGTTCATTTTGGCTCTCACACCTTAACTAAATGTTGTAGACTCAAACTTTTTGCTGTCATTAGTGTATTTTAGCAAAATGAAGATGATTCAAGCATTAATTTTATTGTACTTTTGCTCATTTTGAAGATTTTGACATTTTCACCTGAAGTGTACAATCGGGCTGAAAATGCATTTAAAGCCATAAAAAGTTCATTTTGGCTCTCACACCTTAACTAAATGTTGTAGACTCAAACTTTTTGCTGTCATTAGTGTATTTTAGCAAAATGAAGATGATTCAAGCATTAATTTCATTGTGCTTTTGCTCATTTTGAAGATTTTGACATTTTCACCTGAAGTGTACAATCAGGCTGAAAATGCATTTAAAGCCATAAAAAGTTCATTTTGGCTCTCACACCTTAACTAAATGTTGTAGACTCAAACTTTTTGCTGTCATTAGTGTATTTTAGCAAAATGAAGATGATTCAAGCATTAATTTCATTGTGCTTTTGCTCATTTTGAAGATTTTGACATTTTCACCTGAAGTGTACAATCAGGCTGAAAATGCATTTAAAGCCATAAAAAGTTCATTTTGGCTCTCACACCTTAACTAAATGTTGTAGACTCAAACTTTTTGCTGTCATTAGTATATTTTAGCAAAATGAAGATGATTCAAGCATTAATTTTATTGTGCTTTTGCTCATTTTGAAGATTTTGACATTTTCACCTGAAGTGTACAATCGGGCTGAAAATGCATTTAAAGCCATAAAAAGTTCATTTTGGCTCTCACACCTTAACTAAATGTTGTAGACTCAAACTTTTTGCTGTCATTAGTATATTTTAGCAAAATGAAGATGATTCAAGCATTAATTTTATTGTGCTTTTGCTCATTTTGAAGATTTTGACATTTTCACCTGAAGTGTACAATCGGGCTGAAAATGCATTTAAAGCCATAAAAAGTTCATTTTGGCTCTCACACCTTAACTAAATGTTGTAGACTCAAACTTTTTGCTGTCATTAGTGTATTTTAGCAAAATGAAGATGATTCAAGCATTAATTTCATTGTGCTTTTGCTCATTTTGAAGATTTTGACATTTTCACCTGAAGTGTACAATTAGGGGCTGAAAACGCGTTTAAAGCAATAAAAAGTTCATTTTGGCTCTCACACCTTAACTAAATGTTGTAGACTCAAACTTTTTGCTGTCATTAGTGTATTTTAGCAAAATGAAGATGATTCAAGCATTAATTTCGTTGAACTTTTGCTCATTTTGAAGATTTTGACATTTTCACCTGAAGTGTACAATCAGGCTGAAAATGCATTTAAAGCCATAAAAAGTTCATTTTGGCTCTCACACCTTAACTAAATGTTGTAGACTCAAACTTTTTGCTGTCATTAGTGTATGTTAGCAAAATGAAGATGATTCAAGCATTAATTTCATTGTGCTTTTGCTCATTTTGAAGATTTTGAAATTTTCACCTGAAGTGTACAATCAGGCTGAAAATACATTTAAAGCCATAAAAAGTTAATTTTGGCTCTCACACCTTAACTAAATGTTGTAGACTCAAACTTTTTGCTGTCATTAGTGTATTTTAGCAAAATGAAGATGATTCAAGCATTAATTTCATTGTGCTTTTGCTCATTTTGAAGATTTTGACATTTTCACCTGAAGTGTACAATCGGGCTGAAAATGCATTTAAAGCCATAAAAAGTTCATTTTGGCTCTCACACCTTAACTAAATGTTGTAGACTCAAACTTTTTGCTGTCATTAGTATATTTTAGCAAAATGAAGATGATTCAAGCATTAATTTTATTGTGCTTTTGCTCATTTTGAAGATTTTGACATTTTCACCTGAAGTGTACAATCAGGCTGAAAATGCATTTAAAGCCATAAAAAGTTCATTTTGGCTCTCACACCTTAACTAAATGTTGTAGACTCAAACTTTTTGCTGTCATTAGTGTATGTTAGCAAAATGAAGATGATTCAAGCATTAATTTCATTGTGCTTTTGCTCATTTTGAAGATTTTGACATTTTCACCTGAAGTGTACAATCAGGCTGAAAATGCATTTAAAGCCATAAAAAGTTCATTTTGGCTCTCACACCTTAACTAAATGTTGTAGACTCAAACTTTTTGCTGTCATTAGTGTATTTTAGCAAAATGAAGATGATTCAAGCATTAATTTCATTGTGCTTTTGCTCATTTTGAAGATTTTGACATTTTCACCTGAAGTGTACAATCGGGCTGAAAATGCATTTAAAGCCATAAAAAGTTCATTTTGGCTCTCACACCTTAACTAAATGTTGTAGACTCAAACTTTTTGCTGTCATTAGTGTATGTTAGCAAAATGAAGATGATTCAAGCATTAATTTCATTGTGCTTTTGCTCATTTTGAAGATTTTGACATTTTCACCTGAAGTGTACAATCAGGCTGAAAATGCATTTAAAGCCATAAAAAGTTCATTTTGGCTCTCACACCTTAACTAAATGTTGTAGACTCAAACTTTTTGCTGTCATTAGTGTATGTTAGCAAAATGAAGATGATTCAAGCAATAATTTCATTGTGCTTTTGCTCATTTTGAAGATTTTGACATTTTCACCTGAAGTGTACAATCAGGCTGAAAATGCATTTAAAGCCATAAAAAGTTCATTTTGGCTCTCACACCTTAACTAAATGTTGTAGACTCAAACTTTTTGCTGTCATTAGTGTATTTTAGCAAAATGAAGATGATTCAAGCATTAATTTTATTGTGCTTTTGCTCATTTTGAAGATTTTGACATTTTCACCTGAAGTGTACAATCGGGCTGAAAATGCATTTAAAGCCATAAAAAGTTCATTTTGGCTCTCACACCTTAACTAAATGTTGTAGACTCAAACTTTTTGCTGTCATTAGTGTATTTTAGCAAAATGAAGATGATTCAAGCATTAATTTCATTGTGCTTTTGCTCATTTTGAAGATTTTGACATTTTCACCTGAAGTGTACAATCAGGCTGAAAATGCATTTAAAGCCATAAAAAGATCATTTTGGCTCTCACACCTTAACTAAATGTTGTAGACTCAAACTTTTTGCTGTCATTAGTGTATTTTAGCAAAATGAAGATGATTCAAACATTAATTTCATTGTGCTTTTGCTCATTTTGAAGATTTTGACATTTTCACCTGAAGTGTACAATCAGGCTGAAAATGCATTTAAAGCCATAAAAAGTTCATTTTGGCTCTCACACCTTAACTAAATGTTGTAGACTCAAACTTTTTGCTGTCATTAGTATATTTTAGCAAAATGAAGATGATTCAAGCATTAATTTCATTGTGCTTTTGCTCATTTTGAAGATTTTGACATTTTCACCTGAAGTGTACAATCAGGCTGAAAATGCATTTAAAGCCATAAAAAGTTCATTTTGGCTCTCACACCTTAACTAAATGTTGTAGACTCAAACTTTTTGCTGTCATTAGTGTATTTTAGCAAAATGAAGATGATTCAAGCATTAATTTCATTGTGCTTTTGCTCATTTTGAAGATTTTGACATTTTCACCTGAAGTGTACAATCGGGCTGAAAATGCATTTAAAGCCATAAAAAGTTCATTTTGGCTCTCACACCTTAACTAAATGTTGTAGACTCAAACTTTTTGCTGTCATTAGTATATTTTAGCAAAATGAAGATGATTCAAGCATTAATTTTATTGTGCTTTTGCTCATTTTGAAGATTTTGACATTTTCACCTGAAGTGTACAATCAGGCTGAAAATGCATTTAAAGCCATAAAAAGTTCATTTTGGCTCTCACACCTTAACTAAATGTTGTAGACTCAAACTTTTTGCTGTCATTAGTGTATTTTAGCAAAATGAAGATGATTCAAGCATTAATTTCATTGTGCTTTTGCTCATTTTGAAGATTTTGACATTTTCACCTGAAGTGTACAATCGGGCTGAAAATGCATTTAAAGCCATAAAAAGTTCATTTTGGCTCTCACACCTTAACTAAATGTTGTAGACTCAAACTTTTTGCTGTCATTAGTATATTTTAGCAAAATGAAGATGATTCAAGCATTAATTTTATTGTGCTTTTGCTCATTTTGAAGATTTTGACATTTTCACCTGAAGTGTACAATCGGGCTGAAAATGCATTTAAAGCCATAAAAAGTTCATTTTGGCTCTCACACCTTAACTAAATGTTGTAGACTCAAACTTTTTGCTGTCATTAGTGTATTTTAGCAAAATGAAGATGATTCAAGCATTAATTTCATTGTGCTTTTGCTCATTTTGAAGATTTTGACATTTTCACCTGAAGTGTACAATCAGGCTGAAAATGCATTTAAAGCCATAAAAAGTTCATTTTGGCTCTCATACCTTAACTAAATGTTGTAGACTCAAACTTTTTGCTGTCATTAGTGTATGTTAGCAAAATGAAGATGATTCAAGCATTAATTTCATTGTGCTTTTGCTCATTTTGAAGATTTTGACATTTTCACCTGAAGTGTACAATCAGGCTGAAAATGCATTTAAAGCCATAAAAAGTTCATTTTGGCTCTCACACCTTAACTAAATGTTGTAGACTCAAACTTTTTGCTGTCATTAGTGTATGTTAGCAAAATGAAGATGATTCAAGCATTAATTTCATTGTGCTTTTGCTCATTTTGAAGATTTTGACATTTTCACCTGAAGTGTACAATCAGGCTGAAAATGCATTTAAAGCCATAAAAAGTTCATTTTGGCTCTCACACCTTAACTAAATGTTGTAGACTCAAACTTTTTGCTGTCATTAGTGTATTTTAGCAAAATGAAGATGATTCAAGCATTAATTTCATTGTGCTTTTGCTCATTTTGAAGATTTTGACATTTTCACCTGAAGTGTACAATCGGGCTGAAAATGCATTTAAAGCCATAAAAAGTTCATTTTGGCTCTCACACCTTAACTAAATGTTGTAGACTCAAACTTTTTGCTGTCATTAGTGTATGTTAGCAAAATGAAGATGATTCAAGCATTAATTTCATTGTGCTTTTGCTCATTTTGAAGATTTTGACATTTTCACCTGAAGTGTACAATCAGGCTGAAAATGCATTTAAAGCCATAAAAAGTTCATTTTGGCTCTCACACCTTAACTAAATGTTGTAGACTCAAACTTTTTGCTGTCATTAGTGTATGTTAGCAAAATGAAGATGATTCAAGCATTAATTTCATTGTGCTTTTGCTCATTTTGAAGATTTTGACATTTTCACCTGAAGTGTACAATCAGGCTGAAAATGCATTTAAAGCCATAAAAAGTTCATTTTGGCTCTCACACCTTAACTAAATGTTGTAGACTCAAACTTTTTGCTGTCATTAGTGTAATTTAGCAAAATGAAGATGATTCAAGCATTAATTTCATTGTGCTTTTGCTCATTTTGAAGATTTTGACATTTTCACCTGAAGTGTACAATTAGGGGCTGAAAACGCGTTTAAAGCAATAAAAAGTTCATTTTGGCTCTCACACCTTAACTAAATGTTGTAGACTCAAACTTTTTGCTGTCATTAGTATATTTTAGCAAAATGAAGATGATTCAAGCATTAATTTTATTGTGCTTTTGCTCATTTTGAAGATTTTGACATTTTCACCTGAAGTGTACAATCGGGCTGAAAATGCATTTAAAGCCATAAAAAGTTCATTTTGGCTCTCACACCTTAACTAAATGTTGTAGACTCAAACTTTTTGCTGTCATTAGTGTATTTTAGCAAAATGAAGATGATTCAAGCATTAATTTCGTTGAACTTTTGCTCATTTTGAAGATTTTGACATTTTCACCTGAAGTGTACAATCAGGCTGAAAATGCATTTAAAGCCATAAAAAGTTCATTTTGGCTCTCACACCTTAACTAAATGTTGTAGACTCAAACTTTTTGCTGTCATTAGTGTATGTTAGCAAAATGAAGATGATTCAAGCATTAATTTCATTGTGCTTTTGCTCATTTTGAAGATTTTGAAATTTTCACCTGAAGTGTACAATCAGGCTGAAAATACATTTAAAGCCATAAAAAGTTCATTTTGGCTCTCACACCTTAACTAAATGTTGTAGACTCAAACTTTTTGCTGTCATTAGTGTATTTTAGCAAAATGAAGATGATTCAAGCATTAATTTCATTGTGCTTTTGCTCATTTTGAAGATTTTGACATTTTCACCTGAAGTGTACAATCAGGCTGAAAATGCATTTAAAGCCATAAAAAGTTCATTTTGGCTCTCACACCTTAACTAAATGTTGTAGACTCAAACTTTTTGCTGTCATTAGTGTATTTTAGCAAAATGAAGATGATTCAAGCATTAATTTCATTGTGCTTTTGCTCATTTTGAAGATTTTGACATTTTCACCTGAAGTGTACAATCGGGCTGAAAATGCATTTAAAGCCATAAAAAGTTCATTTTGGCTCTCACACCTTAACTAAATGTTGTAGACTCAAACTTTTTGCTCTCATTAGTGTATGTTAGCAAAATGAAGATGATTCAAGCATTAATTTCATTGTGCTTTTGCTCATTTTGAAGATTTTGACATTTTCACCTGAAGTGTACAATCAGGCTGAAAATGCATTTAAAGCCATAAAAAGTTCATTTTGGCTCTCACACCTTAACTAAATGTTGTAGACTCAAACTTTTTGCTGTCATTAGTGTATGTTAGCAAAATGAAGATGATTCAAGCATTAATTTCATTGTGCTTTTGCTCATTTTGAAGATTTTGACATTTTCACCTGAAGTGTACAATCAGGCTGAAAATGCATTTAAAGCCATAAAAAGTTCATTTTGGCTCTCACACCTTAACTAAATGTTGTAGACTCAAACTTTTTGCTGTCATTAGTGTAATTTAGCAAAATGAAGATGATTCAAGCATTAATTTCATTGTGCTTTTGCTCATTTTGAAGATTTTGACATTTTCACCTGAAGTGTACAATTAGGGGCTGAAAACGCGTTTAAAGCAATAAAAAGTTCATTTTGGCTCTCACACCTTAACTAAATGTTGTAGACTCAAACTTTTTGCTGTCATTAGTATATTTTAGCAAAATGAAGATGATTCAAGCATTAATTTTATTGTGCTTTTGCTCATTTTGAAGATTTTGACATTTTCACCTGAAGTGTACAATCGGGCTGAAAATGCATTTAAAGCCATAAAAAGTTCATTTTGGCTCTCACACCTTAACTAAATGTTGTAGACTCAAACTTTTTGCTGTCATTAGTATATTTTAGCAAAATGAAGATGATTCAAGCATTAATTTTATTGTGCTTTTGCTCATTTTGAAGATTTTGACATTTTCACCTGAAGTGTACAATCGGGCTGAAAATGCATTTAAAGCCATAAAAAGTTCATTTTGGCTCTCACACCTTAACTAAATGTTGTAGACTCAAACTTTTTGCTGTCATTAGTGTATTTTAGCAAAATGAAGATGATTCAAGCATTAATTTCGTTGAACTTTTGCTCATTTTGAAGATTTTGACATTTTCACCTGAAGTGTACAATCAGGCTGAAAATGCATTTAAAGCCATAAAAAGTTCATTTTGGCTCTCACACCTTAACTAAATGTTGTAGACTCAAACTTTTTGCTGTCATTAGTGTATGTTAGCAAAATGAAGATGATTCAAGCATTAATTTCATTGTGCTTTTGCTCATTTTGAAGATTTTGAAATTTTCACCTGAAGTGTACAATCAGGCTGAAAATACATTTAAAGCCATAAAAAGTTCATTTTGGCTCTCACACCTTAACTAAATGTTGTAGACTCAAACTTTTTGCTGTCATTAGTGTATTTTAGCAAAATGAAGATGATTCAAGCATTAATTTCATTGTGCTTTTGCTCATTTTTAAGATTTTGACATTTTCACCTGAAGTGTACAATCGGGCTGAAAATGCATTTAAAGCCATAAAAAGTTCATTTTGGCTCTCACACCTTAACTAAATGTTGTAGACTCAAACTTTTTGCTGTCATTAGTATATTTTAGCAAAATGAAGATGATTCAAGCATTAATTTTATTGTGCTTTTGCTCATTTTGAAGATTTTGACATTTTCACCTGAAGTGTACAATCGGGCTGAAAATGCATTTAAAGCCATAAAAAGTTCATTTTGGCTCTCACACCTTAACTAAATGTTGTAGACTCAAACTTTTTGCTGTCATTAGTGTATTTTAGCAAAATGAAGATGATTCAAGCATTAATTTCATTGTGCTTTTGCTCATTTTGAAGATTTTGACATTTTCACCTGAAGTGTACAATCAGGCTGAAAATGCATTTAAAGCCATAAAAAGTTCATTTTGGCTCTCACACCTTAACTAAATGTTGTAGACCCCAACTTTTTGCTGTCATTAGTGTATTTTAGCAAAATGAAGATGATTCAAGCATTAATTTCATTGTGCTTTTTCTCATTTTGAAGATTTTGACATTTTCACCTGAAGTGTACAATTAGGGGCTGAAAACGCGTTTAAAGCAATAAAAAGTTCATTTTGGCTCTCACACCTTAACTAAATGTTGTAGACTCAAACTTTTTGCTGTCATTAGTATATTTTAGCAAAATGAAGATGATTCAAGCATTAATTTTATTGTGCTTTTGCTCATTTTGAAGATTTTGACATTTTCACCTGAAGTGTACAATCGGGCTGAAAATGCATTTAAAGCCATAAAAAGTTCATTTTGGCTCTCACACCTTAACTAAATGTTGTAGACTCAAACTTTTTGCTGTCATTAGTGTATTTTAGCAAAATGAAGATGATTCAAGCATTAATTTCATTGTGCTTTTGCTCATTTTGAAGATTTTGACATTTTCACCTGAAGTGTACAATCAGGCTGAAAATGCATTTAAAGCCATAAAAAGTTCATTTTGGCTCTCACACCTTAACTAAATGTTGTAGACCCCAACTTTTTGCTGTCATTAGTGTATTTTAGCAAAATGAAGATGATTCAAGCATTAATTTCATTGTGCTTTTTCTCATTTTGAAGATTTTGACATTTTCACCTGAAGTGTACAATTAGGGGCTGAAAACGCGTTTAAAGCAATAAAAAGTTCATTTTGGCTCTCACACCTTAACTAAATGTTGTAGACTCAAACTTTTTGCTGTCATTAGTGTATGTTAGCAAAATGAAGATGATTCAAGCATTAATTTCATTGTGCTTTTGCTCATTTTGAAGATTTTGACATTTTCACCTGAAGTGTACAATTAGGGGCTGAAAACGCGTTTAAAGCAATAAAAAGTTCATTTTGGCTCTCACACCTTAACTAAATGTTGTAGACTCAAACTTTTTGCTGTCATTAGTATATTTTAGCAAAATGAAGATGATTCAAGCATTCATTTTATTGTGCTTTTGCTCATTTTGAAGATTTTGACATTTTCACCTGAAGTGTACAATCGGGCTGAAAATGCATTTAAAGCCATAAAAAGTTCATTTTGGCTCTCACACCTTAACTAAATGTTGTAGACTCAAACTTTTTGCTGTCATTAGTGTATGTTAGCAAAATGAAGATGATTCAAGCATTAATTTCATTGTGCTTTTGCTCATTTTGAAGATTTTGACATTTTCACCTGAAGTGTACAATCAGGCTGAAAATGCATTTAAAGCCATAAAAAGTTCATTTTGGCTCTCACACCTTAACTAAATGTTGTAGACTCAAACTTTTTGCTGTCATTAGTGTATGTTAGCAAAATGAAGATGATTCAAGCATTAATTTCATTTTGCTTTTGCTCATTTTGAAGATTTTGACATTTTCACCTGAAGTGTACAATCGGGCTGAAAATGCATTTAAAGCCATAAAAAGTTCATTTTGGCTCTCACACCTTAACTAAATGTTGTAGACTCAAACTTTTTGCTGTCATTAGTATATTTTAGCAAAATGAAGATGATTCAAGCATTAATTTTATTGTGCTTTTGCTCATTTTGAAGATTTTGACATTTTCACCTGAAGTGTACAATCAGGCTGAAAATGCATTTAAAGCCATAAAAAGTTCATTTTGGCTCTCACACCTTAACTAAATGTTGTAGACTCAAACTTTTTGCTGTCATTAGTGTATTTTAGCAAAATGAAGATGATTCAAGCATTAATTTCATTGTGCTTTTGCTCATTTTGAAGATTTTGACATTTTCACCTGAAGTGTACAATCGGGCTGAAAATGCATTTAAAGCCATAAAAAGTTCATTTTGGCTCTCACACCTTAACTAAATGTTGTAGACTCAAACTTTTTGCTGTCATTAGTGTATGTTAGCAAAATGAAGATGATTCAAGCATTAATTTCATTGTGCTTTTGCTCATTTTGAAGATTTTGACATTTTCACCTGAAGTGTACAATCAGGCTGAAAATGCATTTAAAGCCATAAAAAGTTCATTTTGGCTCTCACACCTTAACTAAATGTTGTAGACTCAAACTTTTTGCTGTCTTTAGTGTATTTTAGCAAAATGAAGATGATTCAAGCATTAATTTCATTGTGCTTTTGCTCATTTTGAAGATTTTGACATTTTCACCTGAAGTGTACAATCAGGCTGAAAATGCATTTAAAGCCATAAAAAGTTCATTTTGGCTCTCACACCTTAACTAAATGTTGTAGACTCAAACTTTTTGCTGTCATTAGTGTATTTTAGCAAAATAAAGATGATTCAAGCATTAATTTTATTGTGCTTTTGCTCATTTTGAAGATTTTGACATTTTCACCTGAAGTGTACAATCGGGCTGAAAATGCATTTAAAGCCATAAAAAGTTCATTTTGGCTCTCACACCTTAACTAAATGTTGTAGACTCAAACTTTTTGCTGTCATTAGTGTATTTTAGCAAAATGAAGATGATTCAAGCATTAATTTCATTGTGCTTTTGCTCATTTTGAAGATTTTGACATTTTCACCTGAAGTGTACAATCAGGCTGAAAATGCATTTAAAGCCATAAAAAGTTCATTTTGGCTCTCACACCTTAACTAAATGTTGTAGACTCAAACTTTTTGCTGTCATTAGTGTATGTTAGCAAAATGAAGATGATTCAAGCATTAATTTCATTGTGCTTTTGCTCATTTTGAAGATTTTGACATTTTCACCTGAAGTGTACAATCAGGCTGAAAATGCATTTAAAGCCATAAAAAGTTCATTTTGGCTCTCACACCTTAACTAAATGTTGTAGACTCAAACTTTTTGCTGTCATTAGTGTATGTTAGCAAAATGAAGATGATTCAAGCATTAATTTCATTGTGCTTTTGCTCATTTTGAAGATTTTGACATTTTCACCTGAAGTGTACAATCAGGCTGAAAATGCATTTAAAGCCATAAAAAGTTCATTTTGGCTCTCACACCTTAACTAAATGTTGTAGACTCAAACTTTTTGCTGTCATTAGTGTATTTTAGCAAAATGAAGATGATTCAAGCATTAATTTCATTGTGCTTTTGCTCATTTTGAAGATTTTGACATTTTCACCTGAAGTGTACAATCGGGCTGAAAATGCATTTAAAGCCATAAAAAGTTCATTTTGGCTCTCACACCTTAACTAAATGTTGTAGACTCAAACTTTTTGCTGTCATTAGTATATTTTAGCAAAATGAAGATGATTCAAGCATTAATTTTATTGTGCTTTTGCTCATTTTGAAGATTTTGACATTTTCACCTGAAGTGTACAATCGGGCTGAAAATGCATTTAAAGCCATAAAAAGTTCATTTTGGCTCTCACACCTTAACTAAATGTTGTAGACTCAAACTTTTTGCTGTCATTAGTGTATTTTAGCAAAAAGAAGATGATTCAAGCATTAATTTCATTGTGCTTTTGCTCATTTTGAAGATTTTGACATTTTCACCTGAAGTGTACAATCAGGCTGAAAATGCATTTAAAGCCATAAAAAGTTCATTTTGGCTCTCACACCTTAACTAAATGTTGTAGACCCCAACTTTTTGCTGTCATTAGTGTATTTTAGCAAAATGAAGATGATTCAAGCATTGATTTCATTGTGCTTTTTCTCATTTTGAAGATTTTGACATTTTCACCTGAAGTGTACAATTAGGGGCTGAAAACGCGTTTAAAGCAATAAAAAGTTCATTTTGGCTCTCACACCTTAACTAAATGTTGTAGACTCGAACTTTTTGCTGTCATTAGTATATTTTAGCAAAATGAAGATGATTCAAGCATTAATTTTATTGTGCTTTTGCTCATTTTGAAGATTTTGACATTTTCACCTGAAGTGTACAATCGGGCTGAAAATGCATTTAAAGCCATAAAAAGTTCATTTTGGCTCTCACACCTTAACTAAATGTTGTAGACTCAAACTTTTTGCTGTCATTAGTGTATGTTAGCAAAATGAAGATGATTCAAGCATTAATTTTATTGTGCTTTTGCTCATTTTGAAGATTTTGACATTTTCACCTGAAGTGTACAATCGGGCTGAAAATGCATTTAAAGCCATAAAAAGTTCATTTTGGCTCTCACACCTTAACTAAATGTTGTAGACTCAAACTTTTTGCTGTCATTAGTGTATGTTAGCAAAATGAAGATGATTCAAGCATTAATTTCATTGTGCTTTTGCTCATTTTGAAGATTTTGACATTTTCACCTGAAGTGTACAATTAGGGGCTGAAAACGCGTTTAAAGCAATAAAAAGTTCATTTTGGCTCTCACACCTTAACTAAATGTTGTAGACTCAAACTTTTTGCTGTCATTAGTATATTTTAGCAAAATGAAGATGATTCAAGCATTCATTTTATTGTGCTTTTGCTCATTTTGAAGATTTTGACATTTTCACCTGAAGTGTACAATCGGGCTGAAAATGCATTTAAAGCCATAAAAAGTTCATTTTGGCTCTCACACCTTAACTAAATGTTGTAGACTCAAACTTTTTGCTGTCATTAGTGTATGTTAGCAAAATGAAGATGATTCAAGTTCATTTCATTGTGCTTTTGCTCATTTTGAAGATTTTGACATTTTCACCTGAAGTGTACAATCAGGCTGAAAATGCATTTAAAGCCATAAAAAGTTCATTTTGGCTCTCACACCTTAACTAAATGTTGTAGACTCAAACTTTTTGCTGTCATTAGTGTATGTTAGCAAAATGAAGATGATTCAAGCATTAATTTCATTGTGCTTTTGCTCATTTTGAAGATTTTGACATTTTCACCTGAAGTGTACAATCAGGCTGAAAATGCATTTAAAGCCATAAAAAGTTCATTTTGGCTCTCACACCTTAACTAAATGTTGTAGACTCAAACTTTTTGCTGTCATTAGTGTATTTTAGCAAAATGAAGATGATTCAAGCATTAATTTCATTGTGCTTTTGCTCATTTTGAAGATTTTGACATTTTCACCTGAAGTGTACAATCGGGCTGAAAATGCATTTAAAGCCATAAAAAGTTCATTTTGGCTCTCACACCTTAACTAAATGTTGTAGACTCAAACTTTTTGCTGTCATTAGTGTATGTTAGCAAAATGAAGATGATTCAAGCATTAATTTCATTGTGCTTTTGCTCATTTTGAAGATTTTGACATTTTCACCTGAAGTGTACAATCGGGCTGAAAATGCATTTAAAGCAATAAAAAGTTCATTTTGGCTCTCACACCTTAACTAAATGTTGTAGATTCAAACTTTTTGCTGTCATTAGTGTATTTTAGCAAAATGAAGATGATTCAAGCATTAATTTCATTGTGCTTTTGCTCATTTTGAAGATTTTGACATTTTCACCTGAAGTGTACAATTAGGGGCTGAAAACGCGTTTAAAGCAATAAAAAGTTCATTTTGGCTCTCACACCTTAACTAAATGTTGTAGACTCAAACTTTTTGCTGTCATTAGTATATTTTAGCAAAATGAAGATGATTCAAGCATTAATTTTATTGTGCTTTTGCTCATTTTGAAGATTTTGACATTTTCACCTGAAGTGTACAATCGGGCTGAAAATGCATTTAAAGCCATAAAAAGTTCTTTTTGGCTCTCACACCTTAACTAAATGTTGTAGACTCAAACTTTTTGCTGTCATTAGTGTATGTTAGCAAAATGAAGATGATTCAAGCATTAATTTCATTGTGCTTTTGCTCATTTTGAAGATTTTGACATTTTCACCTGAAGTGTACAATCAGGCTGAAAATGCATTTAAAGCCATAAAAAGTTCATTTTGGCTCTCACACCTTAACTAAATGTTGTAGACTCAAACTTTTTGCTGTCATTAGTGTATGTTAGCAAAATGAAGATGATTCAAGCATTCATTTCATTGTGCTTTTGCTCATTTTGAAGATTTTGACATTTTCACCTGAAGTGTACAATCAGGCTGAAAATGCATTTAAAGCCATAAAAAGTTCATTTTGGCTCTCACACCTTAACTAAATGTTGTAAACTCAAACTTTTTGCTGTCATTAGTGTATGTTAGCAAAATGAAGATGATTCAAGCATTAATTTCATTGTGCTTTTGCTCATTTTGAAGATTTTGACATTTTCACCTGAAGTGTACAATCAGGCTGAAAATGCATTTAAAGCCATAAAAAGTTCATTTTGGCTCTCACACCTTAACTAAATGTTGTAGACTCAAACTTTTTGCTGTCATTAGTGTATTTTAGCAAAATGAAGATGATTCAAGCATTAATTTCATTGTGCTTTTGCTCATTTTGAAGATTTTGACATTTTCACCTGAAGTGTACAATCGGGCTGAAAATGCATTTAAAGCCATAAAAAGTTCATTTTGGCTCTCACACCTTAACTAAATGTTGTAGACTCAAACTTTTTGCTGTCATTAGTGTATGTTAGCAAAATGAAGATGATTCAAGCATTAATTTCATTGTGCTTTTGCTCATTTTGAAGATTTTGACATTTTCACCTGAAGTGTACAATCGGGCTGAAAATGCATTTAAAGCAATAAAAAGTTCATTTTGGCTCTCACACCTTAACTAAATGTTGTAGATTCAAACTTTTTGCTGTCATTAGTGTATTTTAGCAAAATGAAGATGATTCAAGCATTAATTTCATTGTGCTTTTGCTCATTTTGAAGATTTTGACATTTTCACCTGAAGTGTACAATTAGGGGCTGAAAACGCGTTTAAAGCAATAAAAAGTTCATTTTGGCTCTCACACCTTAACTAAATGTTGTAGACTCAAACTTTTTGCTGTCATTAGTATATTTTAGGAAAATGAAGATGATTCAAGCATTAATTTCATTGTGCTTTTGCTCATTTTGAAGATTTTGACATTTTCACCTGAAGTGTACAATCGGGCTGAAAATGCATTTAAAGCCATAAAAAGTTCATTTTGGCTCTCACACCTTAACTAAATGTTGTAGACTCAAACTTTTTGCTGTCATTAGTGTATGTTAGCAAAATGAAGATGATTCAAGCATTAATTTCATTGTGCTTTTGCTCATTTTGAAGATTTTGACATTTTCACCTGAAGTGTACAATCGGGCTGAAAATGCATTTAAAGCAATAAAAAGTTCATTTTGGCTCTCACACCTTAACTAAATGTTGTAGATTCAAACTTTTTGCTGTCATTAGTGTATTTTAGCAAAATGAAGATGATTCAAGCATTAATTTCATTGTGCTTTTGCTCATTTTGAAGATTTTGACATTTTCACCTGAAGTGTACAATTAGGGGCTGAAAACGCGTTTAAAGCAATAAAAAGTTCATTTTGGCTCTCACACCTTAACTAAATGTTGTAGACTCAAACTTTTTGCTGTCATTAGTATATTTTAGCAAAATGAAGATGATTCAAGCATTAATTTTATTGTGCTTTTGCTCATTTTGAAGATTTTGACATTTTCACCTGAAGTGTACAATCGGGCTGAAAATGCATTTAAAGCCATAAAAAGTTCATTTTGGCTCTCACACCTTAACTAAATGTTGTAGACTCAAACTTTTTGCTGTCATTAGTGTATGTTAGCAAAATGAAGATGATTCAAGCATTAATTTCATTGTGCTTTTGCTCATTTTGAAGATTTTGACATTTTCACCTGAAGTGTACAATCAGGCTGAAAATGCATTTAAAGCCATAAAAAGTTCATTTTGGCTCTCACACCTTAACTAAATGTTGTAGACTCAAACTTTTTGCTGTCATTAGTGTATGTTAGCAAAATGAAGATGATTCAAGCATTCATTTCATTGTGCTTTTGCTCATTTTGAAGATTTTGACATTTTCACCTGAAGTGTACAATCAGGCTGAAAATGCATTTAAAGCCATAAAAAGTTCATTTTGGCTCTCACACCTTAACTAAATGTTGTAGACTCAAACTTTTTGCTGTCATTAGTGTATGTTAGCAAAATGAAGATGATTCAAGCATTAATTTCATTGTGCTTTTGCTCATTTTGAAGATTTTGACATTTTCACCTGAAGTGTACAATCAGGCTGAAAATGCATTTAAAGCCATAAAAAGTTCATTTTGGCTCTCACACCTTAACTAAATGTTGTAGACTCAAACTTTTTGCTGTCATTAGTGTATTTTAGCAAAATGAAGATGATTCAAGCATTAATTTCATTGTGCTTTTGCTCATTTTGAAGATTTTGACATTTTCACCTGAAGTGTACAATCGGGCTGAAAATGCATTTAAAGCCATAAAAAGTTCATTTTGGCTCTCACACCTTAACTAAATGTTGTAGACTCAAACTTTTTGCTGTCATTAGTGTATGTTAGCAAAATGAAGATGATTCAAGCATTAATTTCATTGTGCTTTTGCTCATTTTGAAGATTTTGACATTTTCACCTGAAGTGTACAATCGGGCTGAAAATGCATTTAAAGCAATAAAAAGTTCATTTTGGCTCTCACACCTTAACTAAATGTTGTAGATTCAAACTTTTTGCTGTCATTAGTGTATTTTAGCAAAATGAAGATGATTCAAGCATTAATTTCATTGTGCTTTTGCTCATTTTGAAGATTTTGACATTTTCACCTGAAGTGTACAATCAGGCTGAAAATGCATTTAAAGCCATAAAAAGTTCATTTTGGCTCTCACACCTTAACTAAATGTTGTAGACTCAAACTTTTTGCTGTCATTAGTATATTTTAGCAAAATGAAGATGATTCAAGCATTACTTTTATTGTGCTTTTGCTCATTTTGAAGATTTTGACATTTTCACCTGAAGTGTACAATCGGGCTGAAAATGCATTTAAAGCCATAAAAAGTTCATTTTGGCTCTCACACCTTAACTAAATGTTGTAGACTCAAACTTTTTGCTGTCATTAGTGTATTTTAGCAAAATGAAGATGATTCAAGCATTAATTTCATTGTGCTTTTGCTCATTTTGAAGATTTTGACATTTTCACCTGAAGTGTACAATCGGGCTGAAAATGCATTTAAAGCCATAAAAAGTTCATTTTGGCTCTCACACCTTAACTAAATGTTGTAGACTCAAACTTTTTGCTGTCATTAGTGTATTTTAGCAAAATGAAGATGATTCAAGCATTAATTTCATTGTGCTTTTGCTCATTTTGAAGATTTTGACATTTTCACCTGAAGTGTACAATCAGGCTGAAAATGCATTTAAAGCCATAAAAAGTTCATTTTGGCTCTCACACCTTAACTAAATGTTGTAGACTCAAACTTTTTGCTGTCATTAGTGTATGTTAGCAAAATGAAGATGATTCAAGCATTAATTTCATTGTGCTTTTCCTCATTTTGAAGATTTTGACATTTTCACCTGAAGTGTACAATCAGGCTGAAAATGCATTTAAAGCCATAAAAAGTTCATTTTGGCTCTCACACCTTAACTAAATGTTGTAGACTCAAACTTTTTGCTGTCATTAGTGTATTTTAGCAAAATGAAGATGATTCAAGCATTAATTTCATTGTGCTTTTGCTCATTTTGAAGATTTTGACATTTTCACCTGAAGTGTACAATCAGGCTGAAAATGCATTTAAAGCCATAAAAAGTTCATTTTGGCTCTCACACCTTAACTAAATGTTGTAGACTCAAACTTTTTGCTGTCATTAGTATATTTTAGCAAAATGAAGATGATTCAAGCATTACTTTTATTGTGCTTTTGCTCATTTTGAAGATTTTGACATTTTCACCTGAAGTGTACAATCAGGCTGAAAATGCATTTAAAGCCATAAAAAGTTCATTTTGGCTCTCACACCTTAACTAAATGTTGTAGACTCAAACTTTTTGCTGTCATTAGTGTATTTTAGCAAAATGAAGATGATTCAAGCATTAATTTCATTGTGCTTTTGCTCATTTTGAAGATTTTGACATTTTCACCTGAAGTGTACAATCGGGCTGAAAATGCATTTAAAGCCATAAAAAGTTCATTTTGGCTCTCACACCTTAACTAAATGTTGTAGACTCAAACTTTTTGCTGTCATTAGTGTATTTTAGCAAAATGAAGATGATTCAAGCATTAATTTCATTGTGCTTTTGCTCATTTTGAAGATTTTGACATTTTCACCTGAAGTGTACAATCAGGCTGAAAATGCATTTAAAGCCATAAAAAGTTCATTTTGGCTCTCACACCTTAACTAAATGTTGTAGACTCAAACTTTTTGCTGTCATTAGTGTATGTTAGCAAAATGAAGATGATTCAAGCATTAATTTCATTGTGCTTTTGCTCATTTTGAAGATTTTGACATTTTTACCTGAAGTGTACAATCAGGCTGAAAATGCATTTAAAGCCATAAAAAGTTCATTTTGGCTCTCACACCTTAACTAAATGTTGTAGACTCAAACTTTGTGCTGTCATTAGTGTATTTTAGCAAAATGAAGATGATTCAAGCATTAATTTCATTGTGCTTTTGCTCATTTTGAAGATTTTGACATTTTCACCTGAAGTGTACAATCAGGCTGAAAATGCATTTAAAGCCATAAAAAGTTCATTTTGGCTCTCACACCTTAACTAAATGTTGTAGACTCAAACTTTTTGCTGTCATTAGTGTATGTTAGCAAAATGAAGATGATTCAAGCATTAATTTCATTGTGCTTTTGCTCATTTTGAAGATTTTGACATTTTCACCTGAAGTGTACAATCAGGCTGAAAATGCATTTAAAGCCATAAAAAGTTCATTTTGGCTCTCACACCTTAACTAAATGTTGTAGACTCAAACTTTTTGCTGTCATTAGTGTATGTTAGCAAAATGAAGATGATTCAAGCATTAATTTCATTGTGCTTTTCCTCATTTTGAAGATTTTGACATTTTCACCTGAAGTGTACAATCAGGCTGAAAATGCATTTAAAGCCATAAAAAGTTCATTTTGGCTCTCACACCTTAACTAAATGTTGTAGACTCAAACTTTTTGCTGTCATTAGTGTATGTTAGCAAAATGAAGATGATTCAAGCATTAATTTCATTGTGCTTTTGCTCATTTTGAAGATTTTGACATTTTCACCTGAAGTGTACAATCAGGCTGAAAATGCATTTAAAGCCATAAAAAGTTCATTTTGGCTCTCACACCTTAACTAAATGTTGTAGACTCAAACTTTTTGCTGTCATTAGTGTATGTTAGCAAAATGAAGATGATTCAAGCATTAATTTCATTGTGCTTTTCCTCATTTTGAAGATTTTGACATTTTCACCTGAAGTGTACAATCAGGCTGAAAATGCATTTAAAGCCATAAAAAGTTCATTTTGGCTCTCACACCTTAACTAAATGTTGTAGACTCAAACTTTTTGCTGTCATTAGTGTATTTTAGCAAAATGAAGATGATTCAAGCATTAATTTCATTGTGCTTTTGCTCATTTTGAAAATTTTGACATTTTCACCTGAAGTGTACAATTAGGGGCTGAAAACGCGTTTAAAGCAATAAAAAGTTCATTTTGGCTCTCACACCTTAACTAAATGTTGTAGACTCAAACTTTTTGCTGTCATTAGTATATTTTAGCAAAATGAAGATGATTCAAGCATTAATTTCATTGTGCTTTTGCTCATTTTGAAGATTTTGACATTTTCACCTGAAGTGTACAATCAGGCTGAAAATGCATTTAAAGCCATAAAAAGTTCATTTTGGCTCTCACACCTTAACTAAATGTTGTAGACTCAAACTTTTTGCTGTCATTAGTGTACTTTAGCAAAATGAAGATGATTCAAGCATTAATTTCATTGTGCTTTTGCTCATTTTGAAGATTTTGACATTTTCACCTAAAGTGTACAATCGGGCTGAAAATGCATTTAAAGCCATAAAAAGTTCATTTTGGCTCTCACACCTTAACTAAATGTTGTAGACTCAAACTTTTTGCTGTCATTAGTGTATGTTAGCAAAATGAAGATGATTCAAGCATTAATTTCATTGTGCTTTTGCTCATTTTGAAGATTTTGACATTTTCACCTGAAGTGTACAATCAGGCTGAAAATGCATTTAAAGCCATAAAAAGTTCATTTTGGCTCTCACACCTTAACTAAATGTTGTAGACTCAAACTTTTTGCTGTCATTAGTGTATTTTAGCAAAATGAAGATGATTCAAGCATTAATTTCATTGTGCTTTTGCTCATTTTGAAGATTTTGACATTTTCACCTGAAGTGTACAATCAGGCTGAAAATGCATTTAAAGCCATAAAAAGTTCATTTTGGCTCTCACACCTTAACTAAATGTTGTAGACTCAAACTTTTTGCTGTCATTAGTGTATTTTAGCAAAATGAAGATGATTCAAGCATTAATTTCATTGTGCTTTAGCTCATTTTGAAGATTTTGACATTTTCACCTGAAGTGTACAATCAGGCTGAAAATGCATTTAAAGCCATAAAAAGTTCATTTTGGCTCTCACACCTTAACTAAATGTTGTAGACTCAAACTTTTTGCTGTTATTAGTGTATGTTAGCAAAATGAAGATGATTCAAGCATTAATTTCATTGTGCTTTTGCTCATTTTGAAGATTTTGATATTTTCACCTGAAGTGTACAATCAGGCTGAAAATGCATTTAAAGCCATAAAAAGTTCATTTTGGCTCTCACACCTTAACTAAATGTTGTAGACTCAAACTTTTTGCTGTCATTAGTGTACTTTAGCAAAATGAAGATGATTCAAGCATTAATTTCATTGTGCTTTTGCTCATTTTGAAGATTTTGACATTTTCACCTGAAGTGTACAATCGGGCTGAAAATGCATTTAAAGCCATAAAAAGTTCATTTTGGCTCTCACACCTTAACTAAATGTTGTAGACTCAAACTTTTTGCTGTCATTAGTGTATGTTAGCAAAATGAAGATGATTCAAGCATTAATTTCATTGTGCTTTTGCTCATTTTGAAGATTTTGACATTTTCACCTGAAGTGTACAATTAGGGGCTGAAAACGCGTTTAAAGCAATAAAAAGTTCATTTTGGCTCTCACACCTTAACTAAATGTTGTAGACTCAAACTTTTTGCTGTCATTAGTGTACTTTAGCAAAATGAAGATGATTCAAGCATTAATTTCATTGTGCTTTTGCTCATTTTGAAGATTTTGACATTTTCACCTGAAGTGTACAATCAGGCTGAAAATGCATTTAAAGCCATAAAAAGTTCATTTTGGCTCTCACACCTTAACTAAATGTTGTAGACTCAAACTTTTTGCTGTCATTAGTGTATTTTAGCAAAATGAAGATGATTCAAGCATTAATTTCATTGTGCTTTAGCTCATTTTGAAGATTTTGACATTTTCACCTGAAGTGTACAATCAGGCTGAAAATGCATTTAAAGCCATAAAAAGTTCATTTTGGCTCTCACACCTTAACTAAATGTTGTAGACTCAAACTTTTTGCTGTTATTAGTGTATGTTAGCAAAATGAAGATGATTCAAGCATTAATTTCATTGTGCTTTTGCTCATTTTGAAGATTTTGACATTTTCACCTGAAGTGTACAATCAGGCTGAAAATGCATTTAAAGCCATAAAAAGTTCATTTTGGCTCTCACACCTTAACTAAATGTTGTAGACTCAAACTTTTTGCTGTCATTAGTGTACTTTAGCAAAATGAAGATGATTCAAGCATTAATTTCATTGTGCTTTTGCTCATTTTGAAGATTTTGACATTTTCACCTGAAGTGTACAATCGGGCTGAAAATGCATTTAAAGCCATAAAAAGTTCATTTTGGCTCTCACACCTTAACTAAATGTTGTAGACTCAAACTTTTTGCTGTCATTAGTGTATGTTAGCAAAATGAAGATGATTCAAGCATTAATTTCATTGTGCTTTTGCTCATTTTGAAGATTTTGACATTTTCACCTGAAGTGTACAATTAGGGGCTGAAAACGCGTTTAAAGCAATAAAAAGTTCATTTTGGCTCTCACACCTTAACTAAATGTTGTAGACTCAAACTTTTTGCTGTCATTAGTGTACTTTAGCAAAATGAAGATGATTCAAGCATTAATTTCATTGTGCTTTAGCTCATTTTGAAGATTTTGACATTTTCACCTGAAGTGTACAATCAGGCTGAAAATGCATTTAAAGCCATAAAAAGTTCATTTTGGCTCTCACACCTTAACTAAATGTTGTAGACTCAAACTTTTTGCTGTCATTAGTGTATGTTAGCAAAACGAAGATGATTCAAGCATTAATTTCATTGTGCTTTTCCTCATTTTGAAGATTTTGACATTTTCACCTGAAGTGTACAATCAGGCTGAAAATGCATTTAAAGCCATAAAAAGTTCATTTTGGCTCTCACACCTTAACTAAATGTTGTAGACTCAAACTTTTTGCTGTCATTAGTGTATTTTAGCAAAATGAAGATGATTCAAGCATTAATTTCATTGTGCTTTTGCTCATTTTGAAGATTTTGACATTTTCACCTGAAGTGTACAATCAGGCTGAAAATGCATTTAAAGCCATAAAAAGTTCATTTTGGCTCTCACACCTTAACTAAATGTTGTAGACTCAAACTTTTTGCTGTCATTAGTGTATTTTAGCAAAATGAAGATGATTCAAGCATTAATTTCATTGTGCTTTAGCTCATTTTGAAGATTTTGACATTTTCACCTGAAGTGTACAATCAGGCTGAAAATGCATTTAAAGCCATAAAAAGTTCATTTTGGCTCTCACACCTTAACTAAATGTTGTAGACTCAAACTTTTTGCTGTTATTAGTGTATGTTAGCAAAATGAAGATGATTCAAGCATTAATTTCATTGTGCTTTTGCTCATTTTGAAGATTTTGACATTTTCACCTGAAGTGTACAATTAGGGGCTGAAAACGCGTTTAAAGCAATAAAAAGTTCATTTTGGCTCTCACACCTTAACTAAATGTTGTAGACTCAAACTTTTTGCTGTCATTAGTATATTTTAGCAAAATGAAGATGATTCAAGCATTAATTTCATTGTGCTTTTGCTCATTTTGAAGATTTTGACATTTTCACCTGAAGTGTACAATCAGGCTGAAAATGCATTTAAAGCCATAAAAAGTTCATTTTGGCTCTCACACCTTAACTAAATGTTGTAGACTCAAACTTTTTGCTGTCATTAGTGTACTTTAGCAAAATGAAGATGATTCAAGCATTAATTTCATTGTGCTTTTGCTCATTTTGAAGATTTTGACATTTTCACCTGAAGTGTACAATCGGGCTGAAAATGCATTTAAAGCCATAAAAAGTTCATTTTGGCTCTCACACCTTAACTAAATGTTGTAGACTCAAACTTTTTGCTGTCATTAGTGTATGTTAGCAAAATGAAGATGATTCAAGCATTAATTTCATTGTGCTTTTGCTCATTTTGAAGATTTTGACATTTTCACCTGAAGTGTACAATCAGGCTGAAAATGCATTTAAAGCCTTAAAAAGTTCATTTTGGCTCTCACACCTTAACTAAATGTTGTAGACTCAAACTTTTTGCTGTCATTAGTGTATTTTAGCAAAATGAAGATGATTCAAGCATTAATTTCATTGTGCTTTAGCTCATTTTGAAGATTTTGACATTTTCACCTGAAGTGTACAATCAGGCTGAAAATGCATTTAAAGCCATAAAAAGTTCATTTTGGCTCTCACACCTTAACTAAATGTTGTAGACTCAAACTTTTTGCTGTCATTAGTGTATGTTAGCAAAACGAAGATGATTCAAGCATTAATTTCATTGTGCTTTTCCTCATTTTGAAGATTTTGACATTTTCACCTGAAGTGTACAATCAGGCTGAAAATGCATTTAAAGCCATAAAAAGTTCATTTTGGCTCTCACACCTTAACTAAATGTTGTAGACTCAAACTTTTTGCTGTCATTAGTGTATTTTAGCAAAATGAAGATGATTCAAGCATTAATTTCATTGTGCTTTTGCTCATTTTGAAGATTTTGACATTTTCACCTGAAGTGTACAATCAGGCTGAAAATGCATTTAAAGCCATAAAAAGTTCATTTTGGCTCTCACACCTTAACTAAATGTTGTAGACTCAAACTTTTTGCTGTCATTAGTGTATTTTAGCAAAATGAAGATGATTCAAGCATTAATTTCATTGTGCTTTAGCTCATTTTGAAGATTTTGACATTTTCACCTGAAGTGTACAATCAGGCTGAAAATGCATTTAAAGCCATAAAAAGTTCATTTTGGCTCTCACACCTTAACTAAATGTTGTAGACTCAAACTTTTTGCTGTTATTAGTGTATGTTAGCAAAATGAAGATGATTCAAGCATTAATTTCATTGTGCTTTTGCTCATTTTGAAGATTTTGACATTTTCACCTGAAGTGTACAATCAGGCTGAAAATGCATTTAAAGCCATAAAAAGTTCATTTTGGCTCTCACACCTTAACTAAATGTTGTAGACTCAAACTTTTTGCTGTCATTAGTATATTTTAGCAAAATGAAGATGATTCAAGCATTACTTTTATTGTGCTTTTGCTCATTTTGAAGATTTTGACATTTTCACCTGAAGTGTACAATCGGGCTGAAAATGCATTTAAAGCCATAAAAAGTTCATTTTGGCTCTCACACCTTAACTAAATGTTGTAGACTCAAACTTTTTGCTGTCATTAGTGTATTTTAGCAAAATGAAGATGATTCAAGCATTAATTTCATTGTGCTTTTGCTCATTTTGAAGATTTTGACATTTTCACCTGAAGTGTACAATTAGGGGCTGAAAACGCGTTTAAAGCAATAAAAAGTTCATTTTGGCTCTCACACCTTAACTAAATGTTGTAGACTCAAACTTTTTGCTGTCATTAGTATATTTTAGCAAAAATGAAGATGATTCAAGCATTAATTTTATTGTGCTTTTGCTCATTTTGAAGATTTTGACATTTTCACCTGAAGTGTACAA
The DNA here is from genome assembly GCF_054856555.1 of Leptonotus elevatus. NCBI lineage: Eukaryota > Metazoa > Chordata > Actinopteri > Syngnathiformes > Syngnathidae > Leptonotus > Leptonotus elevatus. The sequence goes on from NW_028233711.1 coordinate 321,615, forward strand.
TCGGGCTGAAAATGCATTTAAAGCCATAAAAAGTTCATTTTGGCTCTCACACCTTAACTAAATGTTGTAGACTCAAACTTTTTGCTGTCATTAGTGTACTTTAGCAAAATGAAGATGATTCAAGCATTAATTTCATTGTGCTTTTGCTCATTTTGAAGATTTTGACATTTTCACCTGAAGTGTACATTCAGGCTGAAAATGCATTTAAAGCCATAAAAAGTTCATTTTGGCTCTCACACCTTAACTAAATGTTGTAGACTCAAACTTTTTGCTGTCATTAGTGTATGTTAGCAAAATGAAGATGATTCAATCATTAATTTCATTGTGCTTTTGCTCATTTTGAAGATTTTGACATTTTCACCTGAAGTGTACAATCAGGCTGAAAATGCATTTAAAGCCATAAAAAGTTAATTTTGGCTCTCACACCTTAACTAAATGTTGTAGACTCAAACTTTTTGCTGTCATTAGTGTATTTTAGCAAAATGAAGATGATTCAAGCATTAATTTCATTGTGCTTTTGCTCATTTTGAAGATTTTGACATTTTCACCTGAAGTGTACAATCGGGCTGAAAATGCATTTAAAGCCATAAAAAGTTCATTTTGGCTTCACACCTTAACTAAATGTTGTAGACTCAAACTTTTTGCTGTCATTAGTGTATGTTAGCAAAATGAAGATGATTCAAGCATTAATTTGATTGTGCTTTTGCTCATTTTGAAGATTTTGACATTTTCACCTGAAGTGTACAATCAGGCTGAAAATGCATTTAAAGCCATAAAAAGTTCATTTTGGCTCTCACACCTTAACTAAATGTTGTAGACTCAAACTTTTTGCTGTCATTAGTGTATTTTAGCAAAATGAAGATGATTCAAGCATTAATTTCATTGTGCTTTTGCTCATTTTGAAGATTTTGACATTTTCACCTGAAGTGTACAATTAGGGGCTGAAAACGCGTTTAAAGCAATAAAAAGTTCATTTTGGCTCTCACACCTTAACTAAATGTTGTAGACTCAAACTTTTTGCTGTCATTAGTATATTTTAGCAAAATGAAGATGATTCAAGCATTAATTTTATTGTGCTTTTGCTCATTTTGAAGATTTTGACATTTTCACCTGAAGTGTACAATCGGGCTGAAAATGCATTTAAAGCCATAAAAAGTTCATTTTGGCTCTCACACCTTAACTAAATGTTGTAGACTCAAACTTTTTGCTGTCATTAGTGTATTTTAGCAAAATGAAGATGATTCAAGCATTAATTTCATTGTGCTTTTGCTCATTTTGAAGGTTTTGACATTTTCACCTGAAGTGTACAATCAGGCTGAAAATGCATTTAAAGCCATAAAAAGTTCATTTTGGCTCTCACACCTTAACTAAATGTTGTAGACTCAAACTTTTTGCTGTCATTAGTGTATTTTAGCAAAATGAAGATGATTCAAGCATTAATTTCATTGTGCTTTTGCTCATTTTGAAGATTTTGACATTTTCACCTGAAGTGTACAATCAGGCTGAAAATGCATTTAAAGCCTTAAAAAGTTCATTTTGGCTCTCACACCTTAACTAAATGTTGTAGACTCAAACTTTTTGCTGTCATTAGTGTATTTTAGCAAAATGAAGATGATTCAAGCATTAATTTCATTGTGCTTTAGCTCATTTTGAAGATTTTGACATTTTCACCTGAAGTGTACAATCAGGCTGAAAATGCATTTAAAGCCATAAAAAGTTCATTTTGGCTCTCACACCTTAACTAAATGTTGTAGACTCAAACTTTTTGCTGTCATTAGTGTATGTTAGCAAAATGAAGATGATTCAAGCATTAATTTCATTGTGCTTTTCCTCATTTTGAAGATTTTGACATTTTCACCTGAAGTGTACAATCAGGCTGAAAATGCATTTAAAGCCATAAAAAGTTCATTTTGGCTCTCACACCTTAACTAAATGTTGTAGACTCAAACTTTTTGCTGTCATTAGTGTATTTTAGCAAAATGAAGATGATTCAAGCATTAATTTCATTGTGCTTTTGCTCATTTTGAAGATTTTGACATTTTCACCTGAAGTGTACAATCAGGCTGAAAATGCATTTAAAGCCATAAAAAGTTCATTTTGGCTCTCACACCTTAACTAAATGTTGTAGACTCAAACTTTTTGCTGTCATTAGTGTATTTTAGCAAAATGAAGATGATTCAAGCATTAATTTCATTGTGCTTTAGCTCATTTTGAAGATTTTGACATTTTCACCTGAAGTGTACAATCGGGCTGAAAATGCATTTAAAGCCATAAAAAGTTCATTTTGGATCTCACACCTTAACTGAATGTTGTAGACTCAAACTTTTTGCTGTCATTAGTGTATTTTAGCAAAATGAAGATGATTCAAGCATTAATTTCATTGTGCTTTTGCTCATTTTGAAGATTTTGACATTTTCACCTGAAGTGTACAATCAGGCTGAAAATGCATTTAAAGCCATAAAAAGTTCATTTTGGCTCTCACACCTTAACTAAATGTTGTAGACTCAAACTTTTTGCTGTCATTAGTGTATTTTAGCAAAATGAAGATGATTCAAGCATTAATTTCATTGTGCTTTAGCTCATTTTGAAGATTTTGACATTTTCACCTGAAGTGTACAATCAGGCTGAAAATGCATTTAAAGCCATAAAAAGTTCATTTTGGCTCTCACACCTTAACTAAATGTTGTAGACTCAAACTTTTTGCTGTTATTAGTGTATGTTAGCAAAATGAAGATGATTCAAGCATTAATTTCATTGTGCTTTTGCTCATTTTGAAGATTTTGACATTTTCACCTGAAGTGTACAATCAGGCTGAAAATGCATTTAAAGCCATAAAAAGTTCATTTTGGCTCTCACACCTTAACTAAATGTTGTAGACTCAAACTTTTTGCTGTCATTAGTATATTTTAGCAAAATGAAGATGATTCAAGCATTACTTTTATTGTGCTTTTGCTCATTTTGAAGATTTTGACATTTTCACCTGAAGTGTACAATCGGGCTGAAAATGCATTTAAAGCCATAAAAAGTTCATTTTGGCTCTCACACCTTAACTAAATGTTGTAGACTCAAACTTTTTGCTGTCATTAGTGTATTTTAGCAAAATGAAGATGATTCAAGCATTAATTTCATTGTGCTTTTGCTCATTTTGAAGATTTTGACATTTTCACCTGAAGTGTACAATCGGGCTGAAAATGCATTTAAAGCCATAAAAAGTTCATTTTGGCTCTCACACCTTAACTAAATGTTGTAGACTCAAACTTTTTGCTGTCATTAGTGTATGTTAGCAAAATGAAGATGATTCAATCATTAATTTCATTGTGCTTTTGCTCATTTTGAAGATTTTGACATTTTCACCTGAAGTGTACAATTAGGGGCTGAAAACGCGTTTAAAGCAATAAAAAGTTCATTTTGGCTCTCACACCTTAACTAAATGTTGTAGACTCAAACTTTTTGCTGTCATTAGTATATTTTAGCAAAATGAAGATGATTCAAGCATTAATTTTATTGTGCTTTTGCTCATTTTGAAGATTTTGACATTTTCACCTGAAGTGTACAATCGGGCTGAAAATGCATTTAAAGCCATAAAAAGTTCATTTTGGCTCTCACACCTTAACTAAATGTTGTAGACTCAAACTTTTTGCTGTCATTAGTGTACTTTAGCAAAATGAAGATGATTCAAGCATTAATTTCATTGTGCTTTTGCTCATTTTGAAGATTTTGACATTTTCACCTGAAGTGTACATTCAGGCTGAAAATGCATTTAAAGCCATAAAAAGTTCATTTTGGCTCTCACACCTTAACTAAATGTTGTAGACTCAAACTTTTTGCTGTCATTAGTGTATGTTAGCAAAATGAAGATGATTCAATCATTAATTTCATTGTGCTTTTGCTCATTTTGAAGATTTTGACATTTTCACCTGAAGTGTACAATCAGGCTGAAAATGCATTTAAAGCCATAAAAAGTTAATTTTGGCTCTCACACCTTAACTAAATGTTGTAGACTCAAACTTTTTGCTGTCATTAGTGTATTTTAGCAAAATGAAGATGATTCAAGCATTAATTTCATTGTGCTTTTGCTCATTTTGAAGATTTTGACATTTTCACCTGAAGTGTACAATCGGGCTGAAAATGCATTTAAAGCCATAAAAAGTTCATTTTGGCTTCACACCTTAACTAAATGTTGTAGACTCAAACTTTTTGCTGTCATTAGTGTATGTTAGCAAAATGAAGATGATTCAAGCATTAATTTGATTGTGCTTTTGCTCATTTTGAAGATTTTGACATTTTCACCTGAAGTGTACAATCAGGCTGAAAATGCATTTAAAGCCATAAAAAGTTCATTTTGGCTCTCACACCTTAACTAAATGTTGTAGACTCAAACTTTTTGCTGTCATTAGTGTATTTTAGCAAAATGAAGATGATTCAAGCATTAATTTCATTGTGCTTTTGCTCATTTTGAAGATTTTGACATTTTCACCTGAAGTGTACAATAAGGGGCTGAAAACGCGTTTAAAGCAATAAAAAGTTCATTTTGGCTCTCACACCTTAACTAAATGTTGTAGACTCAAACTTTTTGCTGTCATTAGTATATTTTAGCAAAATGAAGATGATTCAAGCATTAATTTCATTGTGCTTTTGCTCATTTTGAAGATTTTGACATTTTCACCTGAAGTGTACAATCGGGCTGAAAATGCATTTAAAGCCATAAAAAGTTCATTTTGGCTCTCACACCTTAACTAAATGTTGTAGACTCAAACTTTTTGCTGTCATTAGTGTATTTTAGCAAAATGAAGATGATTCAAGCATTAATTTCATTGTGCTTTTGCTCATTTTGAAGATTTTGACATTTTCACCTGAAGTGTACAATCGGGCTGAAAATGCATTTAAAGCCATAAAAAGTTCATTTTGGCTTCACACCTTAACTAAATGTTGTAGACTCAAACTTTTTGCTGTCATTAGTGTATGTTAGCAAAATGAAGATGATTCAAGCATTAATTTGATTGTGCTTTTGCTCATTTTGAAGATTTTGACATTTTCACCTGAAGTGTACAATCAGGCTGAAAATGCATTTAAAGCCATAAAAAGTTCATTTTGGCTCTCACACCTTAACTAAATGTTGTAGACTCAAACTTTTTGCTGTCATTAGTGTATTTTAGCAAAATGAAGATGATTCAAGCATTAATTTCATTGTGCTTTTGCTCATTTTGAAGATTTTGACATTTTCACCTGAAGTGTACAATAAGGGGCTGAAAACGCGTTTAAAGCAATAAAAAGTTCATTTTGGCTCTCACACCTTAACTAAATGTTGTAGACTCAAACTTTTTGCTGTCATTAGTATATTTTAGCAAAATGAAGATGATTCAAGCATTAATTTTATTGTGCTTTTGCTCATTTTGAAGATTTTGACATTTTCACCTGAAGTGTACAATCGGGCTGAAAATGCATTTAAAGCCATAAAAAGTTCATTTTGGCTCTCACACCTTAACTAAATGTTGTAGACTCAAACTTTTTGCTGTCATTAGTGTATTTTAGCAAAATGAAGATGATTCAAGCATTAATTTCATTGTGCTTTTGCTCATTTTGAAGATTTTGACATTTTCACCTGAAGTGTACAATCGGCTGAAAATGCATTTAAAGCCATAAAAAGTTCATTTTGGCTCTCACACCTTAACTAAATGTTGTAGACTCAAACTTTTTGCTGTCATTAGTGTATTTTAGCAAAATGAAGATGATTCAAGCATTAATTTCATTGTGCTTTTGCTCATTTTGAAGATTTTGACATTTTCACCTGAAGTGTACAATCAGGCTGAAAATGCATTTAAAGCCTTAAAAAGTTCATTTTGGCTCTCACACCTTAACTAAATGTTGTAGACTCAAACTTTTTGCTGTCATTAGTGTATGTTAGCAAAATGAAGATGATTCAATCATTAATTTCATTGTGCTTTTGCTCATTTTGAAGATTTTGACATTTTCACCTGAAGTGTACAATCAGGCTGAAAATGCATTTAAAGCCATAAAAAGTTAATTTTGGCTCTCACACCTTAACTAAATGTTGTAGACTCAAACTTTTTGCTGTCATTAGTGTATTTTAGCAAAATGAAGATGATTCAAGCATTAATTTCATTGTGCTTTTGCTCATTTTGAAGATTTTGACATTTTCACCTGAAGTGTACAATCGGGCTGAAAATGCATTTAAAGCCATAAAAAGTTCATTTTGGCTTCACACCTTAACTAAATGTTGTAGACTCAAACTTTTTGCTGTCATTAGTGTATGTTAGCAAAATGAAGATGATTCAAGCATTAATTTGATTGTGCTTTTGCTCATTTTGAAGATTTTGACATTTTCACCTGAAGTGTACAATCAGGCTGAAAATGCATTTAAAGCCATAAAAAGTTCATTTTGGCTCTCACACCTTAACTAAATGTTGTAGACTCAAACTTTTTGCTGTCATTAGTGTATTTTAGCAAAATGAAGATGATTCAAGCATTAATTTCATTGTGCTTTTGCTCATTTTGAAGATTTTGACATTTTCACCTGAAGTGTACAATCGGGCTGAAAATGCATTTAAAGCCATAAAAAGTTCATTTTGGCTCTCACACCTTAACTAAATGTTGTAGACTCAAACTTTTTGCTGTCATTAGTGTATTTTAGCAAAATGAAGATGATTCAAGCATTAATTTCATTGTGCTTTTGCTCATTTTGAAGATTTTGACATTTTCACCTGAAGTGTACAATCAGGCTGAAAATGCATTTAAAGCCATAAAAAGTTCATTTTGGCTCTCACACCTTAACTAAATGTTGTAGACTCAAACTTTTTGCTGTCATTAGTGTATTTTAGCAAAATGAAGATGATTCAAGCATTAATTTCATTGTGCTTTTGCTCATTTTGAAGATTTTGACATTTTCACCTGAAGTGTACAATCAGGCTGAAAATGCATTTAAAGCCTTAAAAAGTTCATTTTGGCTCTCACACCTTAACTAAATGTTGTAGACTCAAACTTTTTGCTGTCATTAGTGTATTTTAGCAAAATGAAGATGATTCAAGCATTAATTTCATTGTGCTTTAGCTCATTTTGAAGATTTTGACATTTTCACCTGAAGTGTACAATCAGGCTGAAAATGCATTTAAAGCCATAAAAAGTTCATTTTGGCTCTCACACCTTAACTAAATGTTGTAGACTCAAACTTTTTGCTGTCATTAGTGTATGTTAGCAAAATGAAGATGATTCAAGCATTAATTTCATTGTGCTTTTCCTCATTTTGAAGATTTTGACATTTTCACCTGAAGTGTACAATCAGGCTGAAAATGCATTTAAAGCCATAAAAAGTTCATTTTGGCTCTCACACCTTAACTAAATGTTGTAGACTCAAACTTTTTGCTGTCATTAGTGTATTTTAGCAAAATGAAGATGATTCAAGCATTAATTTCATTGTGCTTTTGCTCATTTTGAAAATTTTGACATTTTCACCTGAAGTGTACAATCAGGCTGAAAATGCATTTAAAGCCATAAAAAGTTCATTTTGGCTCTCACACCTTAACTAAATGTTGTAGACTCAAACTTTTTGCTGTCATTAGTGTATTTTAGCAAAATGAAGATGATTCAAGCATTAATTTCATTGTGCTTTAGCTCATTTTGAAGATTTTGACATTTTCACCTGAAGTGTACAATCAGGCTGAAAATGCATTTAAAGCCATAAAAAGTTCATTTTGGCTCTCACACCTTAACTAAATGTTGTAGACTCAAACTTTTTGCTGTTATTAGTGTATGTTAGCAAAATGAAGATGATTCAAGCATTAATTTCATTGTGCTTTTGCTCATTTTGAAGATTTTGACATTTTCACCTGAAGTGTACAATCAGGCTGAAAATGCATTTAAAGCCATAAAAAGTTCATTTTGGCTCTCACACCTTAACTAAATGTTGTAGACTCAAACTTTTTGCTGTCATTAGTGTATGTTAGCAAAATGAAGATGATTCAAGCATTAATTTCATTGTGCTTTTCCTCATTTTGAAGATTTTGACATTTTCACCTGAAGTGTACAATCAGGCTGAAAATGCATTTAAAGCCATAAAAAGTTCATTTTGGCTCTCACACCTTAACTAAATGTTGTAGACTCAAACTTTTTGCTGTCATTAGTGTATTTTAGCAAAATGAAGATGATTCAAGCATTAATTTGATTGTGCTTTTGCTCATTTTGAAGATTTTGACATTTTCACCTGAAGTGTACAATTAGGGGCTGAAAACGCGTTTAAAGCAATAAAAAGTTCATTTTGGCTCTCACACCTTAACTAAATGTTGTAGACTCAAACTTTTTGCTGTCATTAGTGTATTTTAGCAAAATAAAGATGATTCAAGCATTAATTTCATTGTGCTTTAGCTCATTTTGAAGATTTTGACATTTTCACCTGAAGTGTACAATCAGGCTGAAAATGCATTTAAAGCCATAAAAAGTTCATTTTGGCTCTCACACCTTAACTAAATGTTGTAGACTCAAACTTTTTGCTGTTATTAGTGTATGTTAGCAAAATGAAGATGATTCAAGCATTAATTTCATTGTGCTTTTGCTCATTTTGAAGATTTTGACATTTTCACCTGAAGTGTACATTCAGGCTGAAAATGCATTTAAAGCCATAAAAAGTTCATTTTGGCTCTCACACCTTAACTAAATGTTGTAGACTCAAACTTTTTGCTGTCATTAGTGTATGTTAGCAAAATGAAGATGATTCAATCATTAATTTCATTGTGCTTTTGCTCATTTTGAAGATTTTGACATTTTCACCTGAAGTGTACAATCAGGCTGAAAATGCATTTAAAGCCATAAAAAGTTAATTTTGGCTCTCACACCTTAACTAAATGTTGTAGACTCAAACTTTTTGCTGTCATTAGTGTATTTTAGCAAAATGAAGATGATTCAAGCATTAATTTCATTGTGCTTTTGCTCATTTTGAAGATTTTGACATTTTCACCTGAAGTGTACAATCGGGCTGAAAATGCATTTAAAGCCATAAAAAGTTCATTTTGGCTTCACACCTTAACTAAATGTTGTAGACTCAAACTTTTTGCTGTCATTAGTGTATGTTAGCAAAATGAAGATGATTCAAGCATTAATTTGATTGTGCTTTTGCTCATTTTGAAGATTTTGACATTTTCACCTGAAGTGTACAATCAGGCTGAAAATGCATTTAAAGCCATAAAAAGTTCATTTTGGCTCTCACACCTTAACTAAATGTTGTAGACTCAAACTTTTTGCTGTCATTAGTGTATTTTAGCAAAATGAAGATGATTCAAGCATTAATTTCATTGTGCTTTTGCTCATTTTGAAGATTTTGACATTTTCACCTGAAGTGTACAATAAGGGGCTGAAAACGCGTTTAAAGCAATAAAAAGTTCATTTTGGCTCTCACACCTTAACTAAATGTTGTAGACTCAAACTTTTTGCTGTCATTAGTATATTTTAGCAAAATGAAGATGATTCAAGCATTAATTTTATTGTGCTTTTGCTCATTTTGAAGATTTTGACATTTTCACCTGAAGTGTACAATCGGGCTGAAAATGCATTTAAAGCCATAAAAAGTTCATTTTGGCTCTCACACCTTAACTAAATGTTGTAGACTCAAACTTTTTGCTGTCATTAGTGTATTTTAGCAAAATGAAGATGATTCAAGCATTAATTTCATTGTGCTTTTGCTCATTTTGAAGATTTTGACATTTTCACCTGAAGTGTACAATCGGCTGAAAATGCATTTAAAGCCATAAAAAGTTCATTTTGGCTCTCACACCTTAACTAAATGTTGTAGACTCAAACTTTTTGCTGTCATTAGTGTATTTTAGCAAAATGAAGATGATTCAAGCATTAATTTCATTGTGCTTTTGCTCATTTTGAAGATTTTGACATTTTCACCTGAAGTGTACAATCAGGCTGAAAATGCATTTAAAGCCTTAAAAAGTTCATTTTGGCTCTCACACCTTAACTAAATGTTGTAGACTCAAACTTTTTGCTGTCATTAGTGTATGTTAGCAAAATGAAGATGATTCAATCATTAATTTCATTGTGCTTTTGCTCATTTTGAAGATTTTGACATTTTCACCTGAAGTGTACAATCAGGCTGAAAATGCATTTAAAGCCATAAAAAGTTAATTTTGGCTCTCACACCTTAACTAAATGTTGTAGACTCAAACTTTTTGCTGTCATTAGTGTATTTTAGCAAAATGAAGATGATTCAAGCATTAATTTCATTGTGCTTTTGCTCATTTTGAAGATTTTGACATTTTCACCTGAAGTGTACAATCGGGCTGAAAATGCATTTAAAGCCATAAAAAGTTCATTTTGGCTTCACACCTTAACTAAATGTTGTAGACTCAAACTTTTTGCTGTCATTAGTGTATGTTAGCAAAATGAAGATGATTCAAGCATTAATTTCATTGTGCTTTTGCTCATTTTGAAGATTTTGACATTTTCACCTGAAGTGTACAATCAGGCTGAAAATGCATTTAAAGCCATAAAAAGTTCATTTTGGCTCTCACACCTTAACTAAATGTTGTAGACTCAAACTTTTTGCTGTCATTAGTATATTTTAGCAAAATGAAGATGATTCAAGCATTAATTTCATTGTGCTTTAGCTCATTTTGAAGATTTTGACATTTTCACCTGAAGTGTACAATCAGGCTGAAAATGTATTTAAAGCCATAAAAAGTTCATTTTGGCTCTCACACCTTAACTAAATGTTGTAGACTCAAACTTTTTGCTGTTATTAGTGTATGTTAGCAAAATGAAGATGATTCAAGCATTAATTTCATTGTGCTTTTGCTCATTTTGAAGATTTTGACATTTTCACCTGAAGTGTACAATCAGGCTGAAAATGCATTTAAAGCCATAAAAAGTTCATTTTGGCTCTCACACCTTAACTAAATGTTGTAGACTCAAACTTTTTGCTGTCATTAGTATATTTTAGCAAAATGAAGATGATTCAAGCATTACTTTTATTGTGCTTTTGCTCATTTTGAAGATTTTGACATTTTCACCTGAAGTGTACAATCGGGCTGAAAATGCATTTAAAGCCATAAAAAGTTCATTTTGGCTCTCACACCTTAACTAAATGTTGTAGACTCAAACTTTTTGCTGTCATTAGTGTATTTTAGCAAAATGAAGATGATTCAAGCATTAATTTCATTGTGCTTTTGCTCATTTTGAAGATTTTGACATTTTCACCTGAAGTGTACAATCGGGCTGAAAATGCATTTAAAGCCATAAAAAGTTCATTTTGGCTCTCACACCTTAACTAAATGTTGTAGACTCAAACTTTTTGCTGTCATTAGTGTATTTTAGCAAAATGAAGATGATTCAAGCATTAATTTCATTGTGCTTTTGCTCATTTTGAAGATTTTGACATTTTCACCTGAAGTGTACAATCAGGCTGAAAATGCATTTAAAGCCATAAAAAGTTCATTTTGGCTCTCACACCTTAACTAAATGTTGTAGACTCAAACTTTTTGCTGTCATTAGTGTATGTTAGCAAAATGAAGATGATTCAAGCATTAATTTCATTGTGCTTTTCCTCATTTTGAAGATTTTGACATTTTCACCTGAAGTGTACAATCAGGCTGAAAATGCATTTAAAGCCATAAAAAGTTCATTTTGGCTCTCACACCTTAACTAAATGTTGTAGACTCAAACTTTTTGCTGTCATTAGTGTATTTTAGCAAAATGAAGATGATTCAAGCATTAATTTCATTGTGCTTTTGCTCATTTTGAAGATTTTGACATTTTCACCTGAAGTGTACAATCAGGCTGAAAATGCATTTAAAGCCATAAAAAGTTCATTTTGGCTCTCACACCTTAACTAAATGTTGTAGACTCAAACTTTTTGCTGTCATTAGTGTATTTTAGCAAAATGAAGATGATTCAAGCATTAATTTCATTGTGCTTTTGCTCATTTTGAAAATTTTGACATTTTCACCTGAAGTGTACAATCAGGCTGAAAATGCATTTAAAGCCATAAAAAGTTCATTTTGGCTCTCACACCTTAACTAAATGTTGTAGACTCAAACTTTTTGCTGTCATTAGTGTATTTTAGCAAAATGAAGATGATTCAAGCATTAATTTCATTGTGCTTTAGCTCATTTTGAAGATTTTGACATTTTCACCTGAAGTGTACAATCAGGCTGAAAATGCATTTAAAGCCATAAAAAGTTCATTTTGGCTCTCACACCTTAACTAAATGTTGTAGACTCAAACTTTTTGCTGTCATTAGTGTATTTTAGCAAAATGAAGATGATTCAAGCATTAATTTCATTGTGCTTTTGCTCATTTTGAAGATTTTGACATTTTCACCTGAAGTGTACAATCAGGCTGAAAATGCATTTAAAGCCATAAAAAGTTCATTTTGGCTCTCACACCTTAACTAAATGTTGTAGACTCAAACTTTTTGCTGTCATTAGTGTATGTTAGCAAAATGAAGATGATTCAAGCATTAATTTCATTGTGCTTTTGCTCATTTTGAAGATTTTGACATTTTTACCTGAAGTGTACAATCAGGCTGAAAATGCATTTAAAGCCATAAAAAGTTCATTTTGGCTCTCACACCTTAACTAAATGTTGTAGACTCAAACTTTGTGCTGTCATTAGTGTATTTTAGCAAAATGAAGATGATTCAAGCATTAATTTCATTGTGCTTTTGCTCATTTTGAAGATTTTGACATTTTCACCTGAAGTGTACAATCAGGCTGAAAATGCATTTAAAGCCATAAAAAGTTCATTTTGGCTCTCACACCTTAACTAAATGTTGTAGACTCAAACTTTTTGCTGTCATTAGTGTATGTTAGCAAAATGAAGATGATTCAAGCATTAATTTCATTGTGCTTTTGCTCATTTTGAAGATTTTGACATTTTCACCTGAAGTGTACAATCAGGCTGAAAATGCATTTAAAGCCATAAAAAGTTCATTTTGGCTCTCACACCTTAACTAAATGTTGTAGACTCAAACTTTTTGCTGTCATTAGTGTATGTTAGCAAAATGAAGATGATTCAAGCATTAATTTCATTGTGCTTTTCCTCATTTTGAAGATTTTGACATTTTCACCTGAAGTGTACAATCAGGCTGAAAATGCATTTAAAGCCATAAAAAGTTCATTTTGGCTCTCACACCTTAACTAAATGTTGTAGACTCAAACTTTTTGCTGTCATTAGTGTATTTTAGCAAAATGAAGATGATTCAAGCATTAATTTCATTGTGCTTTTGCTCATTTTGAAAATTTTGACATTTTCACCTGAAGTGTACAATTAGGGGCTGAAAACGCGTTTAAAGCAATAAAAAGTTCATTTTGGCTCTCACACCTTAACTAAATGTTGTAGACTCAAACTTTTTGCTGTCATTAGTATATTTTAGCAAAATGAAGATGATTCAAGCATTAATTTCATTGTGCTTTTGCTCATTTTGAAGATTTTGACATTTTCACCTGAAGTGTACAATCAGGCTGAAAATGCATTTAAAGCCATAAAAAGTTCATTTTGGCTCTCACACCTTAACTAAATGTTGTAGACTCAAACTTTTTGCTGTCATTAGTGTACTTTAGCAAAATGAAGATGATTCAAGCATTAATTTCATTGTGCTTTTGCTCATTTTGAAGATTTTGACATTTTCACCTAAAGTGTACAATCGGGCTGAAAATGCATTTAAAGCCATAAAAAGTTCATTTTGGCTCTCACACCTTAACTAAATGTTGTAGACTCAAACTTTTTGCTGTCATTAGTGTATGTTAGCAAAATGAAGATGATTCAAGCATTAATTTCATTGTGCTTTTGCTCATTTTGAAGATTTTGACATTTTCACCTGAAGTGTACAATCAGGCTGAAAATGCATTTAAAGCCTTAAAAAGTTCATTTTGGCTCTCACACCTTAACTAAATGTTGTAGACTCAAACTTTTTGCTGTCATTAGTGTATTTTAGCAAAATGAAGATGATTCAAGCATTAATTTCATTGTGCTTTAGCTCATTTTGAAGATTTTGACATTTTCACCTGAAGTGTACAATCAGGCTGAAAATGCATTTAAAGCCATAAAAAGTTCATTTTGGCTCTCACACCTTAACTAAATGTTGTAGACTCAAACTTTTTGCTGTCATTAGTGTATGTTAGCAAAACGAAGATGATTCAAGCATTAATTTCATTGTGCTTTTCCTCATTTTGAAGATTTTGACATTTTCACCTGAAGTGTACAATCAGGCTGAAAATGCATTTAAAGCCATAAAAAGTTCATTTTGGCTCTCACACCTTAACTAAATGTTGTAGACTCAAACTTTTTGCTGTCATTAGTGTATTTTAGCAAAATGAAGATGATTCAAGCATTAATTTCATTGTGCTTTTGCTCATTTTGAAGATTTTGACATTTTCACCTGAAGTGTACAATCAGGCTGAAAATGCATTTAAAGCCATAAAAAGTTCATTTTGGCTCTCACACCTTAACTAAATGTTGTAGACTCAAACTTTTTGCTGTCATTAGTGTATTTTAGCAAAATGAAGATGATTCAAGCATTAATTTCATTGTGCTTTAGCTCATTTTGAAGATTTTGACATTTTCACCTGAAGTGTACAATCAGGCTGAAAATGCATTTAAAGCCATAAAAAGTTCATTTTGGCTCTCACACCTTAACTAAATGTTGTAGACTCAAACTTTTTGCTGTTATTAGTGTATGTTAGCAAAATGAAGATGATTCAAGCATTAATTTCATTGTGCTTTTGCTCATTTTGAAGATTTTGACATTTTCACCTGAAGTGTACAATCAGGCTGAAAATGCATTTAAAGCCATAAAAAGTTCATTTTGGCTCTCACACCTTAACTAAATGTTGTAGACTCAAACTTTTTGCTGTCATTAGTGTACTTTAGCAAAATGAAGATGATTCAAGCATTAATTTCATTGTGCTTTTGCTCATTTTGAAGATTTTGACATTTTCACCTGAAGTGTACAATCGGGCTGAAAATGCATTTAAAGCCATAAAAAGTTCATTTTGGCTCTCACACCTTAACTAAATGTTGTAGACTCAAACTTTTTGCTGTCATTAGTGTATGTTAGCAAAATGAAGATGATTCAAGCATTAATTTCATTGTGCTTTTGCTCATTTTGAAGATTTTGACATTTTCACCTGAAGTGTACAATTAGGGGCTGAAAACGCGTTTAAAGCAATAAAAAGTTCATTTTGGCTCTCACACCTTAACTAAATGTTGTAGACTCAAACTTTTTGCTGTCATTAGTGTACTTTAGCAAAATGAAGATGATTCAAGCATTAATTTCATTGTGCTTTTGCTCATTTTGAAAATTTTGACATTTTCACCTGAAGTGTACAATTAGGGGCTGAAAACGCGTTTAAAGCAATAAAAAGTTCATTTTGGCTCTCACACCTTAACTAAATGTTGTAGACTCAAACTTTTTGCTGTCATTAGTATATTTTAGCAAAATGAAGATGATTCAAGCATTAATTTCATTGTGCTTTTGCTCATTTTGAAGATTTTGACATTTTCACCTGAAGTGTACAATCAGGCTGAAAATGCATTTAAAGCCATAAAAAGTTCATTTTGGCTCTCACACCTTAACTAAATGTTGTAGACTCAAACTTTTTGCTGTCATTAGTGTACTTTAGCAAAATGAAGATGATTCAAGCATTAATTTCATTGTGCTTTTGCTCATTTTGAAGATTTTGACATTTTCACCTGAAGTGTACAATCGGGCTGAAAATGCATTTAAAGCCATAAAAAGTTCATTTTGGCTCTCACACCTTAACTAAATGTTGTAGACTCAAACTTTTTGCTGTCATTAGTGTATGTTAGCAAAATGAAGATGATTCAAGCATTAATTTCATTGTGCTTTTGCTCATTTTGAAGATTTTGACATTTTCACCTGAAGTGTACAATCAGGCTGAAAATGCATTTAAAGCCTTAAAAAGTTCATTTTGGCTCTCACACCTTAACTAAATGTTGTAGACTCAAACTTTTTGCTGTCATTAGTGTATTTTAGCAAAATGAAGATGATTCAAGCATTAATTTCATTGTGCTTTAGCTCATTTTGAAGATTTTGACATTTTCACCTGAAGTGTACAATCAGGCTGAAAATGCATTTAAAGCCATAAAAAGTTCATTTTGGCTCTCACACCTTAACTAAATGTTGTAGACTCAAACTTTTTGCTGTCATTAGTGTATGTTAGCAAAACGAAGATGATTCAAGCATTAATTTCATTGTGCTTTTCCTCATTTTGAAGATTTTGACATTTTCACCTGAAGTGTACAATCAGGCTGAAAATGCATTTAAAGCCATAAAAAGTTCATTTTGGCTCTCACACCTTAACTAAATGTTGTAGACTCAAACTTTTTGCTGTCATTAGTGTATTTTAGCAAAATGAAGATGATTCAAGCATTAATTTCATTGTGCTTTTGCTCATTTTGAAGATTTTGACATTTTCACCTGAAGTGTACAATCAGGCTGAAAATGCATTTAAAGCCATAAAAAGTTCATTTTGGCTCTCACACCTTAACTAAATGTTGTAGACTCAAACTTTTTGCTGTCATTAGTGTATTTTAGCAAAATGAAGATGATTCAAGCATTAATTTCATTGTGCTTTAGCTCATTTTGAAGATTTTGACATTTTCACCTGAAGTGTACAATCAGGCTGAAAATGCATTTAAAGCCATAAAAAGTTCATTTTGGCTCTCACACCTTAACTAAATGTTGTAGACTCAAACTTTTTGCTGTTATTAGTGTATGTTAGCAAAATGAAGATGATTCAAGCATTAATTTCATTGTGCTTTTGCTCATTTTGAAGATTTTGACATTTTCACCTGAAGTGTACAATCAGGCTGAAAATGCATTTAAAGCCATAAAAAGTTCATTTTGGCTCTCACACCTTAACTAAATGTTGTAGACTCAAACTTTTTGCTGTCATTAGTGTACTTTAGCAAAATGAAGATGATTCAAGCATTAATTTCATTGTGCTTTTGCTCATTTTGAAGATTTTGACATTTTCACCTGAAGTGTACAATCGGGCTGAAAATGCATTTAAAGCCATAAAAAGTTCATTTTGGCTCTCACACCTTAACTAAATGTTGTAGACTCAAACTTTTTGCTGTCATTAGTGTATGTTAGCAAAATGAAGATGATTCAAGCATTAATTTCATTGTGCTTTTGCTCATTTTGAAGATTTTGACATTTTCACCTGAAGTGTACAATTAGGGGCTGAAAACGCGTTTAAAGCAATAAAAAGTTCATTTTGGCTCTCACACCTTAACTAAATGTTGTAGACTCAAACTTTTTGCTGTCATTAGTGTACTTTAGCAAAATGAAGATGATTCAAGCATTAATTTCATTGTGCTTTAGCTCATTTTGAAGATTTTGACATTTTCACCTGAAGTGTACAATCAGGCTGAAAATGCATTTAAAGCCATAAAAAGTTCATTTTGGCTCTCACACCTTAACTAAATGTTGTAGACTCAAACTTTTTGCTGTCATTAGTGTATGTTAGCAAAACGAAGATGATTCAAGCATTAATTTCATTGTGCTTTTCCTCATTTTGAAGATTTTGACATTTTCACCTGAAGTGTACAATCAGGCTGAAAATGCATTTAAAGCCATAAAAAGTTCATTTTGGCTCTCACACCTTAACTAAATGTTGTAGACTCAAACTTTTTGCTGTCATTAGTGTATTTTAGCAAAATGAAGATGATTCAAGCATTAATTTCATTGTGCTTTTGCTCATTTTGAAGATTTTGACATTTTCACCTGAAGTGTACAATCAGGCTGAAAATGCATTTAAAGCCATAAAAAGTTCATTTTGGCTCTCACACCTTAACTAAATGTTGTAGACTCAAACTTTTTGCTGTCATTAGTGTATTTTAGCAAAATGAAGATGATTCAAGCATTAATTTCATTGTGCTTTAGCTCATTTTGAAGATTTTGACATTTTCACCTGAAGTGTACAATCAGGCTGAAAATGCATTTAAAGCCATAAAAAGTTCATTTTGGCTCTCACACCTTAACTAAATGTTGTAGACTCAAACTTTTTGCTGTTATTAGTGTATGTTAGCAAAATGAAGATGATTCAAGCATTAATTTCATTGTGCTTTTGCTCATTTTGAAGATTTTGACATTTTCACCTGAAGTGTACAATCAGGCTGAAAATGCATTTAAAGCCATAAAAAGTTCATTTTGGCTTCACACCTTAACTAAATGTTGTAGACTCAAACTTTTTGCTGTCATTAGTGTACTTTAGCAAAATGAAGATGATTCAAGCATTAATTTCATTGTGCTTTTGCTCATTTTGAAGATTTTGACATTTTCACCTGAAGTGTACAATCGGGCTGAAAATGCATTTAAAGCCATAAAAAGTTCATTTTGGCTCTCACACCTTAACTAAATGTTGTAGACTCAAACTTTTTGCTGTCATTAGTGTATGTTAGCAAAATGAAGATGATTCAAGCATTAATTTCATTGTGCTTTTGCTCATTTTGAAGATTTTGACATTTTCACCTGAAGTGTACAATCAGGCTGAAAATGCATTTAAAGCCTTAAAAAGTTCATTTTGGCTCTCACACCTTAACTAAATGTTGTAGACTCAAACTTTTTGCTGTCATTAGTGTATTTTAGCAAAATGAAGATGATTCAAGCATTAATTTCATTGTGCTTTAGCTCATTTTGAAGATTTTGACATTTTCACCTGAAGTGTACAATCAGGCTGAAAATGCATTTAAAGCCATAAAAAGTTCATTTTGGCTCTCACACCTTAACTAAATGTTGTAGACTCAAACTTTTTGCTGTCATTAGTGTATGTTAGCAAAACGAAGATGATTCAAGCATTAATTTCATTGTGCTTTTCCTCATTTTGAAGATTTTGACATTTTCACCTGAAGTGTACAATCAGGCTGAAAATGCATTTAAAGCCATAAAAAGTTCATTTTGGCTCTCACACCTTAACTAAATGTTGTAGACTCAAACTTTTTGCTGTCATTAGTGTATTTTAGCAAAATGAAGATGATTCAAGCATTAATTTCATTGTGCTTTTGCTCATTTTGAAGATTTTGACATTTTCACCTGAAGTGTACAATCAGGCTGAAAATGCATTTAAAGCCATAAAAAGTTCATTTTGGCTCTCACACCTTAACTAAATGTTGTAGACTCAAACTTTTTGCTGTCATTAGTGTATTTTAGCAAAATGAAGATGATTCAAGCATTAATTTCATTGTGCTTTAGCTCATTTTGAAGATTTTGACATTTTCACCTGAAGTGTACAATCAGGCTGAAAATGCATTTAAAGCCATAAAAAGTTCATTTTGGCTCTCACACCTTAACTAAATGTTGTAGACTCAAACTTTTTGCTGTTATTAGTGTATGTTAGCAAAATGAAGATGATTCAAGCATTAATTTCATTGTGCTTTTGCTCATTTTGAAGATTTTGACATTTTCACCTGAAGTGTACAATCAGGCTGAAAATGCATTTAAAGCCATAAAAAGTTCATTTTGGCTCTCACACCTTAACTAAATGTTGTAGACTCAAACTTTTTGCTGTCATTAGTATATTTTAGCAAAATGAAGATGATTCAAGCATTACTTTTATTGTGCTTTTGCTCATTTTGAAGATTTTGACATTTTCACCTGAAGTGTACAATCGGGCTGAAAATGCATTTAAAGCCATAAAAAGTTCATTTTGGCTCTCACACCTTAACTAAATGTTGTAGACTCAAACTTTTTGCTGTCATTAGTGTATTTTAGCAAAATGAAGATGATTCAAGCATTAATTTCATTGTGCTTTTGCTCATTTTGAAGATTTTGACATTTTCACCTGAAGTGTACAATTAGGGGCTGAAAACGCGTTTAAAGCAATAAAAAGTTCATTTTGGCTCTCACACCTTAACTAAATGTTGTAGACTCAAACTTTTTGCTGTCATTAGTATATTTTAGCAAAAATGAAGATGATTCAAGCATTAATTTTATTGTGCTTTTGCTCATTTTGAAGATTTTGACATTTTCACCTGAAGTGTACAATCGGGCTGAAAATGCATTAAAAGCCATAAAAAGTTCATTTTGGCTCTCACACCTTAACTAAATGTTGTAGACTCAAACTTTTTGCTGTCATTAGTGTACTTTAGCAAAATGAAGATGATTCAAGCATTAATTTCATTGTGCTTTTGCTCATTTTGAAGATTTTGACATTTTCACCTGAAGTGTACATTCAGGCTGAAAATGCATTTAAAGCCATAAAAAGTTCATTTTGGCTCTCACACCTTAACTAAATGTTGTAGACTCAAACTTTTTGCTGTCATTAGTGTATGTTAGCAAAATGAAGATGATTCAATCATTAATTTCATTGTGCTTTTGCTCATTTTGAAGATTTTGACATTTTCACCTGAAGTGTACAATCAGGCTGAAAATGCATTTAAAGCCATAAAAAGTTAATTTTGGCTCTCACACCTTAACTAAATGTTGTAGACTCAAACTTTTTGCTGTCATTAGTGTATTTTAGCAAAATGAAGATGATTCAAGCATTAATTTCATTGTGCTTTTGCTCATTTTGAAGATTTTGACATTTTCACCTGAAGTGTACAATCGGGCTGAAAATGCATTTAAAGCCATAAAAAGTTCATTTTGGCTTCACACCTTAACTAAATGTTGTAGACTCAAACTTTTTGCTGTCATTAGTGTATGTTAGCAAAATGAAGATGATTCAAGCATTAATTTGATTGTGCTTTTGCTCATTTTGAAGATTTTGACATTTTCACCTGAAGTGTACAATCAGGCTGAAAATGCATTTAAAGCCATAAAAAGTTCATTTTGGCTCTCACACCTTAACTAAATGTTGTAGACTCAAACTTTTTGCTGTCATTAGTGTATTTTAGCAAAATGAAGATGATTCAAGCATTAATTTCATTGTGCTTTTGCTCATTTTGAAGATTTTGACATTTTCACCTGAAGTGTACAATTAGGGGCTGAAAACGCGTTTAAAGCAATAAAAAGTTCATTTTGGCTCTCACACCTTAACTAAATGTTGTAGACTCAAACTTTTTGCTGTCATTAGTATATTTTAGCAAAATGAAGATGATTCAAGCATTAATTTTATTGTGCTTTTGCTCATTTTGAAGATTTTGACATTTTCACCTGAAGTGTACAATCGGGCTGAAAATGCATTTAAAGCCATAAAAAGTTCATTTTGGCTCTCACACCTTAACTAAATGTTGTAGACTCAAACTTTTTGCTGTCATTAGTGTATTTTAGCAAAATGAAGATGATTCAAGCATTAATTTCATTGTGCTTTTGCTCATTTTGAAGGTTTTGACATTTTCACCTGAAGTGTACAATCAGGCTGAAAATGCATTTAAAGCCATAAAAAGTTCATTTTGGCTCTCACACCTTAACTAAATGTTGTAGACTCAAACTTTTTGCTGTCATTAGTGTATTTTAGCAAAATGAAGATGATTCAAGCATTAATTTCATTGTGCTTTTGCTCATTTTGAAGATTTTGACATTTTCACCTGAAGTGTACAATCAGGCTGAAAATGCATTTAAAGCCTTAAAAAGTTCATTTTGGCTCTCACACCTTAACTAAATGTTGTAGACTCAAACTTTTTGCTGTCATTAGTGTATTTTAGCAAAATGAAGATGATTCAAGCATTAATTTCATTGTGCTTTAGCTCATTTTGAAGATTTTGACATTTTCACCTGAAGTGTACAATCAGGCTGAAAATGCATTTAAAGCCATAAAAAGTTCATTTTGGCTCTCACACCTTAACTAAATGTTGTAGACTCAAACTTTTTGCTGTCATTAGTGTATGTTAGCAAAATGAAGATGATTCAAGCATTAATTTCATTGTGCTTTTCCTCATTTTGAAGATTTTGACATTTTCACCTGAAGTGTACAATCAGGCTGAAAATGCATTTAAAGCCATAAAAAGTTCATTTTGGCTCTCACACCTTAACTAAATGTTGTAGACTCAAACTTTTTGCTGTCATTAGTGTATTTTAGCAAAATGAAGATGATTCAAGCATTAATTTCATTGTGCTTTTGCTCATTTTGAAGATTTTGACATTTTCACCTGAAGTGTACAATCAGGCTGAAAATGCATTTAAAGCCATAAAAAGTTCATTTTGGCTCTCACACCTTAACTAAATGTTGTAGACTCAAACTTTTTGCTGTCATTAGTGTATTTTAGCAAAATGAAGATGATTCAAGCATTAATTTCATTGTGCTTTAGCTCATTTTGAAGATTTTGACATTTTCACCTGAAGTGTACAATCGGGCTGAAAATGCATTTAAAGCCATAAAAAGTTCATTTTGGATCTCACACCTTAACTGAATGTTGTAGACTCAAACTTTTTGCTGTCATTAGTGTATTTTAGCAAAATGAAGATGATTCAAGCATTAATTTCATTGTGCTTTTGCTCATTTTGAAGATTTTGACATTTTCACCTGAAGTGTACAATCAGGCTGAAAATGCATTTAAAGCCATAAAAAGTTCATTTTGGCTCTCACACCTTAACTAAATGTTGTAGACTCAAACTTTTTGCTGTCATTAGTGTATTTTAGCAAAATGAAGATGATTCAAGCATTAATTTCATTGTGCTTTAGCTCATTTTGAAGATTTTGACATTTTCACCTGAAGTGTACAATCAGGCTGAAAATGCATTTAAAGCCATAAAAAGTTCATTTTGGCTCTCACACCTTAACTAAATGTTGTAGACTCAAACTTTTTGCTGTTATTAGTGTATGTTAGCAAAATGAAGATGATTCAAGCATTAATTTCATTGTGCTTTTGCTCATTTTGAAGATTTTGACATTTTCACCTGAAGTGTACAATCAGGCTGAAAATGCATTTAAAGCCATAAAAAGTTCATTTTGGCTCTCACACCTTAACTAAATGTTGTAGACTCAAACTTTTTGCTGTCATTAGTATATTTTAGCAAAATGAAGATGATTCAAGCATTACTTTTATTGTGCTTTTGCTCATTTTGAAGATTTTGACATTTTCACCTGAAGTGTACAATCGGGCTGAAAATGCATTTAAAGCCATAAAAAGTTCATTTTGGCTCTCACACCTTAACTAAATGTTGTAGACTCAAACTTTTTGCTGTCATTAGTGTATTTTAGCAAAATGAAGATGATTCAAGCATTAATTTCATTGTGCTTTTGCTCATTTTGAAGATTTTGACATTTTCACCTGAAGTGTACAATCGGGCTGAAAATGCATTTAAAGCCATAAAAAGTTCATTTTGGCTCTCACACCTTAACTAAATGTTGTAGACTCAAACTTTTTGCTGTCATTAGTGTATGTTAGCAAAATGAAGATGATTCAATCATTAATTTCATTGTGCTTTTGCTCATTTTGAAGATTTTGACATTTTCACCTGAAGTGTACAATTAGGGGCTGAAAACGCGTTTAAAGCAATAAAAAGTTCATTTTGGCTCTCACACCTTAACTAAATGTTGTAGACTCAAACTTTTTGCTGTCATTAGTATATTTTAGCAAAATGAAGATGATTCAAGCATTAATTTTATTGTGCTTTTGCTCATTTTGAAGATTTTGACATTTTCACCTGAAGTGTACAATCGGGCTGAAAATGCATTTAAAGCCATAAAAAGTTCATTTTGGCTCTCACACCTTAACTAAATGTTGTAGACTCAAACTTTTTGCTGTCATTAGTGTACTTTAGCAAAATGAAGATGATTCAAGCATTAATTTCATTGTGCTTTTGCTCATTTTGAAGATTTTGACATTTTCACCTGAAGTGTACATTCAGGCTGAAAATGCATTTAAAGCCATAAAAAGTTCATTTTGGCTCTCACACCTTAACTAAATGTTGTAGACTCAAACTTTTTGCTGTCATTAGTGTATGTTAGCAAAATGAAGATGATTCAATCATTAATTTCATTGTGCTTTTGCTCATTTTGAAGATTTTGACATTTTCACCTGAAGTGTACAATCAGGCTGAAAATGCATTTAAAGCCATAAAAAGTTAATTTTGGCTCTCACACCTTAACTAAATGTTGTAGACTCAAACTTTTTGCTGTCATTAGTGTATTTTAGCAAAATGAAGATGATTCAAGCATTAATTTCATTGTGCTTTTGCTCATTTTGAAGATTTTGACATTTTCACCTGAAGTGTACAATCGGGCTGAAAATGCATTTAAAGCCATAAAAAGTTCATTTTGGCTTCACACCTTAACTAAATGTTGTAGACTCAAACTTTTTGCTGTCATTAGTGTATGTTAGCAAAATGAAGATGATTCAAGCATTAATTTCATTGTGCTTTTGCTCATTTTGAAGATTTTGACATTTTCACCTGAAGTGTACAATCAGGCTGAAAATGCATTTAAAGCCATAAAAAGTTCATTTTGGCTCTCACACCTTAACTAAATGTTGTAGACTCAAACTTTTTGCTGTCATTAGTGTATTTTAGCAAAATGAAGATGATTCAAGCATTAATTTCATTGTGCTTTTGCTCATTTTGAAGATTTTGACATTTTCACCTGAAGTGTACAATAAGGGGCTGAAAACGCGTTTAAAGCAATAAAAAGTTCATTTTGGCTCTCACACCTTAACTAAATGTTGTAGACTCAAACTTTTTGCTGTCATTAGTATATTTTAGCAAAATGAAGATGATTCAAGCATTAATTTTATTGTGCTTTTGCTCATTTTGAAGATTTTGACATTTTCACCTGAAGTGTACAATCGGGCTGAAAATGCATTTAAAGCCATAAAAAGTTCATTTTGGCTCTCACACCTTAACTAAATGTTGTAGACTCAAACTTTTTGCTGTCATTAGTGTATTTTAGCAAAATGAAG